>NC_141597.1:14000675-14348837 GCF_047967505.1 Dipteris shenzhenensis
TTTGAGTCGGATGTTTTTGTGGGAGCCACCTTGGTGGATGCGTATGCAAAATGTGGGAGCATGGAGGACGCTCAGCGTGTCTTTGTTGAATTGCCTCATCGTGATGTGGTTACGTGGACTACCATGATTGTGGGCTATGCAGAGCAAGAAGACAGTGCACTTGCTTTAGAGTTGTATGCGTGGATGGATCAGGCAGGTGTCCAATCAAATTCTCGAACGTTTGTTGCCGCATTAAAGGCTTGTAGTAGCCTGACAACAGTGGAAAAAGGGAACCACATGCATGGAAAATTAGGAAAAACAGGAAGCCTAGCTAAAGTTCGAGCCCTACACTCCCGAATAGTAAAAACTGGCTTTCAATCAGATATTTTTGTAGCAACTACCTTATTGGATGTGTATGTGAAAAATGGAAGCATAGAGGATGCACGACGGGCCTTTGATGAATTGCCTTGTCGGAATGTTGTTACATGGACTACCATAATCTTAGGGTATGCTGAACAAGAAGAAATTGAGGAGGCTTTTAGACTTTACGCACAGATGAAAGATCAAGGTCTGTTCCCAAATAGCATTACCTTTGTTGCCATCTTGAAAGCATGTGGCAACACAGCAGCTCTGGAAATTGGAAAGGGGCTCCACTCTCAAATTAGCAGGGCTGGTTTTGAGACTATTGGACTCGTGGCAACCAGCCTTGTTGACATGTACGCCAAATGTGGGAGCATGGTTGATGCCCAACTGTTGTTTGGTTCATTACCCGCAAGGGATATTGTTTCATGGAGTTCACTGATTGCAGGTTATGCCCACCAGGGTGATAGTGTAGTTGTGTTCCACTTGTTTGAGAGAATGAGGCAGGAGGGCATACAACCAAATGGTGCCACATTTCTTAGTGTTCTTGGTGTATGCAGTCATGTGGGCGCAGTAAATGTGGGCCAGAAGTATTTTCAGGCTATGAGCAAACAATATGGCATTATTCCTTGTATTGAGCACTATACTTGCATGGTTGATCTCTTTGGCCGTGCAGGCCAGCTGGATGCGGCAGTAACAATGGTGCAGAAGATGCCTTTCCAACCTGATGTTGTTGTATGGTTGACCATCTTGTTTGCTTGCCAAAAGTGGAAGAATGTAGAGGTTGGAAGGCATGCATTTGAACATGTTGTGAGACTGGATGGAAAACTTCATGCAGCATATGTGTTAATGGCAAATATATATGCTGATGCTCACATGCAGGAGGACTGTGATAAGATTTGGGAAATGGGGAAGAATTCTCATGCATGGAAGAAGGCAGGACAGAGCAGGTCGACTGACCTTAGTGGAATGATGCATACATTTTAAAGTAGAAAGGCCTTTATTCAAATTAGGCATTTGTGTTGGACCCCATGTCATTGGAAGTGCATTGTGGACATAGGAAGAAGCTGGCTATTACTCTTGCCTTAATCAACACACCTGATTGGACACCCATATATATGCGAGTTGCAATTACGAGGATGGAAAGTGTTCTTATTGGAACTAATGGTGATGCTGGGCATTGGCAAAGTTTTTTGGTCAGACGATCCTTGGTGTCCATTTAACCATGGCTGAGTGGTTGTGGCAGATCCAATACTAATTTTGGAGAGTTGGCTGCCATTATGTCAGGTTTGGTGAAGGGAACGTCAAATTCTTCATCTTCCACCTAGCATTGGTGATGGTTGTCATGGATTATCGACCGAAAAGTCAGGTAGCCGATGCTAAGAATGGAGGGCCACCCACTAGCTTATTGGAAGTTAGGGGTAAGTCCCCACCTGTGAGCCCCCATATGAGGACATGGGGGAATCAGATCGTTAGGAGGGATGGGTCTGAGAGAGCTGTAGTGTGGGCATATACCTGGGTGCCACATGGGCATATGAATGGGCTGCCATGTGGGCAGCAAACAGGCTGCCATATGGGCAGCATGGACAGCAGATGTCTGTGATGTAGCCATGTGGGGCTGCTGCATAGGCCAGCATATAGTGCTGGCAGTGGTCAAGGCAGAATATAAAGCTTATGCAAACCCTGGAGTGGGCAGATTGGCTGGGGCTCAGCCTAGCAATAGGCATGGCCTTTTATAGGTAAAGGAGGTGGCCCTGATCGGCCTGGACAGGTCAGCCAGGAATGCAGGTTGGCAGGACCCTCGTCAGGGTTGGAGGTCAGGCCTTATAATAGTCAGCCCAATTTGGGTTGGCAGAATGCTTATTTGGCTGCCCAGACCGGGGGGGGGGCAGGGGGGGCTTTCAGTCTTATCGAAAGAACCCCATGGGGGTTCATTTGACATTTCAGCCAAGAGTCATCTAGGGCACTCTTGTGTGCAGACCAACAGCCTGGTTGGCGAGCAACTGGGAGTGCATAAGACAGTCAGCCGCTGTGGCTCTTCCTTGGGCAGCTACTGAAGCCTAGTGAGGCATGCAACAGTTTAGAGAAGCTCCATAGAAGAGGGTGCAGCATACTCAGCTCATTGCGGTACCTTACCTCAGCCGAGATTTGCTGCAGGTGTCGGTACATGTTTTCTACAGGTTTTGTACTTAATTCATATATTTATACATTAGATCTGAATGCATTTGTATCTATAAGTGTGCACACATGTGAAGCGACATAGGTGGTGTGTAGTATCCTGGCAATTCCTTCCGCCTTAGGTGACTTGTGATCAAAGTGTTCTATTTGATGCAAAGTCATTGTTATAATGTGGTATCTGAGCTTGAGTTCGTTTGCAGGAGGAGGCTCAGGAGATCTTTTGGGGGGGGGGGGCTATCATCAGGCAACACACTCTAGAGGAGGAGTTATCAGCAGTTTAACCCAGCTTCCTTGTGCTCACCTTGAGCTTTGTTTTGCCCACAGTTTGTGGAGGAATAAAGTCTGAGTTTCCTCTTCTTACTCCCTCTCTATCTCTGGTATCCTATGCTTGAACACACAGTTCTCTATGCATCCACAATAGCATCTGCATGTATCTCATGCACGCAGTCGGTTTTCCTTTTGATTGCTACAGGCCGCATTGTCACAGATACAATGTTCCAAATCCCATGAATGAGAATAGACCCAGAACTGTAAACTCTATACTGACACGCAGTCGGTTTTCCTTTTGATTGCTACAGGCCGCATTGTCACAGATACAATGTTCCAAATCCCATGAATGAGAATAGACCCAGAACTGTAAACTCTATACTGACAAGGTCCTTTAAAAGAACCGTAAACAACATTTTCTTTAAAGCCTCTGTTCGGCCTCACAGGTCATCTCTTTCGGCCTGAACTTCAGCCAGTTGGGACTAGAACTGGCCCTCTGCATCCTCCTCCTACCTTAGCTCTTTAAATACTGTTGCTACCCGCTTCTGCTCAATGGAGAGCATGGCCTTGGCAGATTCACACTCACGCTATGACTTTTGGAGATTGATCACCAGCTCCTCTACATCCCTGTTCATGTGTTTCAAATCATGGTTGTATGAGTCTTTAGGTGTATAGCATTTGAAGTGTACCTTAAATTTTAATTTTTTTCAGTTGAAAAAAAGAGGGGGAAGGAGAGTAAAACTATTCACACGAAATGTAGAGAAGCAAATGAAACACAAATGGTCTAAACCATCACATGTAACCATAAACAATATGAAATAGTGATTGAGAGAAAAGAACTAAGAGAAGACTGATAAATACATCATGAAATCTGATCAAAATACATCTTGTGCAGTACATACTATTGCCTGCATATGATCAAAACATGAAAGTCTAGACTCTACATCAAGCCCAAGGCTTCTCATCACTATATAAAATTGCTGAATCGTGAGACTCAGTATCAACATCATCACTGTCTTCATCTGTGTCCTCTGATGAGGACCCCAAGTCTCCATGATCCACACAATCTCCTTCGTCATCATACTTAGGGTCCCTAGTCTGTCTTGGGTCTGGCTCAGACTCTGACTCCACCCCCCCTCTGCCTCCTCAGTCTCTATCTTTGCCTGTGGATCCTCCTCATGGTCAGCAATGATACGATGTCCACAAAGGTCTACTCTCGAGGTATGCCCCCATGTGCATAAGCTCGAGTAGCACATCCACCTCGACCTTCTTGTCTGATAGTACATCCTCGACCTCCTTGCCTTATACGTACAATGCCTCCCCCATGCCCTCGAAGTCCTCAAGATCATATCCATGTGACCCAAGGATCAATAGCCTCTAGATCCCTGAGAAATTGGAGCATACAAGGCTTCCTCAGCCTCATCCTGTGGAGACTGCTCAGGAGCTTTTGTGGTATCTATGTTCGTAATGTCCACCTACATAGAAAATTAAAATTTAATACTTATCACCATCAAGTTCTGACCTTATGAAGCGAGCTGCAAATTCTTTAAAACTTCAAAGTTTAAACTTTACTTGCATGGGACTGTCGATAGCCTCGGACTTCTTCACCAGAGAGGTTTGTGCGACAATAAACCAACCTCTCCAACTGTGAAGTACTCAATCTATTTCGAATCTTCATATGAATAAGCAAGTAGGAACTCTAATTCCTCTCGCAAGCTCCAGGCTCCAGCCAAGCAATTGCAGCATACCATTTCATCATCCATGAATCTTTTACAAAGTTGAGACATCAATTATGATATATCATTCAACAAAGTTATTACGAGAATTACCCGTGAGAGCACTCTCGATGGCAGTGCTTGTAGGTTGGGAGTAGGATATCCATACATCTCCCACCATGAGATTGGTCGTGCACATGCCTCTGGTCTCTTAGAGGTAGCACTACAAAAAGAGAGACCCAGATTATTCTCATGTAGTTGGACAACTCCATGTCCAAAAGTAAGCGGTCCTGCTATGGGTATATGTAGACAATATACTCATCTTGCACTTGAAGCAATGTGGCATCTGCAAACGTCTCAAGGCTCTTAAAGAAGGGATGGAGTAGGGTAGCCATACCATGGATAGGCCGGCACATCCGTTTCCACCCCGTATGCAAATGTCAAATAGAAAGAGTAAAGAGAAATTTCAAAATTTCAAATTTTCAAAATTATATTAATTTATACGTATATTGACCATGGTATATAGCTTAAGCCTCACAAATCATAAGGACATCATAAAAGAGAAATACCTCTCTCTAGCCAAGTCACATTGCCATCAATCTGTGAACTTGCCAATATAGTGATGTACCAAGCATAAGGTTCCATGTCAGTCAACCGTAGAAATCTGCCATGGCTTTAATGATAATATGCACCTCATTCCAAAAGTCCTCTTCTAGGCAAAGGCACTGCATGGCTCTACTCTCTGGAAGAGAGGACTAAGTTGACACCTTTTTTTTGAGGGGTAGAACACACTCTGAACCATACACAAGAAAACACGGTATTCTATGCTCATTTTAGTTTGTGGTAACTTTTGATCCTATACTCTGTGTCAAACGTTAACAAACTTTTGCAGGATGGCTCCCAAGACCTTATTATTACTTTTTACTTGCCTGTTTGCCTTGGGATTATAAGGGGTTACTGCCCAATGCACAATAGACAGTCTTTCCATGATCGACTCTATCAACTCATTCATGAAATGAGTGCCTCGATTAGTTACTATCTGTTTAGCTACTCCAAATTCGGATGGACAAAAAAGCATCGTTCTTCACCGTTGCTATTGCCTGTATGCCCATTTGATTAAGTAGTCAGTCGCAATCAACATGTACCATTTTCCCCAGGAATAGTGAGAGCAACGGGTCAGACAAAATCAATCCCCTAATTTTTAAAAGATATAAGCGTCAAACTAGGGGTCAAGGGTCGATTTTGATTGTCTAAATTTTTTAAACATGTTTGAAGCTATCTTCATGATTGTCAGCCAATAGTACGCAGCCAGCAAAATCTTTGCACTGTGGCTTGGGCACCAAAATGTCCCCCGCAAGACGACTCATGCAATTCCTACAGGATTAAGGGTATCTCTCGATCAACAACGCATCTTTAGTATACACCTTCGGGGCCCATTCCATAAGAAGTCCCCCAATTACACTAAGCCATTCTGATTGGACCACCAACTTCCTCCTTTGATTTTGATCGTAACGATGAGGAATCTCACTGCCAAGTTTTCACCAATAACCGCATACATGTCCATTCTCAATAGATCTTGGCTAGGCCAAATTCCTTTAAACTACAAAGTCTCTTCATGACATTCTAAATCATCCAAAAGTTGATCTCATCACTTTGACACAAAAATCTAGCACTCGCTACAATCTTGGTGGCTTGGTTGTTAAATCATGATTAAAGTTTTCTAGAATAAGAATCCACTTCATCAAACGATCTAGAGGTTGCAACTTATTCATAATCGACTTGTGTGCCTCTATCTAGACAAAGAAGATCACTTTGGCTTTGTGTATGTAATGTCTTAGTTTTTACGAGTACTGAACCTGTGCTTTGCACGGGCAAAGATGCATGCCCATCCTCAAACCACTCAGGTGGATCTTTTAACCCATGGCTCTGAGACCTTCCATCTCCTCCTTTCATTCCATTAACCTTCCATCTGCCTAGATCAACCGGCCTGCTTAGACCCAAACACAGTAAGCAAGTAAGGCAAGGTAGAACAGTTTCAAAGATTAATTATGGATTGTGGAAGCAAGTCCATAATGTTGTGAAAGATCAAGAGGCAGATGGGGAAGCACGAAATGTGAAGACAGAGGTGTGGAGGTCTCTTGATCGACTCTTCATGTTCTGTGACAAAGTAACATGGACAAAGAATGATTACAAGAACTTTGAGGAGGCAATTAAACATTTTGGGAAGTTAATGAAAGATGCGTGGACAGCCTACAATATAACTTACTACATGGTAAGGTTCTGTCTTCTTCTTTTACTTAAGTGTGATCCTCTTTTTTTTATTACTTACTATGCATTCTTATGTCTTACAACATATCATCTACAACCACCTTCCCTATTTTGTCAAAAAGTATGGATGCCTAGCAATTTGGTCTACCCAAGGCATGGAGAAGTCTCACTACATGGCACGTAATGCATTTTTCAGACACACATAACACTATGGAGGGAGTCAAAAGGGAAATAGTCTGAAGGAAGTCTTCCAATGGTTTTATCAAGGCATACTACAGAGGCTGCATGCTAAAAGAAAAGTTGCTAGCTCCAAAATCAAGCTTGCTTTTCTTCTAGCCCAAAGCAAAGACGAAGACAAACTCTAGACAATGCAATGGCAGCAGAGAGACATAGACAATGGAGGGAATCGAAGATATTTAGAAACCATAAATGGACAAGTAAACATGAATAGGACTCATTTGTAACTTATTGGTGTTATGCCACATGTTTTCAAACTCAATCAATAGAATTTTTTTTTGTGGAACAAGTGACTCTTGGTGTTATGCCTATATGATTTGAGACTCCATCAACAGTATTTCTTTTGTGAAACATGTGATCTAAACGTAATACAATTTGTTCACAATTTCAATATATTGTTTGTTTAATATTTAATGACATCACTCTATCTATTTAATGACACCGCTCTATTTAAATGTATAAATCCTTTCATCTTCAACTTATTATTCATTTATACAAGATCATACCAGACATCAAAGACTTTGTACAAATCAGTTCAACTTCAATATAATGTTTGTGCTATATTTGATGACTAAATCCTATTTCTCCCAGGGCCTGCCGTTCGGAACTCTCTTTTTGATCTTGATTGGAGTCTTTTTCTTCCTTATTGGCTTGATGTCAACTGTCTGTTTATCAATGCTTGCCTCTGTTGCTTGTCTAGGAGGGGTATCCTTTTCTTCAGCTGTCTCCACGTGTTCTTCTTCTTGGATTGTGTCGCTTGATACAATCATGGGTGGCTCTCGAAACCTTATGAGCTTGTGTTTTCCATAGCCCTCCAGACATTTAGGCTCCTTAACACCACATGCTAATGCATAAGAAGTGTAAGACAAAAAGTAAGAGGCCCTAGAGGCTTGCTTATTCACATAATCTCCAAATATATCTATGGCAGACAACCTCTCTATCAAAATGATTTTTTCCTTTTGCCATGAAAGATCATGTCCACCTAAAACCCTGGACAAACATTTTAAGAAGTAAACAATGGCTTCTCCATTGTTGCTCAACTGATCCCATGACTTTTGCAGTAACTTTCGAATTCACTTGATGTGAACTCACCACCTCTGTCTGATCTCAACTTCTTCACCTTTCTCCCCGTTTCTTTCTCGACCATTACATGCCATTCTTTGAACTTACTAAAAGCCTCTTCTTTAGTCTTCAGGAAGTATATCCATATCCTATTACTGTAGTCATCAATCAATGTCATGAAGTAGTAGGAACCACCCAAAGCTTCTATCTTCATCTTTCCGTAGAGGTTCGTGTGAACGAGCTCTCGAGTAGCCTTTGCCCTACTGGCCTCTTTAGGAAAGGGCTGCCGATGTTGCTTGCCCATCATGTAAACTTCACATACATCGGGTAGATCTGTAATTTCTGATAGGTCTACAATCATTCCACTTTCTTTAAAGAACTAAGGTTTAGATGACCAACCTCTCATGCCACATCTTAGTGTTCTTCACATCGGCTCAAGCACTAAAAGTTGAGAGTTCGTAGATGTTGCACCATGTACCTTTACCAACGACCTTCCCTTGAAGATCCAGAATCTATGCACCATTCTTATCGAATTGAACTTTGAGGTCCCGATCCGTGATCGTAGAAATAGACAACAAGTTCCTCTTGATATCTGGCACATAAAGAACATCGAATAACTATTTTACAACTCCATCTGACTTGAGAGCTATCATACCTTTTTCTTTTGCTGGACATTTTGCATCATTGCCAACTGCTACCAGGATGTCATTCCCTACCAGGTATAGAGAGGTATACCAATCCTTCCAACTGGTCATGTGGCGCGATGTACCACTCTCAATGATCCAAGGTTCATCCACAGGTACATGAACTGCCTCCATGCAAATCTCCTCAATTGCTACGAACAGCTCTATTAGTACAGCCTGCGCACTGTTGCTAGACTCTTTCTTTACTCTGTTCTTCTCATCTGCAATCTTCTTCCGGCACTCATTCTGCTTGTGCCTTGCCTTGTTGCAATAGAAGCACTTGATCTTCTTCTTTCTCTTTTTATCATCAGAAGAAGATGGGTTACCAGAGTCCTTACCGTTACCTTTCTTTGATCCAGCATAGAAAGTCGAATCTTCTTTAGTCCTCATCCTTTAACGCATCTCCTCCTCCAAAAGCATCACACTGAAATCCTCAAAGTTGAGGGGCGGATTTATGTTTTGCGTATTCAGCATCGTAACAAGACCGTCGTACTTTGGTGGGAGAATCCGTATGCACCTTCGTGCTAGATTCTCGTTGGTGATGGTGATACCAATCGCAGTCATCTGATCGCACAAATTCTTTACCCTGGTGATGAACTTCTCTGCCGCTTCAGACTCAAACAGTTTCTCGTTCGCAAGTTGAGTCTCCAGATTCTGAATCCGCGTCTGATTCGTGGTCTCGTACTGATTTTTCAAAACCGTCCATGCCTCCTCCCCTGTGGTGACATGATGAATTAACGCGATGACGGAATCACTTACACTGTAGACAATAGAACACATCGCATCTGCATTTCTTCTTGTCCACGTGAGATTCTCATCCGCACTTGGTACTATCTGTTGTCCTGCATTATCTGGTCTCGCAATCAGCTTCACGTCCACCCCAGTAGCAGTATCCCAATGCTCGTATGTGCTTAGGATGGTCTTCATCTTGAACTTCCAGAGTGGATAGTTAGTGCCGTCCAACTTTTCGCTTTCGTCGAACGGTGGGATTCGCAGTCTTGCGGGCTGGGCCATCTCTCACAATCTGCTTGCAAACAGAAACCCACTACCAAATCTTCTTGCTAGAGTCCAGGCTCTGATACCATGTGTAAGAAAACAATACAACGTCTATGCTCAACAGATACCAGGATTTCATACGCAAGAGAGAAAAGCACATAGTATGGAGAATCAAAATTTTGATTACTGTAAAACTGATACAATAGATGGCACTGCCTCCCAGCTGTGTGCTCCTATGAGAGAAGCTTCGATGACATGCTGGAAATAGTAGAGGACGGAGGCTGGATGCTAAGGAATCAGGGTTGCTATAGCCAGTGATGAAATGGGCTTCACGGGCTTGCTCTTATATAGCCACTAGTCATAGTCGGTTAGACCCAATTGGGTGACCGACCCGCCCAAAACAGTCGACTGGGGGTCGGTCTCGAAATAGGCTAGCAACCACACGATAGAACCGTGGCACACATTAGGAAAAAGGGAGCTCATTTTGGGGCCTTTTATGGTTTGGAGAAATAAGCTCTCAACCAATCAATAGAGGGCCAACGTAACATTGGAAATTCATGAAAATAAGAGAAAATAGAAAAAAGACACAATACTTTATGTAGGCACAAGCGTGCCACATTAATGTGGAGATTGGTTTTTTATTCTCACAAGATCTTTGGACAAGAAGATAGAATCTAGTCTGACATTTTATCTGACAAGGGCCTTCCCGCTTCCACCTTCCTTTGAACTTTGAAATATTGTGCTGCCTTTCCTTCGAAAGGTCTACCATTCTACACCACTGCCTCATTGTGCAGCAACCTCTTCTTTTCCAAAACTGCTCCCTTGATCGTGTTTGGCGTAGAGTAAGATGTTTCTTGTCAACTGTCTATCTGCCCACTTTCTCTTTCTTGAAACTTTAATTTGTTATCTTGTTTACATTACTTTGCTATTGTTACAGATTTAGAAGGTCTCCATGGTGAATAAAAACCATGGCCGTTGTTGTGGAAGACGCTCTATGGATGATAATGCTAGGAAGGCAGAATTATACCACACATCCTTACCCTGTCGACATGCTTCTTCTATTTCTTCGGTAGAGAATTCAAGTACAGTCAAAAAGGAAGGAACTTGGGAAAGGTTTAGTGTTTCGAAAGGAGCATGGGTGCTCATGCAACCTAGCAAAAGAAAAAGACCCTAGACAAAAAACATTTTCTTGGTGTCATGGAAGGAAAGAGTATGAGATTTTAAAATCACCAGAATATCGGTGAAAGAAGTTTTGATTCAGCATGTGTACATGCATAAAGAACTTGTCTTGCGAGACTATCCAAATGATCTTCTGCAACACAGGCCTACTTGTATATTTTTCTATTGTGGTTTTTTTCTTTACGAGGTGTATGGATTTTTAAGATGAAGCTTTCTTTCTTTGCTTATTGACATTCTTGTCTTGTTTTATTTCAGATTTATACCCTTCATCGTATGAGACATGGCAAAACATCGATTGTATTCTGGGATTTATAGATGTTCTGCATGGATCGATAGGAGAACAATAATACCAAGGTCGATGTGCAACAGAGCTAGCTCAATCGGGTATATTTTTTACTGATCATTTTTATCAGTTGCCAGACAATGCTAACACACATGGTGTGTTAAGGAAACAAGACCTTCCGGCATGGAATTCAGTGGATTGGCCTCACCCACATTCTAGTGTTACAGAGGCATATAGGGACAAGCTTTTCAAAGAAGTATAGAAAGCTCTGCGGCCCAATATTACCACAAGGATAATAAAAATTTATTTATGCATGCCTCTCACAGTTTTTATGGACTTGTTTAATACCTTTTCAGTGAAGGTTTCAAAAACAATGTTCACAGTTAAAGCAACAAGTTCGGCATGCATGCCACAATTTTTGGATAAAGGTTGGGATAAGGAGACATATAGTTCAATGTTTTGTGAGGTTGTCCAACCTTCTATGCAACTGAAGTACATGGTTGCATCACAAAATTTTATTTTTTCTTTTTATTATAAGCGCAATCGAATGCTAGGCGCAAAACTAATCCCAATGGATCAAGATGAAGATTCTTTTGGTGCAGAAAATAAACTTCTTGATATTGATGTTGTTGAGAATGGTGATGTGCTAATCAATATCTCATTAAGAGAATGTTGCTTCCTAGCTCAATTGCGCAATGACATTCTGTTTGAGACAGAAGGTTCTATTTCAAACGACTTTTTATTTATCTACAATAATAAAAAGGTACACCATCTGATTTATCCTAGTCTCATTAAGCACTACTATTAGTTTACTTTACCCTATTGATTCATATTGCGTTTTTGCAGGTTATCAAAAGAATGCTAGGCGCAAAACTAATCCCAATGGATCAAGATGAAGATTCTTTTGGTGCAGAAAATAAACTTCTTGATATTGATGTTGTTGAGAATGGTGATGTGCTAATCAATATCTCATTAAGAGAATGTTGCTTCCTAGCTTAATTGCGCAATGACATTCTATTTGAGACAGAAGATTCTATTTTAAACGACTTTTTATTTATCTACAATAATAAAAAGGTACACCATCTGATTTATCCTAGTCTCATTAAGCACTGCTATTAGTTTACTTTACCCTATTGATTCATATTGCGTTTTTGCAGGTGCTCAAAAGAAGAGAGAGCTCAATAAAATGCAAAGACATTAAAAATTTGAAAATTGAGATAACACTGACTCCATAAACAAAGGTTTTGTATTCAATCAAGTAAAATTTTGTACAGAAGTGTTTAGTTGTACATGTAGAACATATTCTTGACAACATTTTCTATTTATTTACAGCTTGATCTACATGGTCCAAGGTCTCCCTATCATCATTTTTTGGAGAATGTATTTTCTGCTGCTCCATCCTGTCCTATACAGTATGTTGGTACTACTCCATTGTCTCCTCTACTACCCCAAGAGCATCTATTTGCTGCTGCTCCATCTTCTCCTCAACAACATCAGCAACAGATCCTTGTTCCTGTGGCTTCTCCTCATCAGCACTAGGTCCTTGTTCATCTGTGGCATCAAGGTGTATGACACCTTCTCGTACTTTAGAGCGCTCACCCAACTCGACAGTAGCTGGTACAATAAGTTTGGGGGAGGCATAGCTCAAAAACTTCCAAATTGTATGAGCTCTGAAATTATATACATAGTTTGAGCTGAAGCTATCTTCTTTCATTTGCAATGGCATATGATGATTTAGAACACTTTGTATCACTATCAATTATCTTCAAGCTAAATAAAATTTATTTTTTCTTACAAGGTCTGGCTATTCTTTATCAAAATAGCTTGAAAGTAGATATTTGGCACTGATCAGCACTCTCCATCCGCAGCTACTTGAATCATCTTGTTGTGGTGTCTGTATAGTTGGAAAGATATGTTACAAACTGATAACATCTGAACAAAACAAAATTATTCAATAAGTTCAAAGGCATAGCATGAAATAGACAGTAGAGGAAACGACTTTTTACCTCTAGATTTATTGGCTCTATTGAATCCAAAAGAGAGACATTAGGAGGACAGTGATCCAATGCATCTAAACACACTATTCAAAATTTTTGGACTTTCTCTCTTGGTTTGGACTTTTTTTTGGAGCATATCCTCTCCACTCAACTTCACTTAGTGAGCTAAAAAATTGGGTTTTTTTGAGCATTAAATGGGTCACTTATATACAAATATGGCCTTATTAAGCTAAAAAGTCAAGTGGTAACCTCTAATTTAAAAAAAAATGGCTCAGTGAAGCTATAATTCCCAAACTTGTGCATGGTGCCCCCATCCGATAACTATAATAATAATAATAGTAGTCTCTTAACTCAAGTTCAATTTTAACACTATGAAGTGAAAATATGACACCATATGAAAAGAGTTTGTTGAATTCAACATATAAGTGGTGTATAGATACACCATTTTTTTGAAAAAAAAGAGTTTGTTGAATTCAATATATAAGTGGTGTATAGATACACCCTTTTTTTGAAAAACAAACCATACAATAAATTATCTTATTGGTGGTGTATAGATACACCATTTGTATGGAAAAAAGCATACAAAACATTATCTTATGCATCTGAATCTCGTTCAGAGTCATCAGATTCATGTAATGTATTTACGCTTGATGGGTCAAGTCTTGCCAAATGATGTTTAATATGGACACGACCAGGGATTGTGATACATTTTTCAACATTGTATCCATGCTTCTTTTTAAAACTTCGTGTCCTCGATTTCTAGCAATGAATAATGCTACTGACTTCCACCTCTGTTAATCCCTCATTATTTGGAACCCATTCATGTTTCTTTTGCAAGCATCCCTCATAGAGTTGTTTTATTGTATATCTTCTCGGGAGATTTTTCAATGGTTTTGGTTCATACCATAAAGCTGTAAATGTTATAGGAGTTCCCTTGTCATCCCTTTCTATCTTAGCAACCTTTGCAACCCAAATTGGGCCACCTTGGTCATCCAACTCTGAACCTGGATCAGATGCCCAAACTACAACAAATAGACCCTCTTCAATCTCATTAGATGGTATAAAGTCTAGTAAGAGTTTGTCTCCCTTCCTGCCACAATATTTTCGAGGTAAAAGGCATTCCTCTACTTCCTCCATATCTACTAACATATTTATATCCAAAGGAAAACTTGGTGACCTTGCTTGTTCCGACCAAAAGGATTCACAGTATTCAATGCTCATTAAGTTTTCTTGTCTTTCTAAAGATTGGATAAGTGCTTCAGTTGATTTAATTGTCTCCAAATTCTTAGTTGATTGCTCAGGATATTTTTGCATCATACTTTGAAGATGTTTAATGAAGGCTTTCAAGCCTTTCATTTCATCTATGTCAAGTGATTTGTTTTTTCCAAGAACAAATCTAGTTTCCTCCAATGGAATTATTAGTTGTAATAAAGCATATGACTCACTCCATAAATGATCTCCATCTACTGAGTAGTGCTTCCATTGCATCACTGGAATATTGTTATGCATGTGAAATAGAAAGTAGTGTGGATTTGTGTATCCTATTAGGGCATCATCTCTTGTTTGTAAATGTGGCTCTATGAATGCTCTCCAATCTACCATCCTCTCTAAGATAGCCACTTCTGATTCTTCCTTGCGAGAACCTCCAATTTTTTTCCCAATTCGAAATAGCATATCCTCCATTGTCAAAACATCCATTGCCTTCAACTCACCAGAGATAACATTGAAGATTTGATCTATGTCTTCATGTGTATGGCCGACAAGAAGAAAGCCAACTTCCACTTCTTCAAATATTTTCAAACCAACCAGCATAGAGCATAAAGCAAATATATATTTATTCTTGTTCTCTCTCCAACAATTATCAGCTTGTATTCGCAATGTGTTAGGCAGACATCCATGAGCATCTCTGACCTTTCTTATTGCTTTCATGATTGATGTAACAACCTGGTTACTATCATGGTCATGCAAACTATCAATCCATACATCACAAAAGATTCGGTATCCATGTACTAATACTCCACACAAGTGTGTTTTTAGTCCACGTTTGCCCTCCAATGCCGGTGGGATACGTTTATATCGTGGCAAAGTGGTTGTATTCTGGTCCATGCCATCAATGGTGATGCAGATGGACTTATCGACATGTGAAATAGCTTCCTCTCTCCAAGAAGCATACAACTTTCAAGCATCCTGCACATGACGTAAATGGATTGATCGCCATTTAATATATCTTCCTCACTGCTGCTCACATTTACTATGCTCAATGGCATTTTTTAATTCATCACATATCTTACATTTTGACATCCTTTGCTTTGATGGTTTCTTGACATGGCAAAAATCTCTACGCCAAATTTTGTACAAGGTTGATCGTGAAATCATGCTCTCATCTCTGTCTTGTAAAGTTTTATTGACAATTTCTAGGATGACCTTCTTTGTCATTCCCAAAGGAAGATGTTGTTGGCATTCGACATGCCCATCTAGCATTGTTTGTTGAAGATGAGGCTGCGGTAATGCATGGTCTTTGAGAACTTGCTTTAATGTTGCAGTTGCATTTATAGTGCTTCCATGGCATTTAAGCTTGTAGGTATTTCCATGAATTGTATGAATAACTTTTTCTTTCACCTCTGCCTAGATGGTCCAGTATGTGCCATGTGATAGTCTAGTTAACCATTGATATCCTCGATTATAAATGGGTCTCCCATTAACCATGGGTTTCAATCTAGGTTTACAGTGTCTTGTGCTCAAATCTTGATTAGTGCCTTGATGAAGAAAGCATGAAAACTCTTGAAGAAGATAGTTATGTCTATTAGGCACTGTCTTACTCCAAATACCAAGGCGTATGGCTGCACAATCATCTTTCCCAACTTTTCTAATGCAAAGTCTCTTGCAACAAACTCGCATAAGCATCCTTTCCATATTCTCCTCGGATAGCATCACATGTCTCTTTGGTTCTGGAATTGATGCCATGATTCTTCGCCTCTTCACACTCACATACTTTCTTTTTGTAAATAGTGTCTTGCGTTTTCTAGTTGTAAGACCATCAAACCTCGAATCCATTTCCCTTGAATCTTCATCTTTATAATCAAATGCTGTGTGGGCTTGAGAATTATTTGATACCTTATAATATCTTGGAAATGGCAATCTGGTCGACATGTTCATTGATGTCAATTTATTGCCAATGCCTCTTGAATTTTGTGGTTGGACTATTTCTCCTTCGTAACTCAAGATTCTCCCATCTATATTCTCTGGCATGCTAGCAACAATATTACGAACAACATGACAAGTCTCAGATTCTCTGCCCCTTTTGCCTTGTATTCGAGTGGTAACATCATGATCATTGTCACTAATATCATCAATTCCTATTATTGCATCACTTATCCCATCGATCTTTGCATGTATTTTTCTTTGTGGTCCCATCTTATTATTCTCAACACAAGACAAGTCTTTTATTTCAATAAGCATGTTTAAGTCACTTGCAGCACAAGACAAGTCTTCTGTACCAGTGAGCCTATTCGAGTCACTTGCAACACAGGACAAGTCTTCTATACCAGTGAGCCTGTTCGAGTCACTCGCAACACAAGACAAGTCTTCTATACTAGTGAGTATATTTGAGTCACTTGCAACACAAGAGACCTTTTCTACATCAACATCTGTTACTATAATGTCCTCAATACCTGTGAGCATGCCACTATGATACTCTTGATTACTACTATAGCTTCTTATCAATTTGGATCCCATTTGTGTTATAGTCTTTTTCTTCTAATAATATTCCGTTGTGTCTTCCATGACAATGAAGGAAACTATCTTGGGCAAACTTGATTTCAAGAAAGCTAACCCCCATTTACAAGTACTATGAACTTGTAGTTGAGACGTAGTATTATGGATGTCTAATTGTGTAGTACTATCCATTGCATTTTGAATGACACCTGCACTAGTCAACTTAATTATCTCCACTATACAGAGAAAACTCTGAGCATAGCCCTTAAAGTTGCCAATTGCTAAAACTTCTCCGGAGCAAGATAACATCTCTACTTTTTCCCCCTGAAAATAAGTTTTCTTGATATCTTGAAAGTATGTCTTTGGAACAATTTCGTCTTGGTCCCAGAGTGTTCTGTGTGCTTGCATATCAAATATGTCACATTGTAAGATATCTCCCAATGTTTCAAAGTCTCCATGTGGATATTTTAAATGTATTTCAGGATTTACAACGTTGGTGATTATCAGTGCACATCTTCTCTCACCGCAATGTTGGAAATGACACACATTCATAGGATCAAGACTATGAATTCGTCCAAAAGCCATCACTTCATTCTTCTTATATAACACCACATCCATACCCTCTGTTAGGGTGAATACCTGTTTTATGTATAAAAGTAGATTAGCAACTCAAAATGAACATAATAAATAATCATTGAACTTATTATTACTTAATAACCTCTATATCAAAACTAGCAGAGAAGGCATTAAACCTAAACCCTACATCCTAAACTTTAAATAATTAATACCAAAACATCTTAACCACCGTAAATACTAAACTTTAAACATTTAATTCCTAAACCCTAAATCCTAAACTCCTAAACAATAAATCCTAAACCTTAAACCCTAAACTCTAAATCCTAAACCCTAAATCTTAAATCCTAAACCCTAAATCTTAAATCTCAAACCCTAAAATACAACCAAAATTCAATGAATTTTTTTAATTTGTGCAATAGGTTGGATATATCCCCCAACCTGTTGCTTGAGCAACAGGTTGGATATATCAAGCAATAGGTTGGGGGATATATCCAACTTATTGCACAAATCAAGAATTTTTCTTATTTGTGTAACTATTTGATATACAATTGGGGAATATATCCAACCTACAACTGAAAAATTTTCTTGATTTGTGCAAGGTTGGATATACCCCCAACCTGTTGCTCGAGCAACAGGTTGGGAGGTATATCCAACCTGTTGTACAAATCAAGAATTTTCCTTATTTGTGCAACAGGTTGGGGGTACCTCTCAACCTGTTGCTTGAGCAACAGGTTGGAGGCCTGTTGTTGAATATATCCCCCAAGCAACAAGTTGGAGGCCTGTTGTTGGATATATCTCCCAACCTGTTGCTTGAGCAACAGGTTGGGGGGTATATCCAATCTGTTGCACAAATTAAGAAAATTCTCGATTTGTGCAACAAGTTGGATATACGCCCCAATGGGGGGTATATCCAACCTGTTGCATAAATCGAGTCAACGGGGGGTATATCCAACCTGTTGCACAAATCGAGAATTTTCTTGGTTTGTGCAACAGATTGGATATACCCCCCAACCTGTTGCTTGATTGCACAAATCAAGAAAATTCTCGATTTGTGCAACATGTTGGATATACCCTCCAACCTGTTGCTTGAGCAATAGGTTGGGGGTATATCCCCCAACCTGTTGCTTAAGCAAATGGTTGGGAAGTATATCCAATCTGTTGCACAAATCAAGAAAATTCTCGATTTGTGCAACAGGTTGGATATACCCCCCAACCTGTTGCTCAAGCAGCAGGTTGGGGGTATATCCAACCTGTTGCACAAATCAAGAAAATTCCTTGATATTTACAATAGGTTGAGTGCACCATTAACCTATTCGATTTGCAACAGTTTGGAGGATATATCAAACCTATTGCACAAATTGAAAAAAATCATAAAATTTTGATTGTATTTTAGGGTTAGGGTTTAGGGGTTAGTATTTAGGGTTAAGGATTTAGGGCTTAGGATTTAAAATTTAGTGTTTAGGGTTTCGTGTTTATGATTATGTTTTTAGGGTTTAGGGTTTAGGATTTAGGGTTTAAAATCTAGGGTTTAGGGTTTAGCATTTAGGGTTTATGATTATTGTTTTAGGGTTTAGGATTTAGGTTTTAGGGTTTAGTATATAAGATCATGAGCTTAGAGTGTAGAATCTAGGGTTTAGAATTGAAAATTAGGTTTTAGAATTTAAGTTATAGGGGTTAGGGTTTAAGATTTAGGGATTATAACTGTTATATAAGTTTAAGAGCTTAGATTGTATAACCTAAGATTTAGGGAACTTTAGGATTTAAGATTTAGGGTGTAAGATTTAAGATATATAGACTATATAAAGTATGCATTCTAAAGTATTTAGTTTAGATATATATAGACTATATGTTATATGCTTTCCAAAGTGTTTTGTTTATAGGTATGATCCATTGCAAAGGCTTTACTTTAAGTAAGTATAAGTTTACCTAGTCAAAGTATCCTACTGATTAGGGACAAGCACATAGGCTAAAAGCACACCGATTCATATTTTTTTACATTCATGCTGCATGGTGTATTAGAAGGTACGATCCTTTGCAAAGGCTTTACTTTAAGTAGTTACAAGCCTACTTAGTCAAAGTATCCTACTGATTAGGGACAAGTACATAGGCTAAAAGCACACCGATTCATATTTTCTTACATTCATGCTGCATGGTGTATGAGAAGAAATGAAAAAGTATATGATAAGAAATATTTGAAGAAATATATATTCCATATCATGGATACCATGGATATCTGGTGGTTGCTAAAGTAAAAAAATGATATGGATGCAATGATACTGTAGTCTTCTAGATTCTATGGTTTTAAATACCTACCTTACAAATACATTATCTAATTTTTCATTCTTCGACTAACTAACAAGTATTATACACATGGAATCATGGATATCTGATGGTTGCTAAAGTAAAAAATGATATGGATGCAATGATACTGTAGTCTTCTAGATTCTATGGTTTTAAATACCTACCTTACAAATACATTATCTAATTTTTCATTCTTCGACTAACTAACAAGTATTATACACATGGAATAAAAGCATACATGCTAAAAGTAAGTGTGTAAATTTTAATATTTTCTTATTTTTTAAATTAATTTAATTCTTTTATTGACTACTTTTTAAAATTGAAAGATTATTAGTATATAATCTACATAATTTTAAATGTTATTAATGTATAATATTAATTATTTAAATTTATATAATAATTAATTTATATTTATATTAGTTTTTAAGTTAATAATGTATAGAATAGCAATATATTCACTAATTCTTCATTGTTTTAAGAGTAAGGATTATATAAAGCACATATGCTAGAAGACCTCCCTTTCAAGTTATATTTTTTTAATTAATGTATTTATATATTTATTTATATAATATTTATATTAATTTATAGATTAATAATATATATTTTTAGCAAAATTATATTTTGACATTAGTTAATAAAAATTTATTATATTATGGAGTAAAAATATTACAAATGGATTTCTTATATTAATAAAGTGTCGTGAGAAGAGTTTTTTGGAAAGATTTATGATTAAATTTTGTTTTGAAGTTGTTGCGTATGCAATAGGTAGGGACATTTGACTGGTTTTGAAGTTGATAAAGAAATTTGTAATAAAGTGTCGTGAGAAGAGTTTTTTGGAGGGATTTATGATTAATTTTTGTTTTGAAGTTGTTGTGTATGCAATAGGTAGGGAGGTTTGAGTGATTTTGAGGTTGAAAGAGAAATGTGTAATAGATTGTTTTTTTTAAAAAGGAGTTTTTTGGAGAGATTTATGATTAAATTTTGTTTTGAAGTTGTTGCATACACAATAGGTAGGGAGGTTTGAGTGGCTTTGAGGTTGAGAGAGAAATTTGTAATAGATTTTTTTTTTTTTGGATGAGTTTTTTAAAGAGATTTATGATTAAATTTTGTTTTGAAGTTGTTGCATACGCAATAGGTAGGGTTTGAGTGGTTTTGAGGTTGAGAGAGAAATTTGTAATAGATTGTTTTTTTTTTGGAGGAGTTTTTTAGAGAGATTTATGATTAAATTTTGTTTTGAAGTTGTTGCATACGCAATAGGTAGGGAGGGGTTGTGAGAGTTTAAGGTAAATAGGAAAATTTGTGGGAAAAAAGATTTAATGCAAAAATGGTTTTTTAAGTTGTTGCGTACACACAAGTTTTTGAGAAAAGGATCGGATTTGAAAAAAAATTCAAATTTATAAAAACTCGATTCTTAGAAGTTCTTGCGTATGCAATAGGTTAGAAATGAACTCACCTCTTGCAACATTTTGAAAATTTTTGAGAATCCTGCAACAGGTTGATGAGAGGAGAGAAGCGTGGAGTGTAAACGAATGATCTTTGAATGAAAGAGAGAATGAAGAATGTTCTACTTATAGTGAGCCTAAAAGAACTAAAAAAACCTTAAAAACTAAAAGAAGTTGAATTGACCTAAAAGCTATCCATTTCCTATAAAACTCTACTTCTCCTCATTCTGTCTCACAACTCTCTTATTCTCTCTCACAACTTTCCTGGAGCTCCACCACATCTCCACTCAAGTATTCCCTCCCTCCCTCTTCTCCAGCTTCCTCTCTCCCCTCCCTTGCCATCCCCTCCCCCTCCCTTCCCCTCTCCTCCTGCTTCTCCCCTCCCTTCCCCTCTCCTCCCTTCCCCCTTCCCCTCTCCTCCCTGCCTTCCCTTTTGCTTCCCCTCCTCTCCCTCCCCATGGGCCCTTCCCCCTCCCTTTCTCTCCCTCCGCCTCCCCGCAGGCCCCTCCCTCCCACTGTTCATCCCTTCCCTCTCTACCATCCCTCCCTTCCCCCTGTCCCCTGCCCCTTCCCCTCCCCCTTGCCCCCCCTCCCCTGCCCTGCCCCCTTTCCCTCCCTCGTCCCGCCCCACCCCCTTCCCCTCCCCCTTGCCCCCCACTCGCCCTGCCCCCTTCCCCTCCCCCTTGCCTTGCCCCCTTCCCCTCCCCCTTGCCCCCCCCGCCCTGCCCGCCCCGCCCCCTTCCCCTCCCCTGTGCCTGCCCCCTTTCCCTGTCCCTTCCCCCCCCCCCGTCGGCCCCCGCCCCGCCCGCCCTGCCCGCTTCCCCTCCCCCATGCCCGCCCCCTTCCCCTGCCCCTTCCCCCCCCTCCCCGTCGAGCCGACGGGGAGGGGGGGGAAGGGGCAGGGGAAGGGGGCGGGCGCGAGGGAGGGGAAGGGGACGGGGCAGGCGGTGTGGGGGTTAAAGGTCACTGTGCCTTTACCCTGGTTATGTACAATACTCAAACACATATATAAATGAATGAAAAAGAAGATTAGGGTGGTTCTGCACGCACCAAAACTTGTGTGGCTCTCTGTTTCTCTCTCTCTCCTTCTTCCGTTCTTGCTTCCGTTGAGAGAACTCTCAACTGGTATCAGAGCCCGGGTGATCTGTCAGTTCTGGTGGACTCAGGAGGTCCTAAAACTTCTATGTTGCTCATCATTCACACTCCGGTTGAGTTTACAAACAGCTCTGTTTCCAAAAACGTTTTTCAGTCCGTGTGTTAGACCCAGTGATTGAGACCACGGTTTCCAAAACCGTTTGTCCCATTGCGTTCCGGACGCCCAAAAACCCCTACCTGTCAGTTCTTGCACAATTCGGTGGAGGATTTTCAGAGTTATAGATCTCTGTGTATTCGATTTCGTCTCTCTGTTATGCATTTTTCATTCTAAGGTTTTGAAACCTTAGATTTATGCCACATGGTAGTGGATAAGTGTTGACTCCCATTTCTCACTCATCGGTTGGGATTTTGGAGTTCTGGCAGAAGAGAGATATTTGCAAATTTTCTTACTGAGTCCGATTATGCAATGGCGCCCATGTTTTGAGGCATCTCAGGTTCTATTTTCAGTAGCGGTCATTACCGTGGGACTATGATTTCTTGAGCATACCTTATGCAAATCACTCTGGTTGCAGTTTGAGGAGTGTGTGCTCATTTGTGGTATGCATTGGGTTGCAGTGGATGATTTATAGGCCATTTGGATGCATTGCGGTCCTTATTGGATGCACTGATAGGCCCAAATTGCCTTGTGGGATGCTATTTTTATGGACGCTTTGCACATGGATGCTATTTTATGCTGAGGGACAGCTTTGAAACATTGCAGGTGATGCACTGATAGTGCTATGCTCTCTTGGATGAGACATTATTGATGCATATGCTTGTGGATGGTGTTCATGCTTGAGTCATTTGGCACTTATTGGCATTTTCTTTTGGGCCAGATTTGCTCATTGGATGCATAGTATATGCACATGAGTCAGATGCATCTTTTGATGCTTTGAGCTTTGAGTTTTGGTGATATTTCACTTTATTGTGGCATACACATTTGGATGCACCTGGTATTTGGTGTGATTCTCTCTTACAGGCATTAGCATTTGGGATTTTGTTTCATTTGCATCATGGCATCCTCTTCCATGTCTGAAAAGGAGTTTTTCAACATTAAAAAGTTTGATGGGACAAACTTTTCTTTGTGGAAAGAACAAATAAGGGATGTGCTTATTCAAAAGAAGTAGATTAAACCCTTGGTAGGGATTGAAGCTAAGCCTGCAAATATGTCTGAGGATGATTGGAATGAGTTGGATGCATTAGCAAAGTCTACTATTAGACTTCATCTTGCAGAGTCAGTTTATTTCACAGCAGTAAATGAGCAAACTATGGAAGATTTGTGGAAGAAACTGTGTGCCACTGATGAGAAGGAAACTGCCTCTAATAAAGTTTACCTCATGAAGAGGTTGTTTGAGCTGCAGATGAAGGAAGGGGTCTCCATTGCTTCTCACTTGCATGAATTCAATATTATTTTCAGCCAGATTCAGGCTCAGAAAATGAATTTTGATGCGGAGACTAAGGCAATATTTCTCTTATGTTCATTGCCATCCTCATGGGATACCTTCCGTACAGCTGTCAGTAACTCTGCACCTGGTGGAGTATTGAAATTTGATGATGTTGTGGGTAGCTTGTTGGCCGAGGAGATTAGACGGAAGTCTATGGATGGCAACAAGCAGGATGCAGCCTTAAATGTGCAAAGGGGCAGATCACAGTTAAGGGGGAAGTCCTAAGAAAGAGGGAAGTCTCATAGCAAATCCAGGGCATGGAACATTGAGTGTTACCATTGTGGCAAGAAGGGCCATATGAAAAAGGATTACTACAAGCTGAAAAGAGAGCAAAAGGATAAGAAAAAGAATGCAAATTGGGGTGCAAATCAAAAGGAAGAGAGTCCAAGGGAGGACAAAGGAAAAGTGAAGATCGAGGAGATACAATGCAGTCACACATGATAGTGACAATGATGTTCTCTTCATGTCTAGTTTATCTACAGAGTTGCTTACCACTTTAGATGATGCATATTCCCAGGATTGTATTTTGGATTCTGGTGCTTCATTCCATGTTACTCCCCATAGGGAATGGTTCTCCACTTATGAGAGTGGAAAGACAGGTTGTGTGCATCTTGGAAATGACTATGCATGTGACATAGTGGGAGTAGGTGACATAAAGTTTTCTTTGCAAATGGGTCTGCATTTGTTTTGAAACATGTGAGACATGTGCCTAAGCTGACCAAGAGTCTTATTTCAGTGGGTCAGCTAGATGATGCTAGTTTTCACACCACTTTTGGCTTTCAGAGTTGGAAAATTCAGAAGGGCTCTATGCTTTTGGCCAGGGGTGCCAAGTGGGGGACTTTGTATCCCTTACATGTATCAGGGGTATTTGATCATGTTGTTGCAATAACCGAGCAGCCAAGCACTTCTTTGTGGCATTGTAGGTTGGAGCACATGAGCCAGAATGGAATGAAACTCTTATGCCGTTTGGGTTTTGTACCACATTTGATTTTCTCTGATTTTGAATTTTGTGAGCATTGTCTCTATGGGAAGTAGACTAAATCAGCCCATAAAAGAAGGGGAAAGAAAGAGTTTGAAAAGCTTGATTTGGTGCATTCAGATGTATGTGGTCCCATGCCTACACAGTCATTAGGCAGGGCTGAATACTATGTGACATTCATTGATGATGCAACTAGGAAAGTGTGGGCTTATGCTAGAGCTCGGAAGAGTGATGTGTTCCAGGTATTTCAGAAATGGCTGGCCTTGGTTAAGAATTAGTCAGGTAGAACGCTTAAATGCCTACGGACTAACAATGGTGGAGAGTATCTCTCTCATGACTTTCAGCATTTTTGTGATACACATGGGATTAAGAGGGAGCTCACATCCCCTCGTACTCCAGAGCTAAATCCAGTTGCAGAAAAGATGAACCGTACCATTCAAGAAAGGTTGCAATGCATGCTTTCCAATGCAAGTCTTTTTGGTGGTTTTTGGGCTGAGGCCATGAAGACTGCAGTGCATGTGATCAATAGATCACCTAGTAAGAGTTTGGATGGTGGTATTCCTAAAGAGGCATGGAGTGGCAAGAAGCCCTCTTACTCTCATTTGCATATATTTGGGTGTGAGGCATATGCACATGTGGCCAAAGAGCTTCGAAAGAAGCTAGATCCTAAGTCTAGGAAATGCATCTTTCTAGGTTATGGTGAAAGTGGAGAGATGGGCTATCGTCTCTGGGATCTAGAAGCAAAGAAGATCATACGTAGCCATGATGTAGTCTTCAATGAGAAAAAGATGCATAAGGCACCCATGAGGGATGTGGAAATGAGGAGAATCACTTTCCAGGATGTGAATCCACCTGCATATGTTGATAGACAGCAAGCTGTCCATGCACCAAATGTGCAAGAAATGGTACCACCAAGTACTCCCACAGGTATACAATCAAGGCTAGATGATGGATCATCTATTGGTGGAAATGATGAGCCAAATGTGGCTGATATGCAGGTGGGACAGCAAGCTGAAATGCCCTTGAGAAGATCATCTAGAGTGTTTAGACTGCCTGATAAGTTTGTTCCAGGGGTAGACTATGTGATGCTTACTGATTGCAGGGAGCCTTCTTGCTACAGAGAGGCTATGATGCGCGAGGATCAATGCAAGTGGGAGTATGCTATGCGATTAGAGATGAGTTCACTTATGAAGAATAAGACTTGGGACTTGGTTTCATTGCCACATGGAAAGAAAGCATTGCCATGTAAATGGGTCTACAAAATGAAGGTCACAGGTGATGATGTGCCTAGGTACAAGGCCTGTTTGGTTGCTAAAGGGTTCAAGCAAGAGAAGGGTGTGGACTTTGATGAGATATTCTCTCCGGTTGTGAAAATGACCACACTTAGATGCATGCTTGGACTAGTGGCATCAGAGGATATGGAGCTTATGCAGATGGATGTCAAGACAGCTTTCTTGCATGGGGATTTGCATGAGGAAATTTACATGGTGCAACCGGAAGGCTTTGAAGAAAAGGGCAAAGAGCATTTAGTTTGCAAGCTGAAGAAGAGTCTCTATGGTCTTAAGCAAGTGCCTAGAGAATGGTATCAGAAGTTTGATGCTTTCATTTGGTCCCAGGGTTTTAGAAGGAGTGAAATTGATCACTGCCTCTACACTAAAAGGGCTAAGGATAATAGCCTGATAATCTTGGCACTATATGTGGATGATATGCTATTGGCTAGCAAGAATACTTATGAGCTAGATGCATTAAAGGCCAAGTTGCATGAGGCCTTTGATATGAAGGATTTAGGATTTGTAGGTCATATTCTTGGTATATGCATCACACGTAATCGGAGTAGGAAACTCCTTTGGCTTTCACAAAAAGAGTATGTTACAAAAGTATTGCAGCGTTTCAATATGGAGGGGGGGAAGGTAGTGAGTACTCCATTGCCTCCATATGTGAAACTGAGTCATACAGATAGTCCCAAATCAGATGAGGAGAGGGCCATGATGGCCAAGGTTCCTTATGCATCAGCAGTTGGGAGTCTTATGTATGCTATGATAGCTACTAGACCAGACATTGCATTTGTAGTGGGAGTTGTTAGCGGGTATATGGCTAATCCAGGAAAGAGGCATTAGGAGGTGCATGTACTTGGGTACACAGATTTAGACTATGCAGGGAGATCCACTTTTGGTTATGTGTTCACCTTTGCACGTGGTGCAGTGTCGTGGATATCTCGCGCACAGAAGTGCATTGCTTTGTCTACCACAGAGGCTGAGTATGTTGCAGCCACAGAGGGTTGCAAGGAGGCTATATGGCTTGATCAGCTAGTGGGAGATTTGGGGATTCATATAGGTGTACCGACATTGCATAGTGATTCCATGAGTGCTATTCAGCTAGCACGGAATCCGGTCTTTCATGCAAAGACCAAACACATTGAGGTCAGGTACCATTTCATCAGGGAGGTACTTGAGGACAAGCGCATAGAGCTTGTCAAGGTTCATACAGATGATAACCTTGTAGATATGCTGACAAAGAGTCTACCTAGTCAGCGGTTTGAATATTGTCGTGTATTGATGGGCATTGGATAGTATGCTCACTGGTTGTTCTCCCTTAAAGGCACATTGTCCTTTAAGTGGGAGGTTGTGGGGGTTAAAGGTCACTGTGCCTTTACCCCAGTTATTTACAATACTCAAACACATATATAAATGAATGAAAAAGAAGATTAGGGTGGTTTTGCACCCACCAAAACTTGTGTGGCTCTCTATTTCTCTCTCTCTCCTTCTTCCGTTCTTGCTTTCGTTGAGAGCACTCTTAGGCAGGGCGGGCAGGGGGGAGGGGAAGGGGGCGGGGCGGGCGCGGGGGAGGGGGGCTCGACGGGGAGGGGGGGAAGAGTAGACAGGGAGGGGGGGAAGGGGGAGGGGAAGGGGGCGGGAGCGGGGGAGGGAAAGGGGGCGGGGCAGGTGGGGGGGCAAGGGGGAGGGGAAGGGGGCGGGGGGGACGGGGAGCGACAGGGGGGCGAGGGGAGGGGTGAGGGGAGGGGGAGGGGGCCAGGGGAGGGGCGAGGGGAGGGGGAGGGGAAGGGGGTGGGGCGGGGGAGGGGGGCGATGCCCCCCACCTGTTGCATGTGCAACGGGTGCTCCATTCAATGCACCTCTAGCGACTAAAGGAATGCCTAGAAGCTCATGCAACAACCTTTTCAAATTTCGCTTTACTCAGAGACATACTCGTACTCGAAATCGGATATGCACTACGAGGCTTCATGCCCAAGCGAAGAGAGCCGCCATCAATGACTACTCCACATAGCATGGGCTCTCCTCGACTAACAGCCGTTAACAACCGACCCTACAGCCTCCTACGGCTAAAGCTCCTATGCATGTCCAAGTCTGTTGCTCAGCCCAAACGGCTCCTCCTTACCAACAATTGCTCCATGGATGAGCCAGCCACCAAGAAACATCCGGCTCCAGTGGCTCTTCAACATAGCACCAAAACTACCGGTATCTCCCAGGCGCAGGTGTAACAATAGCATCACATGCTTAAAACTCTACACAACCAGTGACCACCATGCCTCAGTGACTCCTTTGATGGCTAGCCTCCATACACCTTTATGAACTAGCAGCTTTAAAGCTCTAAGTCCCACGGGCAACCTATCTACAATAGCCTTGTCTACTCTTTGACGCCTTCAGAGCTACAACTGGAGAAAACATGAGCTGGATTATACCGAACCTTCCATTCCAATGAGCTGTTGCACCTCCAAGCCTCACATCTCCCACACACACTCAATAGATGCAGAGACTATAACAATATTACTCTTGTCTTCATTGCCATCCTCATGGGATACCTTCCGTATGTACAGTTGTTCAATAACCCTGCACTTGGTGGAGTACGGAAGTTTGATTATGTTGTGGGTAGCTTGTTGGCCGAGGAGATTAGATGAAAGTATATGGATGGCAACAAGCAGGATTGCAGCCTTAAATGTGCAAAGGGGCAGATCATAGTTCAGGTGGAAGTCCCAAGAAAGAGGGAAGTCTTGTTGCAAATCCAAGGCATGGAACATTGAGTGTCACGATTATGGCAAGAAGGGCCACATGAAAAAGGATTCCTACAAGCTGAAAAGAGAGTAAAAGGATAAGAAAAAAATTGCAAATTGGGGTGCAAATAAGAAGGAAGAAATCCCAAGGGAGGACAAAGGAAAAGTGAAGATCGAGGATCCCACCCGTTGCGCACGCAACAGGTGGGGGGCATTGCCCCCCTCCCCCTCCCCTCGCCCCCTCCCCGCCCCCTCCCCCTCCCCCTTGCCCCCCGCCCGCCCCGTCCCCTTGCCCGCCCTGCCCCCTTCCCCTCCCCCGTACCCGCCCCCTTCCCCTCCCCCTTCCCCCTCATCCCCGTCGGCTTGACGGGGAGGGGGGGAAGGGGGAGGGGAAGGGGGCGAGCGCAGGGGAGGGGGCTCGATGGGGAGGGGGGAGAAAGGGGAGGGGAAGGGGGCGGGGCGAGCGGGGGGGCAAGGGGGAGGGGAAGGGGGCGGGGCAGGCGGGGGGGGCAAGGGGGAGGGGAAGGAGGCGAGGGGAGGGGGGAGGGGGGGAGGGGGAGTGACAGGGGGGCGAGGGGAGGGGGTGGGGCAGCGGCAGGGGCGAGGGGAGGGGGCGGGGTGGGGGAGGGGAGAGGCAGCGGTAGGGGAAGGGGAGGGGGTGAGGGCGGAGGGGAGGGGGGGATCCCCCACCTGTTGCATGCGCAACAGGGGCCCCCTCCCCCGCCGTCGCCCCGCCCCCTCCCACTCCCCCTTCCCCGCGCCCTCCCCCTCCCTCGCCCCTTTCCCTCCCCGCGCCCTGTCCCCCTCAAAATTAAAAAGTTAAAATAAATAAAACTTTAAAAAAATTAAAAAATTAAATTAAATTTTAAATATAAAAATAAACTAATTAATTAAAATAAAATAATTAAAAAATGAAAAAAATTATTTTATTTTAAAAATTAAAAATAAATAAAACTTAAAATAATATTTAATTAAAAATTTATTTAATATTTTGAGTTTGAAAATCATTATAATTCTCATTTTTTATTTTTGATTGTTTTTCAAAAAACTATGGCTTCTAGTTTTGGTTCCAAGGTGTTTTTCAAATACCTTGAACATGCTTGGTATTTTATGGAGCGCAAATCAAAGTATTTTTTGGTGATCACTGTAGAGAATATATCAAGCGCGAAATATTCTACAGAGGCAGTAAGAAATGGTGGCATGGTCTCAAACATCAACATTAAAGAAAACAATTTGATAGAAGTTGTGTGCAAAGGAAAGAATGACGAGGTGGTTTACAAGTTACGAGTTACTCACAAGCACTTCTTGAAGCCGTTACTAGATTCAATTGAGGGATCCCAATAATTACTTAGTGCCTTAGAAGCATTGAAGAAAATGTGGGATGCATTTCCAAGTGGTGGTGTTGTACCTTCAGCAGCAGTAAGTACGCCATCTATAACATATAACCCTCAAGTACCGTCAATATCGGTGGTGGTAACTCCGCTAACTCTGGCAAGTGTAACTACGGTATCTCCAACTGTACCTACACCATCGACTGCTACAACTACAGGAACAAGAAGGAGTGATCGTGGAGCAGATTCAAGTTCTACAGCTATTCCCAGAAAGAGAGCAAAAATAACTCCTACTCCACGTGCAGATCGTTCAAGTGTAGGCTATTTAAAACCAGGCGAAAAATTGGATAGCGATGAAGAGAAGGATCCACAAGAAGAAGATACAAGTCTCGAAGACTTTTCTATAAGTGTGGCAGACTTACATCCTCCAGAGGATGAGGGATACATTTGGGGATTTTCACAATTCAGCGTGGCTACAATGCTTATTGATCGAGCTTCGTTGTTCACAAATCAAAGAAAGCTAGATAAGATATTTGCATGCAAATTGTATGAAGATACGAGGAAAACAAGAACTCCAATTGCCACTAATATCACTCTTCGTCCTATGGCATTTAAGAGACTTCAAGAAGATGATCCTACATTGCCTGATGTTTCATTTCAAAAGCGCGTGGACTTTCTTGCTACTTTTGAGAACTTTAAAAGGAGTGACTTTGTTCGTGGAGAGGCTTTGTACCAAAGCCCATGTTGGCAAAGAATAGATTCTTGGAAAGATGCAGGTTTGAGCCCATTGATGGGCAACACTTTTGTGAAGCTTGCAGGATCGCCCTTGATGAGGGAAGAAAAGGAAACTTGCCACAGATTGAGTGGATGGAAAAGTTTCAATGGGTCATTTGTCATATATGCATATTTAACGATGACTCGAAGTACATTCTAGAATCAAAAAGGCTGAATTCTGCTCCATTTAGGTTGAAAAAAAGCTCTTCTCTTTCTGAGATCTTGATAAAGGCAAGGGAGTTATGGATGGGCTATGGAAAGCCACAAACAGTGAAGGGCAGGAGACCTACATCTGAGTACATGGCAAAGAGGACTCGGTTCTATAGATGCTTGAAAGGTGTTGTAAGCAATACGCAAGGCATACCAGGGAATAAGGTTGACGCAAAGGATTTGAATACCGCCATTGCAAGATACAGGGATGTTACTTGCATTGTCTTCCGCGAGGACTTAGTGTTTTAGAGCATCGTGGATGTTTGCCAAGCATATGCAACAGGGAAGATATCCTTTGAGGCACCAGAGCACATTGCAACTCAGAGGAAAGAAATAAAGAAACCGATGTCTATTGTTTGGTGGAGAGCATTAAGGTTTGTTCCAGATGCAATAACAGAAGAAGTATGCAAGAAGATCCTAAGTGGTGATTGCTTCTTTGGAAAGAAGAGCAAGCATAGCAACTTAGATGAAGTGGTCACCCGAATGATTCAAAGTGAGGCTGCTCTCTCGGCACTATTATTTTTATTGAAATCTGATGATGAGTTAGCTAGCAAGTCAATTGATATGATAAGAAGAAAGCACTTAGCCTAGGTCAACTCCTTGATAAGACATGGGCTAGAAAGTGGTTGGCTTCAATGGATGCAGATGCCACACCAACAAAGGATCTAAGAGCTAAAATGCCAAAGGTTGTTGAGAAAGAATATATGGACATCAAGAAAAAGGCCTTGCAGTCCACTACCCAAGGTAGAGCAATTGGTGCTTTAGATGATGGTTCTCCATTCAGCTTCTCTTATGATATCCTGCTATCAGAGAATGATACAAAATTTGCACACATCAATGGCATTGATACAGAGCATTTCATAACAATGAGCGGTCATGCTTGGGAGAAGCCATGCATATTTTTCATAGATGAATTGCAAGACCTTGCAGTGTCACGGATAGTTAAACTTTTGCGGTTTATCGTAGAAGGTCCTATGGCAGATAAGAAAAGATCAACATTGGTCCTATTCGTGACGAAATCACAAAGGGATGCCTTATATGCGAGTTTGATATCTACTCTGCATTTGGGTATATACTTTCAAAAGTATACCATGGTATAGTCCTACGTAATCATATGACTGTCTTGGAAGGCACTGCCATTCAAGTCTTGCAACCTTTCTTGATGTGCTTCTTATCGACGGCGGGTGGTGGCAATCTAATCCAAATTCCTTTAAGGACTCTCGAGCTTCATTACTTTGAGGACAATAAGGTTAAGCTTGATGCAGCAATGGTGGATTACAGAAAGCCGATGGATCCTGATGTGATACTAGAGATGAAAAAGAATTTATTGAATGATGGGTGGGAAGTAGCATTGTATCGAATGGGTTTTGCTGCTGAGAAATTGCTACGCCAAGGTAGAAATGTAAATGTCATTGATACCCCCCATCAAATTGAGTTCTTTGACACATATTACAGTTGCACTACCTTCTTTGAAGAGGAAAATGTCAAAGAAGAGGGTAGTGAGTCTGAGGGTGATGATTCTAGCTCAAGTGATGATGAGGATGAAAGCTCTGCATCCAATGACTTACGGCAAGAAGAAATCCGCACAAAGAATAAGGGTGATCAATTGTCAACTAGAGTCAAGGAGGTTCCACTCATCATACGGGAAGACTCGCGGTAGCAAGAAGTTACAGTAGTACAGCACGTCACAGGAAAAGGTAAGGCTAAAGAGGTGGAAGCACTCCCCTTAAAATTAAAAGTGAGGAAGGCACCCTTGATCTTGGGTGAAGGACAGGCAAGTGGATCGATCTTGGGTGAAGGACAGGTAAGTGGATCAAGCAAGGAAGCCTTACTCAAAGAAGGTATGGATGAGGCAAAGCATGACCAGGAGGAGTTACCAGGAGGCATAGATGGTTCTTCAACCATGACCTTACAGACTCCAGAGCAGCCTACTAGTCAGGAACCTAGTAGCCAGGTCCCTACTTACCAAGAACTTGGTCATGAGACTCTAGAGAAGCCTACTAGTCAGGTGCTTGGAACTGAAGAGCAAACTATTGAGGACCTTTCTACTGAGACTCCAGTCTTAGAGTAGCCTATTAGTCAGGACCCTGGTAGTCAAGGGCCTGGCATTGAGGACATTGGTACTGAGTAACATGATGGCTAACGGCTTTGTAATCACAAGTTTTGAGCTTCTATGTAAAGCGAATATCTAATAAAAAGTTTACTACTTTTTTGATTTCTTTACTCTCATTATTGTGTATAAAGATTGTTTATGAGGGCCATTTTATACTTAATGGTGTATTTTAAACTTTATGTCAAATGTATTTTTATAGTTAAGGGTGTTTTTTAATACCAAGTGTGGTGTATATGTACACCACTTACACATAAAAGGATTTATCTACACTACCTTTCTAAGCGCTTTATGTACACCACCTTTCTAAAAGAAATGGTCATAAAGGTGTGTGCACACCACTTATACATAAAGGTGTTTATTTACACCACCTTTCTAAGAGAATTGGTCATCTATTATTCGTCATCTCTTGATGTTCTTAGGTGATATTACCTCAATTCACAAGAAGTTATGAAGATGTTTATGTAGACCACTTTGTAAGAGATTTTTGTGAAGTTATGAAGATGTTTATGTAGACCACCTTTGTAAGAGATTTGGTTATGCATTGATGTTCTTAGTACTTAATCATTAAATCTTTTGTTTTGAGTAGGCAAATCTAGTTCAAAAAACAACATTACTAGTATATTCAAAATTTTTGGACTGTTTTTTAGTCCATTTCTCAAATTGGGCTTTTGGAAAAGTCCAAAAATTTTGAATAGTGTGTTTCTAGAAGCCTTCTAATACAACTGCAATACATATAATTTAGTTAGTATGATATCAAAATAATGAAGTTTTAAGTTCAAAAAGCACACACACCACTTATAATTTCAGCTCTCTATGTGTGTTTTTAAGAGAGTTGAATATAAAGCATTGCTTCTGCTGGATGTCAATAGAAACAAAACTCCAGTGGTCACTGCGTAAGGAAAAAAGCATTAAGAAATCAAAGGCTACAAGAGTTCTCAATCTTAAAGAAGAATCTCAAAAGAAGCAGTCACCCACATACCTGTTATGGTATGGAAGTAGCAAAACATCGATAACTTCAAAATTACAGTGTCTGAACCAGTTGGAAATACCGATGGGAGTTTCCTTTGCATCTCTTAACTTAGAAGAAATGGCAGGATCAATAATATGGACTGTATGTTGTACAGAGGGGTGAAGCCAGCTTCTCATCATGCTTCATAGGACCAAAAAATAATTAGCGTAGGGTATAAAGGAGGTACAAGGAGGATTGTTTTGCAAAAAATGTAAAATAATAGACACTTACTAGAGCATTGCAAGAATGATAGTATCTGAGCAATTCTCATTCTTATGAGCCAATGCTGCCAAGCATGGTTTTGTCAAGTCAAAATCATTCACTGAAAATTCATCCTCAATATGGACAACTATATTAGGGCCCAGCTCCTGCAACCTTCTTTGTATCTACAGCTCCCTCTTTCCAGTCTCCACATCTATAACAGATTTTGTTTCTTTTATTTGCTGCTTTAGTGACTCCTCATAAGCAGCCTTCCCTCTGGTGTTGTTTGAGTGGGTTACTTCAACAACCTTAACCTCATCTACCTTCAACTTCCTTGTAGGTGGAATTAATAATATGTCTCTCATCTTTATGTCCTGCCATTCCACAGGATGAACAAGCTTGTCATACCTCCATCTCACTCTGGACAAAGTGTTGAAGTCTTTGGCCATCACAGTCACCCTATGAGCATGGGCTGCTACCAGCATTGCATCTTCAAAATATTTTTCCAAGTAATCCTCTGCCATTTCCTGTAAGGAAAGAATGGCAGTCCTGTTCCACCTGAACCCAAGGTGCCAACTATCGCATATTTCTTTCACCAGTCTTTGAAAAGGTGCCTTGGGGATTGCAAAGCCTATAGCTTTCTGTTGCTTCCTGATCTCCCTTAGCACACCTGCACCATGATTCAATCTCTTGGCCTTTTGCTGGAGCAAGCTCATTGGCTTACCCTTCCTGCCATGTGCAGCTCTTCCCTTTGGAGGCACACTAAATTTCTTGGTGCCTACCCCAGCTGTTGTTGCTGCAAGCCCTGGCCCTTTGTTAGCTTTCCTTGCAGTTGACTTGGTTCTTGCCATCACTCTAACAAACTGCATACAAAGCAATGGAAAGAGATTACAGCCATGGAGAACATGGTATGACACAAAAAGACAATCACAGGGGTGGATGAAGCAACATTGAAAATTTTGCAATAAAATGCGATATGGAGAGTTTGAAATTCCTAACAGGTCAAAATCGTGTTTTCCTACAAATACCTAAAGTGACATGCTGGTGCATTCCTACAGTGATTTCTCTATCTTTACAACTAAATACAATATGAATGGAGTTTATGCAAGAAGAGCAGCCATGGACAATTATGGAAGTCACAAAACCAGAATGACAGGGGTGGATGAAGCAACATTTCAATATTCGCAACAAAACACGATTTTGACTGTTTGAAATTCCTAAGGCCTTCTCCTCATGTTTTCCTGCAAATTCATGAGGCAGCATGCTGGAATATGCCTTCAGTCATTTGAAGGTGTTTGCATGTCCATGCAGGATGGATTGAATCTCTGGAAGGAAAGAAGTGTGCACAGACTGAAGGAAGAACCCATAAATACAGTTTTACCCTCACATACAATTATCACACTTGAAGATCTGCATTCCTACAGTGATTTCTCTGGTACAACTAAATAAAATATGGACTGAGTCTATGCATTTCCATGCAAGATGAATTGTTTCTATGGTAGGCAAGAAGATTGTAGAGACTGAGGGAAGAACCCATTAATACTGACCTGAAATCTATCTGTGGGTGTGCTGTGCTACTGATGAGTACCCTGTGTTGGGGATGAACCTGTGCTACTAGTCAAGATGCTGATGTTGCAGAGTAGGGAGGTAGGGAGGCAAGAGAACTGAGACTGGAGGGCAAGAGGGCTGAGACAGGATAGATTAGATAGGAGGGAAAAGATAAGTGCAAAATACAAACACGGCAGCTACTAAATCCCACACATGTGGAATGTAGTGGTTTTTCACACATGTGGATGGGACCCAGATCTCTTGGAGTTTGAAACTTGGCACATGTGAAAGGTACACTTTATGCCTTGGAACTTGTGCCATTCATGATTTCATAATCAATTTCACAACCACTCTTCCCTCCCCTGCCTCCCAATCTTTCATCCCTGCCAGGACCCTTGCATCTTCCTTTTCCTTCTCTCTCTGATCCCTTCCTTCCCAGGACACTCCATCCAGACTGCAACATGCCTGAAGACTACTACCACTGCCAGATCTCCAAGTTACCTAGAGTGCAGAGTTCAAGTTAGGGAAAGAGCAGGAGATTCACCAGTGCAACTCCAACTGCATGGAAAAGGGAAAAAAGGTCAGAATTCTAGATTCTTTTCAATGTTTTTTGACATATATTTCTTCCATCCATTGGATTCTTGATGTCCAAATGTCTTCACTCAGCTCCACCCTTCTTGTTACATATTCAATTGATACTGTCCAAGAATGTGTTAAATCACCCAAGAATTTGATTGGAGATGGATATGAATAGAACCTAGAAGTTTGCAACAAAATGCGAGGAGAGTGCTTTATCCATCTCTAGATAGCCCATATCGCATTTTGCTGCAAATTCTTGTTGTTGACACATTCCTCATGGAAAGCTTCACTTAGCTCCAGCCTTTCTCTTGCATATCACCTCATACTGTCCAGGAATCAATGAGATGAACCTAGTGTTTGATTTGACATGGATATCAACAGAACTGGAGAATTTGCAACAAAATGTGAGGAGAGTGCTTTATATTTTCCAAATGGTCCTACATCGCATTTTCCTGCAAATTCCTATGTCTCTTTTGGTTCTCACTTCTACCTCATTGTTTTGCTATCTTTGGCCCTATGGAATTCTTCCTGGATGATGAGAAATGTTTTTGCTTTGGAACAGTTGACTCCCAGGCCCCTCCTTTCAAGAGGAAGCTGGACTTTTTTGCTACTATTATTAGACCACAGCAATCACCAGGTGAATCATGAGAGCTCATGAAGGAATTATCTGGTGATATCCTATGCATTCCCTGATTGCATATGTTAGCATATAGAATTCAATGTATATAAATTTTGGAACAGGCAAAAGGAAGAGACTGGAGCAGAATGCTAATTCTTCCATCTCAAAACAAAAGGAACCAAAAGAGGACAAGTCTCCAGATTTGCTCCTATTTGAGTTTCTTCACAAATGCAAGGCTCAGAGGAACTTCCACATTTACCACAGTATTTTCAACATGGAGTTGACAATGAGCTCTGTACTGGAGCATCACAAAGATTTTCTTTTAGACCATTGGGATACCTTCAAACAACTGACAGAGGCAGGAAGAATTGTGGAAGGTGAAAAGGTTTTTGTGCATATAAATCATATTGTCTCCATTGACAGGCTAAGGTACCATGTGAATAGAAGATTTGGCAGCTTGCCTGAACAATATAAATTCAGCTATAACTTGCACACCAGAAAGTGCAGAGTGCTTGAGGAAACCATGGCATTCCTTATGTACATTGTCTTCAGTCAGGACTCCCTAGATGAACAAGGGTAGGAGGCTGAAGAAGAAGACACGTCTGAAGCAGAGGAAAAAGAGGATGTTCCTTTGGTAATAGAAATGGCAGAGGAAGAAGAAGATATCAACCTCCAGGATGAGGGGCTGCAAGTGGCTGCTCTTGACATTGTTCAACTGAGGACAAAAACTCTTAAGGGAGCACAGCCAGTTGAAGATTTTGATGTTCAGAGCAACAACTATGCAGTGCCCATGCTTCCAGGTGTCTTGATTGGTGGAAAAGATTATGTTTTCCTCCATGATATAGAGTGTATGTTCAATTTGAGGGAGGACTATGCCATTTCCCTTATTGCCCAGGCTTCAAGGCTTGACAAGGAGGTTGGCATAGAGGATTACCATTCACTACTGGCTTTGGAAACAATTTTTGATCCTGCAGAGGCCCTTACTTTTTGTTTCAAAGAGGCTGAAAAGTTCCAAGAGCCAAGTGAAGCTGCCTTCCAGCTCACACAGGAAGCTATGAATCTCTCAGCACACACGGAAAAGCTTAAAGAAGAGGCTGGACTGGAGGGGAGAGGAATAAATCTTTGGAAAGATGAACTGCTTGTTGCTGATGAAAATGAGAAGGTACGATCTTGTTACTTCAAATCAAATACTTTGTCTTCTGCATAAATGTTTTGTAGGTTGTGTATTGTCTCACTCCAATCTTTTGATATGTGGTAGCTACAAATTGAGGATGACACATTCCTCCACAGATCAAGTGGAAGTAGGCCGGTTGATCTAGGCAGTGCTAAGATCTTGATTTACCATAGGCAGTTGATCTAGGCAGTGCTCATTATATTCATGATCTAGGCAGTGCTAAGATCTTGATTTATCATAGGCAGTTGAGCAACAATGGAGAAGCCATTGTTTACTTCTTAAAATGTTTGTCCAGGGTTTTAGGTGGACATGATCTTTCATGGCAAAAGGAAAAAATCATTTTGATAGAGAGGTTGTCTGCCATAGATATATTTGGAGATTATGTGAATAAGCAGGCCTCTAGGGCCTCTCACTTTTTTCTTACACTTCTTATGCATTAGCATGTGGTGTTAAGGAGCCTAAATGTCTGGAGGGCTATGGAAAACACAAGCTCATAAGGTTTCGAGAGCCACCCATGATTGCATCAGGTGACACAATCCAAGAAGAAGAACACATGGAGACAGCTGAAGAAAAGGATACCCCTCCTAGACAAGCAACAGAGGCAAGCATTGATAAACAGACAGTCGACATCAAGCCAATAAGGAAGAAAAAGACTCCAATCAAGATCAAAAAGAGAGTTCTGAACGGCAGGCCCTGGGAGAAATAGGATTTAGTCATCAAATATAGCACAAACATTATATTGAAGTTGAATTGATTTGTACAAAGTCTTTGATGTTTGGTATGATCTTGTATAAATGAATAATAAGTTGAAAATGAAAGGATTTGTACATTTAAATATAGAGTGGTGTCATTAAATATTAAACAAACAATATATTGAAATTGTGAACAAATTGTATTATGTTTAGATCACATGTTTCACAAAAGAAATACTGTTGATGGAGTCTCAAATCATATAGGCATAACACCAAGAGTCACTTGTTCCACAAAAAAAAATTCTATTGATTGAGTTTGAAAACATGTGGCATAACACCAATAAGTTACAAATGAGTCCTATTCATGTTTACTTGTCCATTTATGGTTTCTAAATATCTTCGATTCCCTCCATTGTCTATGTCTCTCTGCTACCATTGAATTGTCTAGAGTTTGTCTTCGTCTTTGCTTTGGGCTAGAAGAAAAGCAAGCTTGATTTTGGAGCTAGCAACTTTTCTTTTAGCATGCAGCCTCTGTAGTATGCCTCGATAAAACCATTGGAAGACTTCCTTCAGACTATTTGCCTTTTGACTCCCTCCATAGTGTTGTGTGTGTCTGAAAAATGCATTATGTGCCATGTAGTGAGACTTCTCCATGCCTTGGGTAGACCAAATTGCTGGGCATCCATACTTTTTGACAAAATAGGGAAGGTGGTTGTAGATGATATGCTGTAAGACATAAGAATGCATAGTAAGTAATTAAAAAAAGAGGATCACACTTAAGTAAAAGAAGAAGACATGTAGTAAGTTATATTGTAGGCTGTCCACGCATCTTTCATTGACTTCCCAAAATGTTTAATTGCCTCATCAAAGTTCTTGTAATCATTCTTTGTCCATGTTACTTTGTCACAGAACATGAAGAGTTGATCAAGAGACCTCCACACCTTTGCCTTCACATTTCGTGCTTCCCCATCTGCCTCATGATCTTTCACAGCATTATGGACTTGCTTCCACAATCCATAATTAATATTTGAAACTGTTCTACCTTGCCTTACTTGCTTATTGTGTTTGGGTTGAGACAAGAATCTTCTTGCCTTAACACCACCAATAGAGGGCTTGATTGGTACCTCCTTGCCATTGGTAGACTTTTTAAAATCCTTTGTGATTTGAACATCCCCTCCATGCAGACCCATATCGGATAACACTTTTTCCAATGCTTGAAGAGCATCCTTTCTATTTTTTTTGGGACGGAGTTTCCAAGCAAATCCAATATACAAAAACACAAATTTCTCAATAATTCGACATAGACCATGCAATGTGCAAATGTGAACATTACATAGTGGAATGTCCAGAATGGCCTTGAAGTCAGGGTCAACTTTATCTTTATTAGGTGCTCTCTTCCACCATTTGGAATCCATTACTTGAGCTGATTCTTTGCAGTAAAGAGAAGGAGACTTTGAGTTGCCTCCTTTACTAACGTTATACATGCACTTAAGTGTTTTAAGATCCCCGGCCATGTGCCACTCTACTTGAAAATCACCTTTTTCTACAACATGGAGGTTCTTGCCTTGCACTTGTCTTTTGATTATTCTTGGTATTTCCATGTGGTGAAACACCCAATCTAGTGTTTCATGGTCTTCTGTCTTTACCTGGTAGATTATAGAAAACAAAAGTCTTACTATAACAGATTTGAAAACAATGACCTAAATCAAGTACAAAACAAAAAATGATCATACCTAGAATGAGCCTAACCACCATATGTGTTTCTCCGACTGCACACTAAAATATTTCGAACTCACTTTAGTCAATGATGTATCAAGTGCTCCATTCATCAATGTAATAGTAACTCTTTCCATTTTCTTTTCCTTTACAACCTCACACTCATCCAGTTTGATAACAAATTTTAAAATGCCTTTGCACTCCTCAAATGTTATTCCATAAAGCTCGACCATTCTTCTTTGAAGTTGTTGTAGATCTACAAATATATTGTTCCAAGGATCATACATAGTGGTTCCTTTACCACCATGAAATATTTCTTTAATATGGATATATGGCCTAATAAATTCATCTATACTTTCATTCAAATGACCTCTTATCCTCCACATGGTTGCTGGATTTGGTAGTAAAACTCGTTTAATCCTTTGATCTTTCAAAGTTGAGGATATCGCATGGAAAATCGAACTATATCCCTTCCTGCTAACTCCACTAACATCAAGAGCCTCTTGGATTGTAGTGCCATCAACTTGATTATTGGATACAAAGTCCTCTACAACATTGCATTTGACTGTTTTGTATTTTTTTTCCTCAATCAAACCTTTTGCTACACCACAAGAAAGCAATCCTTTCATTTGTTTAACAGGAAGAAGGTTTGGATCAATATTTTCTTTTGCAGGCTCCAATAATTTCCTATAGTGACAACACAATATGCCTATATCATTCAGCACCTCCATTCTTGTTTTGTGGTAATGGACGAAATAGATATAGTGATTTGAGAGCCTTTTTGAGTATACAAAATGATAAATTTCAATCTAACCTTGCTTCCTGAATTCTTCGCTTGCATCCACTAGTCCCAGCCTTCAAATTTGCAATGTTTTTAATCTTCTTGCTACGTAGTCTGTCTCCAAGCATGGTTCTCTTCTTTCTTGCTCTTGTCAACTCTTTTTTACTCTTTGAATGCTCCTCGATTTCATTCTGCAACTGCTGCTCCAATTTTGCACGAATGGCTATCTCCTGCATCTTGGCCCCCTTTTCTTGTAGGTACATCATTTTATACGTTTCCGCAAATGCAGACTGCGCTGAAATATAACCAAAAAGTCCATTTTTCCATCGTCGGCAAACCTCAATAATGTGGTGGGATTGACAAATGGAGGTGTAGAGTTTTTTACTTGACATTTTGGATATATGCTTCCATCGCACCATAAGTCAATATGTTGAAGCCCTTCTCTTCTCATATTTTCCCGCTGTTGAGCATTGAGCACCGTATCCTTTCGTCTTTTTTGTGCTGGAGCATATTGTTCTTCTAAGTCGATGTGAAGATGGTGTAATCACTTCTTCAGAGATAGTGACTCACTAGTATCGGCCATTTTTTGTGCTTCTGAGGTTGCGAAGTTTGCTTGTCAATCTCATAGTCATTTTGTAACATGAATTGTGGAAGTGTGGCAGTATCCATGTAAATATTTTGAAAACTTGCAATCACCAAGTTCAGTGATGGATTCTTTATGAAAGGCCTGCACACATCGACAAAAGAGATGCGGAATATTTAGTAAACAAAAAAAAATCTAAGGAGATATTTAATGCAAAATCGTGTTAGTCAGACAAAAGATTATCTTATTCCTTTCTAAATTAACAGTTCTATAGTCCTTACTGGCAGTTTTGAGCCACGTTTTTGTATTTTACTATTTTTGAGGTCTTTTAGGAGAGAAATAAATCAAAAAATAGTGAATTTCTTACAGGGCCCCAAAATGAGCTCCCTTTTTCCCTAATGAAATAGAGCAATGTTCGACCATCCGGGATCATCTGGGGCTCCAAATGGGCCACGCGACCTGAGAGTGGGCTGCCCCGGGAAATGCTCCATCTACCCTCAATGCGGTCAGTCATGGGATGCCTTCCTGCACTTGCATGTAGCCTAGTTGGTAGTGTGCCAACTCCATGCAGCCATCAGGCCACACATGGCCCCCATCTGGTGTCCAAACTAAGACCTACCGGATAACCGAGCTACTCAAATGCCTTCTCCTCATATGGGGGCTTATAAGTAGAGTTAGTTGGTTCCTGCATAGTTACACGAGAGTGGAGCATTGATATCTAACACTTGAAGGCTCCTCCACCAAGTCTAAACCCAATGGGCTTTATCAAAATTTCAAGGATGACATGCATCGCATGACTTTTGATACGACAAATGACCAATATCCAAAAGTACATGATGTGGAAGTTTGGATGATAACCTTGGGATTGTGCAGACTTGCAAAAGCATCTACATTGGGCCTAATATGAACTTGAGTGTCTAATACTAGCTTATAGACCTATACAATGAGTTCATAGACACATTTTCTTGGTTATATCAAGGCATCAAGGGGGTCTATCCTTCAACAAGGATACATCGGATTCCTATAAGGACAAATGGCAAGCCATTTGATAATTGTGTAGGTGGTTAAGAGACCCAAGCCATATAGATCTTGAACCATGCAGCCCCCATGAGCTAGATCACATGTGATTTGACCCCCCAAAACTATTTGTGTACAATGTTTTCTTTTGGGTGTTTGGTTTATTATCAATTTGTTTATTGCGTTTGCTTTCGGTTTTCATGCATTGTATAGTGTGATTGTATGAGATCATGGATCAATGTGAAGTTCCATTTTCATATGAATTTAAAATAATACAAGGTGCATCTAGGGATCTTGAAGTGAAGGTTTATAGGCATATTTTTTCCAGAAAGAGAGGGCACATCACAATTGGTACATCTAGGGGATCCTGAAGCCATGGATGATTTTTTCAAAGTTAGTTTCCTTAAGAAGCTAAAGTTTTATATTGGCGCCAAAAGTTTGTATGCCCTAATAAAAATAAATGTTTGAAACATTTGCTAGAATTTGAAACTTTTATGAAAAAAAATTTAAAGTTTCGCTAGGATTTACATTTTTTCCTTCAAAATTCCAAAGAATATATATAAAAAAGTGCTACATTCTACTAATATTCTGAAACTAAAAAATTGATCTTGAAAACTCCCGCCAAGATTTTATATTAATAATAAATATATAAGCATAGCTTCGATAAAAACATCCTTGCCTGAAGCAAAGGTTTTTAGGCATATTGATACCCTCAAAGAGAGGGTGCATCACAATTGGATCCTATATATGCACTATCCCAAATCAAAGAAATCAATGCTAGGCCTTGAAAATTGGATTATGAGGTATTATAACCTCCAAGTTACTGAGCTCATTAGTAGGTTTCATTATGTGGAGTTATGTATTGCAATTGATGATAGGAATGTCATTATATAGATCGCCCAACTTCACAAGCTTATTTTGGCCTCATCACCCAAGGTATTTAGCCCATGATAGTGTGTGATCTTTAGAGGCTCAGAGCCTTAAGAAATGTCTTTCCATTTTTGACCTAAGTCAAATGATGATCCCCACTGCTCTTTCCAACTTAGTCCTAAGTGCATCAAATACAATCCTCCAAAATTGACTAGTGAATATCATATCATCATAAGATAGAATCATAAGCCATCTTGGTAAGATAATCAATCATCATAAGGATAGAATCATAACCTCCTTGTTTTTGATACTACAGGGATGATCAACTATGAAATCCATGGAAATATGCTCCCATCTACTTGATGTATTTTGAATAATTGTAAAAGTCTAGGTCCCTTTGCAATTTTGTCCTACTTACCTGACATGAAACACATTGTGACATATTCATGAACATGATTTTTCATTTTGGGCCAAAATAAAGCATGTTGTATGATCTTGAATGTTCTTTCAGCACTGAGATGTCCTACACATGGGCTATTATGGCATACATGGATGATCTTGTGCTGTAGATTATTCCACCTAAGTACTACTACCTTGCTCTTTCTATTTAGCTACCATCATTTATGATATATCTTGTACATGTATGGCCTTCTCTAGATGCCAGGTCATTGTTTAATCACAAAGCCTGAGGCAAAAGTCTCTGGACATTTTCATCCACTTTTTGAGTTTCCCTAACTTCAATAAATTGAATGCTTTCTAATACTATGAAACTCATATTATGCATAATGTGTGATAATACATCAACAAACTTATTATGCTTCCTTCTTCAATACCCAAATTACCATTTGGAATTCCTACATGAGTTCTTCTCACCTTGCTTGGTGGCCACTCTACTGCTGTAGATTTTCTAGCAACCCCGAACCCTCTCGGTCATTGTGGGAACACTCTGAGCATGGACATCTGCATAAGTATGAAGTCTCTTAATCCCACCGTGTGCCCTTGACATAGAATAAGCACTATTTGCATCTATTAAAGAAGCCTCAAGCAATTCCTTTGTGGCCTCCTCTATGAGATAAAAAACCCAACTTAGCCATAGATATGGAGTAGAAAGTAGGAACGCCATGTAAGCCTTCATAGAGAAAATCAAATGGCCACCATCCCATAAAAGAGCTCCTAACGCTCGTTGTCACACTAATACTCTTGAATATAGGTTTCGAGCTTTGTCTGCAAAAAGCGATTCCGATGGTCACACTCAAAAATATTTTTGAGTATCATGATCAATCAACATAAAACTCTGCACCATATAAATAATGACTCCATGCTTTCAAAGCATCAATCATAGTTTACAGCACTTGTTTATGAGTTTTCCAATTCTTCTATGAAGGTGAAAGTGTAGGAACGATGGCAAAGGAAGTGAGAGAGAAGACGGAAGGATCATATAATGAAGATGCAAGATGGAGCTAAAAATTAAAGACACATGGAGGTGAAAGTACTGATGTGATAGCAAAGTACAAGAGGAGCCTCCTTTTATAGGCAAAGGTAGCCTTCTCTTCTCCATGGGTTCTCCACACACATACCTCACTAATGATGACCTCCTTTTATAGGAAAATGTAGCCTTCTCTTCTCCACACACATACCTCACTAATGATGTCATTGAAATGATGACACATACAATCAAATCAAATGAAATCTAATCTAATCTCATTTAGCTCCCAAAGTTCAAGTGACCCTTCAAACTCAAAGGACAAACCCAACTCTTTCTCAACAAAAAGTTTCTCACTTTCAAAGACAAGTGGCCTCCCTTATTGTAAAAGAACCACTCCTACTGTAGTGTTGCTTGCATTTGTTTCTAGGAGAAAATATTTTTGGGGATCAACAATCTTTAACACACATCCTTGATCCATTGCTCTTTTTATTGTGTCAATGCTCTCTCTTGATTTCTTGGTTCAAATGGAAGGTATCCTATGTGCCATTTGAGCAAACCTTTGCACAAAGAAGATGATAGATGCAAGCATCTTGGCATGTGTTATTTAAGGAGATTTCAACACATAAACATAGTGAACAAAAAATTACAAGCACACACGCATTCGGGGTCACTATTTATGCACAAACCTTAGTAACCATCCTTCAACATGCTAACAACCTTTAAAGTGAACATGCTTGCTTATGTTAACATCGACCCATGTTTCATTAAAAAATCCCAAGAAAACATACTCCAATGTTTATAAATCCATCTTACAGCAAAGTATTTATTGTTTAAAAAATTCTTTTTAGATAAAAAAGTACTTGATCCTAGCAAATTCATATTCTTGTCTATTAGAATCATCTCCATATCTACCACTATAAAGGTTTGAGTTCTCTTACGATGAATTAATCTAACCTCATATTCAAAATAGAACAATCCAAGGGTTAAATCAATCACAGGTGTTTCCATGACCTTAGATCCTAGGATGAAGTCAAGGCACAATCAAAGGAAGCATTCTTCTTAGTCGTCAGATTCATTCCCCTTATTTGATATGGGATTGATAGTAGTGAAAGTACGATTGATTGTTGTTACTACAAGAGAGGCAATTAAACTCATTAATATATTATACCAATAACATGCAAATAAATTAGAGCATCGAGAGCGCTAACAAATAACTAAAATATTTCATCACAAGAAAAGAATCAGAGCTTGAGAGCTGATGCTAAAGCATGATGCAATGACGAAAGGAAGGTCTTATAGCTTCAGCTTCCTACAAGGCAGATATCCTCAACCCATTGAGATGCAAATATGCATTTTGTCAACACAACTTGTTTATTATTAAAAGAATAGGCTCATGCTACTGTTAATGAACTTCTAAGTGCTTTGGAAGAGGCTCATGCTATGTAGCATGTTGATGCTCTCTACTTTGTTAGGTGTTCTACTTTGAGCATGTGTAATAGCTCTTGCATCCCATGTTCTTTTGACCAAAATCCAACTGAAGGAAATCTTAAGTCATCATAGGATATGAACAGCATTGAGGCTCTATTCGAGATGTTTTCAGTAAGAGGTAAGAATTTCTCTGCAACTCCAGTTGGCATGATGTCTTCCTCTACCGTGCTTATTTGGAAGATCGGTCATAACTTTGTGGAGAACTTCACGTGTATTTCTATTCAACGTCCAAACAAGGTCCCATTTCCACCCATGATATGGAGAACTTTATGTGTGTTTCTGCTCAATGTATTATGTCATAGTCTTCTTGGTGCTAATCCCAACCAAAGATCAACTTGCATTGCCTAGTTCCAGTCAGCATCACCACTTATGGTCTCCAGGTCTCTAAGCCATATGTTTATAAGTCAAACTATATATTGTTGTGATCTTTGCAGGTCATTTTCTAGACTATTGTATGGAGCTACAAGGAATAGAGGCTCTCTCCAATGACAAAGATGATAACGATAATGTCACTATCAATAATTGATCGTGGTGCCTTGTATGTGGCAATATGTTTCATTGCTTAAAAATTGAGCCCAAAGCTCTTTGTATTGTAAAAAACCTTTGGCAGTTGATACTGTCCACAAGCCAATGTTCTATCAATAGAATTATTGCTGGTAGACTTGCCAAACTGAATCGAGACATAGCACACACTAGCATCAAGAGCACCACAACACAAGATGATTTGTAACCAAGCCAGGCAATGTTTAAGGAATCGTATCCCTAGTCGGGAGTAAAGGATTCCTTTTTGCTTCCATGTTCTTCTACCTGGAAAAATAAAATTTCACACTGCTTATTGGCATTCATAGCAATCACCCTCATGGTTTCTACTAGAGACGCAATTCCTTCATCGATATAAGGATTTTTTGCTAGCACTGGCACTCTTGTTTTGGCGGTTCATTTCGATTACAAATAGCTACAACAAACAAACAAGAGGGCTCTTGAGACATTTTCCACCTAGCCATCAAATTCCCCTCGACTCCTTCACTCTCATGAGGTCACTACCTCCTTCTTGGATGAGTTCTATCCCTGGGAATGCTCCTCTAAACCCAATGCTTACCATGTTAGCCATGTGTCCCTTGTCGACCTTATGCCCTCTAGGCCTTTGCTTTGCACTCCATCTTATTGCCTAGGCCTAGGATTGTCCCCAGACCCTGACCCTCTAATCTTCCTTAAAAGCAAGCACTGTCATGCCCTCTAGTTTTGAGCTTCACCATAACTGAGCCATGGCCTCCATGATTATGGCTGACATAACATAGATCCTATAAATTGATGTTCGTTGCCCCATCTTAAGTTGTAGATCAACCTTCACCTTTGGAAAAAAAATCCAAAAGTCATGTTGAAGGGAGCATAAAATCTTGCATAAAAGAAAGAAGTCCTCTTGGACTAAAGATTGTGTGGTACATATGAGTAAGTCAAACCTAATCATGTCACAAGTCGATGTCGAAAATGAAATTGATGTGAAGAAGAAAATGGATGTGAAGTTTATTGATGCCGTAAGAAGAAATAATCTAAGAGGTTGCGACAACCATGAGTGTCACCAAATGACAATAAGTAGCAACACTTCATAAGATATGCTATGATCCCCATGAGGTATGTCTTGTATTACTTCATTTGGTTGGAGCTGAAGTACCCAATGTACTACATGGAAGGGGTGGAAAATCTCCATATTAAAGATCCATCAAGTGCTTCAAATGTGGGGAAAGCCATGGAATAGCTGAGTGCCCTCATAGAGGCAGCCTAAACACATTCTACCGTATGTGTATGGATTGTTGAGTTGTACTAGAACTACCATTCGAATAGGATTTGCAAATCGGGATATTGGTGAAGATTGGTATTTCTCAGCAATTGAGGCACTTGATTCCTTATGGGATGGAATTTAGCCTCGGCACTTATGCATTTGATGCAAATGTGGGTTGCATGTACATCAAGATCAGTGCTTATTGATATTCTTATAGTCTAGACCTTGTGTTATAGAAATATATTTTTACATCATGACCTTAAGTATAAAAGATTGGACACCATAGCCTTGGTGGATGCTAACCCTGTGGCAACGAGGGCCAAAAGTGCAATCCAGAGCAACAACGATGAGATCATTGTGTGTGTAGAGTAGTGGTGGCAAAGCTCCGGTTGTAATATCTTGAGCCTAAAATATGGTATGATGAATATTAAAGGATGAGGATAGCCAAAATCCTCTCTAGAAAAGATCCAATCATACTTGTAAAAATAGGAACCAGAGAGAGATACTAAAAATAGAGAGAAAAAGACTAAAAGCCTACATTTTTTGAGGTCCTCCCACTTTGTGAAGGGACTCATGAGGTTCCCCCACTTTGTGTAGGGACTCATGAGCTTCCCCCAATTTTTTTGGGTATTCATGAGGTTTCCCCACTTTGTGTATAGCCCCAAGAGATCCCCCCGAAAAATGGAGGGACTCTTGTCCAAAAGGTCCCCTTAGATAAAAGAGGTCCCATAATGGAGGTTCCTATGGATTGTGTATAGACCAACACGTATAAATATCTCTCAATGGAATGAAGCTCCCACAAAGCTCACTATTGTGTTCATGTGATTGATCTCCATTGCGTCCATGCTCCCTTACATTGACATGTTCTAGCATGATCTTCCCCTTGCCCTCCCTCCTCCTCCTCCCTCCACCTTCCTCCTCCCTCTTCCTGCTCCTCCCTCCTCCTTCTCCTCCCTTCTCCCCTCACCCTTTCTCCTCCTCCTCCTCCTCCTCCTCCTCCTTCCTCCTCCATTATCCCTCCTCATTAACCCTTATGCCTCAAAGTCACAAAGGAGACTAGCTCTCCGTTCCTCAACCTTGGACTCCTCCTAAACTCTGCAACCCTCCGTGAACCCTCAAACTCCTAGATAGCTCTCTAAACCCTATCCCCCTTCTGAACCTTGCAACCCCTTTCTAAACCCTTGAACTCCCATGGAGGTGACAGCCTCCATCCAACATTGTGATCAAGCCCTTTTTCTTACCCATGTGCGCATGAGATCTGCTTTCCATGCTTTAGCCTACACCTCTCACTAGAATACAACTTGAGGACATATACTACACTTGTGAACACCTATGCTACAATGAACAATGACAAGATTATAGGTGACCAACACCCTCGAAACCTAGACAAGGGAGAGATAGTGACAACATTTTGGCTTCTTGAGTTGTAAGTGTTTCCATTGAATGTGTACTCTTCCTTCGAGGTGATCCTCTTACTAGAGTACTGCAACAAGATCTTGGTATAATGTAGTGATTCCCTATAACAATAGATCTTGTGCTGAGTCCTCCACATTGTCATTGTCTTGACTTAGTACTTGACGTTCTAACTTGGAAATTATTGCCTTTTGATTTTGCAGCTCGATGCACTTTTCTTTATACTTACCAAGTGTTGAGGTGTAGGCAAGCTTTAGACTATTGAATTGTTGAGCTGCTTTTAGTTGCCCTTGCAATTGATCATTAAGCATGTGGAGTTGGAGTATCTCTTGTTCTTGACCATCCAGTTGTGTTGTGGCATTCATAATTGTCTCCCTTAATGCTATGCATTCCTTCTCTAGTGCTTGAATTTGATGTTTACCTTCTTTGAGGCTGTGCTACTACTCAATGTTTTATGTCTATTATGGCATGGATCTAATCCTCTTTTAATAGCAGTCTTTTGTGTGCACCATTTCTTTTTTCAAATCATCACAAGAGACTTGCATTTGAGAGAGGGATAGCTCCACCTATTCCTTTTTTATCAAGGCATAGGATAGCTGTAGGTGCTTTTCTTGGATAAAATTTGTAGCTTGTAAGGCATCCTTCCTACTTTCTGCAAGAGCATTTTGTATATCGGTGAGCAACTCACTAAAGAGGAAGAAAAAGGACTAAAAGCATTGTTGATGGAGTACAAGGATTGCATTGCTTTGTCCTAAAAGGACACGAAAGGGATCTCTCCTAAAGTTGCATTACACACCATACCAATTAGGGAAGGATCCAAGCATAGGGTATGTGGACCCTATACCCATGTCTATGAAGAAGTAGAAAGATTATTAGATGCCAATTTCATTTATGAGATCAAGCACACCGATCGGGTGTGGCCAACTATGATTGTCCCAAAGCAAAACAAGAACTGAGAATATGTGTGAATATAAAAAATGTTAATGCAACCATAATCAGAGATCATTACACAAAGACAGTTTTGGTACGGGTATGAGGGTCAGAAGTATATAGCTTCTTGGATAACTCATTGGGTACAATCAAGTACAAATTGCACCTCAAGATCAAGCAAAGATAACCTTTGCCACAAAATGGGAATTTTTTGCATTTAGAGTCATGCCATTCGGCTTATGCAATGCCCCATCCACTTGTCAAAGGGTCCTATACACCGCCTTCATGGGAGATTAATTTCATAGGACCCATACATCCAGCTTGCAAAGGGAACAAATCATGCTACATTATTGTGGCCACGGACTCTTCATAAAGTGGTTTGCAGCTAAAGTAGTGAGAAAGGAAGATGCCAAAAGCACAGCAAAGTTCTTGTATGAAAATGTGATTACAAAATTTGGATGCTCCCATTGAAATTGTATTAGATAAAGGCACACATTTCATCAATGGGGTAATCCAAGAACTTTTGTCTAGCTTTATGGTTATCCACATAAAAAGCACACTATGCTATCCCCAAGGCAATGGACAAGCTGAGTCCATCAACAAGATAGTATGCATTGTCCTCACCAAAGTAGTAAAGCCCAAGAGATCTGACTGGGAAAAAAGCCAAATGCAACCTTATGGGACATATTGAACCACACTAAAGTTCAGTAAAGGATCTACACCTTTCAATTGGTGTGTATAGCCTTGAAGTAGTGGTTCCACTGGAATTTGTAATACCAAGCCTATGCATAGTAGTGCAAGAACACAAGGGAGATCATGAGTCCTTCAAGGAAAGACTCTATCAATTGGAAAGGCATACAGAGACAAGGTTAGTTTCCTACCATGCCATGACAATAGAGAAACAAAGAAGAAAGGCATGGTTTGATGGAAACTTTAAAGATAAGGAGATTAAGGAAGGTGATCTAGTTCTGCTATACAATGCATAAGTTCACAAGGGCAAACTCAAATATCTAGGTTAAGGACCTTATAGAGTCAAAAAAATGAAATCCCATTGGATTGTGCTACTAGAAACACTTGACAGAATCCAATTCACCGCAACAATCAACGAGGGCTAATTAAGTGCTACTACATCAACATGCAAGCCATCCCTGATAATAAATGAAGATTTCGGAGCTTTGAGTCTTCCATAGCTAGTATTAGATTGTATCACGAGCACTCACTAGCATATGTATGTCTTCACACATATAGGTAGCTTCAACCAATTTCAACCTAGGGCTCACAGGTGATGACTGAGTCCTAGCTGCCCTATGAACTCCATAGCAAATTAAGCATATAGGAGAAACTCTTGCCTCACTAGTCATGCATAGCGCACTCACATGTTATGAGCACCATGAATAAAATTGCACAAATAAAAGCCCCAAGAGATACTTGCTTTGGTCCACACACATGGCACCCTCATCACAAAAAGAGTAAAATGAATCACCCACTCACAAAAGAAACATGCTACTATTGACACATGGCACTTTATTGGTACTATCAAACTTGGACCTAATTCATGTGTGAAATGCCACGCTAAAGACAGCTTACTAAGATGGGAAAAACTCCTACAATGCCATTAACAAAGCAACACCAAGACGAATGGCCCAAACTTTAACCTCAATAGCCTTGCCCAAATCATCGACCTAAAGAACGACAGGATCCAAAAGCGCCAGCAACACCAAAATGGCCACAGCTAGTGGTTTTGGAGAATGATAGCAATGAGAAAATAGATGCAACATGCCAAGGAGATATCCATTGAACCTAGGGACCCTAGAGTCAGGAGAACTAGAGGCAGCAGAGCCATCGACTATGCAAGATGCAAGCATAGAATAACTTGATGCCCAAGCCAACAAAGAGCGAATAGCAAAGGGACCAATATAGCTTGTATGGCCATGAGTCTCAACATTCACCATGTCATCCAATGCATATAACTTCTTGCAGTTAAAGGGTCTAGGGAATCTTTTTGAGAAGCTGTAATCCTTGTTACCAACACCTGCTATGATAGAATGCATCATTTAATTCATAATGTCATATAAAAGTAGAGAGTTGGACGATGGAGACTGAAGACGATGGTGATAGCGACAAAGGCCTTGAGGGTGATGATAGATCCCTCTATCTGTATGCCTCCACTCCCATCAATACAATTGATATCTCCTTCAACTTACCTCAGTGCCTTTTCGAGCCTGTCTTCCTATTTGACTTCTCGAGTGATGTCGACACTCGCTTGCCTCAACTTCTAGACCACCTCAATATAACTGACGAAAGCCACTTTCCTACTCTTGTCTCCAATCAGTCTCTAGAATGTGAACTGCCACCCTTGTGGTATGGAGCTCGCTCAATTTCCCACAGTGGAAGAGGAGGACGAGGAGGAGTTGTGCACCCCTCTTGTGCGCATGCAGCTCAAAAGCCACGGGGTGGCTTCTTCAGCCTCCTCCTAAGAATGCGTTCTACTACTGGCTCTCCCAGTGCAGATGGGACCTTGGTGGCCAAAGACCTACACAAAGCACACATCATGCAGTCTCTCCAGTGAGGAGAAGCAGGTGGCAATAGTGAAGGAGAAGCTACAGGCTCCAGTGCTAGCTCTGCCTCCAAACATCCACTCAATCAGAAAAGTGAAGGTGGAACCTTGTGAAACAATAAAGCAAGAGACAATGGAGGTTGACCAAATGCAACAAGCAACAGAGCTCCCTCAACCAGTGGAGGCTCCTCCAATAAAGACTCAAGAGGAGATAGAGTCCATCTTAGGTAGACTACGGGAGACAAGAGGCCACCCTCAGCTGGCGAGAAAGAAACTAAAGACCTCCAGCCATTGGGCATCTCAGAACCCAGGCATGATACACAACTAGATGAGGACGGAGGACAACATACTAATGGAGAGAATCTAGCAAATGGAGAAGGTAAGTCAGTAAAGGATTTCTTGGATGACAATTTACTTCAAGACTCTCTAGTCTAGCTTAGGACTCATGCTTTAGTAGGTTTTCTACCTGGAGTAAGGCCCCCTCTCACTTTCATTGAGTCCTGGATGAACTGGATTAGGAAAGGTATGAATGTTTTGAATGTAAGATTTCTCAAGAAAGGCTTTATGTCTTTCTATTTGAGAAACTAGAAATGGCATCTAGAGCCATGCAAAATGGTCTTTAGACATCTTTAGACTATTAGTAATCACCCCTTGTATCTTGAGTGGTGGTCCAAAGAATTTTCCCTTGATTCTCCTAGGTCAACCAAGATTCTTGTGTGGGTGGAGCTCCCAGACCTACCTCTGTATTTATGTAACCAGTCCTTATGTAGTGGGCTAGGAGAAGTCCTTGGAGTAGAGCAAGAAAATTTCATCAACCCCAAAGGAAATCCTCAGATTTGCATCAAAATGGACATAGTAAAAGAGATGTTTGGATCCCTCACCATTCTTAACAAAAATGCTAGTGTGTTTAGGGAACAACCCCTTTCTTATAAAAATATCCCCCATTCTTGCCTTTTGTGTGGACTATCCACACATGTGGTCAAGAACTGTCCTCTAAAGAGACCCAAAGCTAAGGAGCCAGAAGCCAATGCTGCAAAACAGCACCCTCCCACTAAAAAGTGGGTCTCTAAAACCCAAAACCTTCCTTTTAAGGGCTAGTCTACTGGTAAGATTTCCAAAAAAAGGAGTGAAAAAGAAAATAGACAGAAAGAAACAGTCAATCAAAATTTCTTTGATCCTCTCAAAGAACAAGAGGAGAGTTTGGAGGAGGTCACTGCATACCTAGATGATAACATGGTCATAGACGTTGGTTCTATAAGAAAACAATACAACATCTATGCTCAACAAATAACAGGATCTCGTATGCAAGAGAGAAAAGCTGATAGTATGGAGAATCAAAAAAATTGATTACTGTAAAACTGATACAATAGATGGCACTGCCTCCCAGCCGTGCACTCCTGTGTGAGGAGCTTCGATGGCATGCTCGAAACAATAGAGGACGGAGGCTGGATGCTAAGGAATCAAGGTTGTTGTAGCCAGTGATGAATATGGGCTTCACCGGCTTGCTCTTATATAGCCACCAGTTGTAGTCGGTTAGACCCAATTGGGAGACCGACCCAGTCCACCCAAAATGGTTGACTGGAGGTCGGTCCCGAAATAGGCCACCGACCACACGTTCGAATCGTGGCATAGAATAAAGCCATCCGGGATCATCTGGGGCTCCAAACGGGCCTCGCAACCCAAGAGTGGGTTGTCCCAGGAAATGCTCTATCTACCCTCAGTGCGGTTAGTCATGGGATACCTTCCCGCACTTGCATGTAGCCTAGTTGGCAGTGTGTCAACTCTATCTAAAGTCGTCCAACCATCAGGCCACACATGGCCCCCATCTGGTGTCCAAACCAGGACCTACTAGATAACCGAGCTACCCAAATGCCTTCTTCTCATATGAGGGGCTGATAAGTAGAGTTAGCTCGTTCCCACGTAGTTACATGAGAGTGGAGCATTGATATCTAACAGGTTGGTCCAAAGAATTTACGGAGAACGTTAACAGGGAAGATGCAATGGAAGAGGCAGAAGCTAGCGAAGAAGACTTAGAGGATGATCCAGGAATGGCTAGTCAAGATATTATATCTTCTTAGGAAGACACTAGTCAAGGCAAAACATTCACAGTAGTTTACCATAAGAGAAGACAATCCAAAGTATCCATAGTGCTAGTAAATAGCCCTAACCCCAGAACTAAAAAGGGGCAGAAGAAGAATGTTAGATAAATCATTGACTTTCTTAACTCTCAATGTTAGAGGATTAATGGATCCTAGTAGAAGTGGAGAATTATCTCTTTAGCTAAGAGCTAACTCACTCTCAAATCTCTTCTTAGCATTGCAAGAAGTCAAGGCAAGTAGGTCTACTCTTGAAGATAGACTAAAAGTAATAGATAGAAGAACGATTTGGTTTTTCACTTCTATATTTTCAAAACCTCTTGAACAGATAGCTTTCTCTAATAGTTGTAACATACTCTTCTTTAAGCTTGTTAGATCACAAGCCTATCTTATTGAGATGTGATTTTGGCCTTGGGGAGAGGAGCCCCTCCTGGTTCAAAGTTGACCCTAAACTTTTTCAGTTTAAGAGTGTATAGAAACTAATAAAGGTGGCCTAGCATATAGCTTTCTCTAAGCACACATGAGCATCACGAAATGGCTATCAAGGATACTCATAATATCTTAAGAACAGCCTTTAAAAAAAGGGCATAGATCAAGGCTCAAAGGATGGATTGCATTCAAGTTAATATCAGCACTTTAGAGTAGAAACCCAGAGAGGGTGATGAAGTGGCTCATAAAGAATTAAATCAGGCAAAAAGAGAGTTCAAAAAACAAGAACAACTTAGACTAAATGAGTCCAAAGTGTACTATAGAGACTGGTGGGCAGGAAAGATTGACAGGCCCACTAAGGAAACCTTCAGAATTATCAGAAGGAAAAGATGTCAACAGGAGATTCCTCTTCTTAAAAGAACAAATGGCTCTCAATTAAGCAATCTGAGGAGAATATTGATTACATTCAAAACCACTTCAAGAATTTACTCTCCAGCACTTGCCCCCCTAATGAGGACACCCAGAGAGGTAGAAAACTCTACCAAATAATAAGGAACAAGGTGGTTAAATCTTTTGACCTCCCCTATCTAGAAAGACCCTTCAGTCTAGAAGAGTTGAAAGAAGGTGTGAATGTTATGGCAGATGGGAAGACTCCAGGGGAAGTTGGTCTCCCTATTGAGTTCTACAAAGCCATTTGGGAACTAATTGGGCCTTACCTTTTACTCCTATGTCAGGAAAGTGTCAGGGAAGGTTGTCTTCCCCTTCACATAAATGGAGGAATTATAAAACTGATCCCTAAATCTAAGGATTCAAGGCAAAATGAAGGATTGGGTTCTACCAGAGCAAAAAGGGTTCATCAAGGGACGTCACCTTCTGGAAGCTATCATCAACCTCTGGGAAGGGTGTGAGTATGCTAAGGAAACCAAACAGGATATATGTTTTCTTAAGGTGGACTGTGATAAAGCTTATGACAGGTTGGAGTGGGACTTTAAAATCCAATATCTACAAGATATGGGTATGGGCCCCTTCTTTGTCTCAAGTGTTAAGCTTTTGCTTACTAATGCTACTGCTAGAATCGATGTCAATGGTATCATGAGTGACTTTCTTCCTCAAGAGATCAATCAGACAAGGTTGCCCTCTAGCTCCTCTTTTATTTGCAATTGCTACAGATTCTCTAGGATGGCTCATTAGAAGTCAAATACAAGAGGGATCTCTGAAAGGGATGGAACTCAATCATGGTAAACAATTATTATGACAACAGTTTGCTGATGATACCATCCTGACTCCTAGAAACATTGATCAAGATATCAAGTGTGTAATGGACTGCCTTGAAGTTTTCAGTCAAGTTCAGGTTCATGTATTAATCACTCCAAAACAAGATATGCTACTCTCAGTGGGAAGATCAGGGGGTCCTCCAACAGTTAGGATGCATGAAGATACAAAAAGGTACAGTTTTCAAACTCTTGGGGATACCAATGGGATTTGATGTCACAATGAAGCAGAGGTGGGATTGGGTATTGGACAGATTCCAAAAAAAACTAGACAAATGGAGAAGCTTCCAAGCAAATCTGGCAGGTAGGTAAATGGTTCTTAATCATTGTCTCTATCCTATTATTATCTTCTATCTTGTTGGAAAAACTAGCCTGGATAGATGTATCAGACTATGTAGATCCTTCTTATGGGGGGAGTCTAACAAAATACCCTTAGATCCAACAAGGTAACACATAAGACTAACAATCATTTGAGGGGTACATCCCAAGGCAGAGAACCCTTATTGACCTCACACACAAAAACATTCTAAGTGGAAGATGTGGGGAAATACCTCCCTTTGATGGCATATCTTGTCCTTTTCCTCCTTCTCTTCCAAGCTACCATGGTGTGAGGCTCATTGTCCTTGGAGAGGTTCTTGGTGTAGCCAATCTTGTAACTCCTTTCCTCTTTGTCCTTCTCTACACTCTTTAATGTATCTTGTCCATATTCTACAATAAAAGATCCTTGTAGTCCTTCACCTTCTTTGAGTGTTCAAGCCTTAAAAACATTTTGTGAATCATATGCCAGACCACCACTCCTCAGGTGTCTGCCCACGATAGGCCCGATTTGGGAGGCAGTTAATGATACTGACAGCAAACATGGTGGCTTCAGCCCAAAAGGACACATGAAGTTGGGCATCAAAGAACATACAACGCGACATGTCTCCAATGGTTCGATTCATCCTTTCAGCTATGCTATTCTCCTGTGGCATGTGGGGATTTGAGAATTGATGAGTATGCCTTCTATTTTGTAAAAATTGACAAAGATGCAGAGGTATACTCCCCTCCATTGTCAGAATGAAAAATTTTCATGGGCTGCCCTGCTTGCTTCTCAGCAAAGGCCTTGAATGTGTAGAAGAGCTCAAAAACTTCACTTTTGAATTTCAGTACATAGACAAAAACTTTGTGGGAGAAATCGTCAATGAAGGTAAGCATATACCTCGCTCCCCCGAGATTAGTCTGAACCATATCACAGATATCAGAATGGACGAGTTCGAGTACTCGTGTTGTCTTCTTCTGAGATGCGAGGAAAGGAAGGCAAGCTTGCTTCCCGGTCTGACAAATCTGACAAACATGCTTGTCATCAAAATCCCCCCGATCAAGTCTAGTTACCATGTAACATCGGAGCTCTGAAATCCGTTGCATGCTAGCGTGCCCTAGTCGTCTATGCCATAAATTTTTGAGGCATCGGTCTTCTTTCGAGATCCCTGCAACATCTGCCTCGAGCACAAGTTCGTAGAGGTTTCCGGATCGATAGCAATATGCAATTGTCTTCCCATCTGGGCACTGTATGCTACACCTCCCTTGAGTGAAGATTGTCGTGTAGCCTTCGTCATCTAGTCTGCTCACAGAAAGCAGATTGCGTTTCATGCCGGGAATGAACATCACTTCAGACAGTTGAAAGCTTTTCCCATCTGGAGCAGGCAGACGAACGTTTCCAAGCCTAAGCCCTTGCTGAACATTTGCATCTCCCATTCGTACGTGGCGTGGGTGATCAAATTGACAGTAGTCTTGAAGAAGACTCCGCATGTGTGACATGTGTCTGGTTGCTCCAGAGTCTATGAACCATCGAGTGGTCATGTCATCTTCTGCCCCACATGCATCGTCAATGGTCATTATATCTTCCTATGGCATCTTTGGCGTTTTGTCTCCTTCCTTGTCTTTGTTGGGGCAGTCCCTGGCGTAATGTCAGTATACTCCGCAACCAAAGCAATGGATAGTGTTGATGTCGCGCCTTCTCCTTTCGTGCAGGTTGAACCTCTTGATAGGTTTTTTGTTGCTTGCTCCAAAGTAAGCTTGGTCTGCTGGCTCCTTCACCTTGGTGCGTCGTAGTTCTTCTTCAAGTAACCTGGAGCTCACATCGTCAAAGGTCATAGCTTTCGTTGTATTCCCTAACGTGACCACTAAGGTCTCATGAGCTGACACCTGATTTTCTTCATCCAAAGGTGATCCCACAGTTGCAAGCTCGTTGATCAAAGCTCTTACCTTCTCGATATGCTTGAGTGTAGAGTCTTCGTTCTTCATCTTTATACACATTAGTTGCATCTTGAGCTGAATTGGTGACCGTCTTTCATAGATGCTTAGTAGTTTCTCCTAGATTTCACTCGAGCTCTTACACTGACGTATCTATCTGGCAGGTCCATCCTCCAATGCTTGGCATATCGTAGACATTGCCCTACTATCTTTCTCAACTCGAGTCTTCTCTTCTGGAGTGAACTCTTCCCCTGAGACACTCTTGTCTCCTTCCATGTTTTCTCGCACATCGACCTTCTCTTTTCCTCCTACAACCTCCCAGAGGTAACACTCCCTAAGGTGGATCCCAACCCTCCACTTCCATATTTGGAAGCCTGTCCCATCAAATGGCTTTACACCTTTCCTCTCAATGATGGTGGTTGCATGGGCGGATCCTAGCAGATTAGCTCCTATAGTATTCCGTTGTTCAGAGAGAGTGACGTTGGCTACACTAGTGCTTCCTACCATGATGGTAGTCTCTCGCTAATGAGTTTTCTCTTTCTCACCTTCTCAACCTACGGGCTCTAATACCATAAAGTAAAATGATGCAAACAGAGAACTTGAAAAGGATGCTCGAATCACACTTCTATTCTCGCACAACAAAAAAAAAAGTGATACAATGTTCTCTTATAGTGCCTTAACCTTGCATGGTGGGCATTGATCATACAAAAGCCCGCCACCTTTTATTCTCTCATTACAAGCCAGCCAAAAGCTTGGCTGTTATTACCTACACACACCGATTTCCTAAGATGTAGCCCATGGGTTATGCTGATGTAATCAATGATGACAACACAAGGCACTGAATGAATTGCTTGGGTCAGATAATAAGTTCAGGTTTATCATCATGGATGGGAATGGGACCTCTGCTTGTGGAGCCATCATTGAGCGGAAACAGAAATGAAATTTCAGCTAGAAGTAGTGGGTGTCAATCTTCCTTGAAGTCCTACAGAAAGGCCGGTGTTTATCATCTAAAACAACAAGGAAAGGTTTTGAACTTGTAAAGAGCTTATACATAGAAAGAGAAGGTGAGTAGGGGACTTAAGGAGAGAAGAAGAAGAAGATGTGATGTCACTCAATTGGTCGACCTTGTGCACAGGGAGAAAAGAAAGTGATCGGTCGACCTTCTACTGCACAGGGAGAAAAGAATGTGCAAAGCCATGTCATCTAAGGTTTTAAGACCTTGGAAAAAATCCACATCTTAGAAAATATTTTCACCCCTCTTTGTTCTAATATTTCCTTATTTCTACAAAGTCCCAAGGCCGGGCCTCTAAAGTGTCTTTTTCATTCCAAATTCCTAAGATGTATTATCCTCTTTCTCTCTAAACCTTGCCAAATTTGAAGAAGAGAATCAAAGCTTTTATTGAGGAGTTTGAGATTAAGGGAAGCAAAAGAGTGGGATCAAAAGGTGAGTTTGTGAATCAAAGAGAATGAGTTGACTTTAAAGACAAATCTAAATCCTCAAGAAAATACCAGGGAAGTGTGCATCTCATTTTCCTTTCTATTATAAAGCTTTTTGCTTTATAATCTTTGGAAAACTTGCATTTTAAAATGAAAACTCTAGAAAGGGATGAAATGATTAGGGAGAGCAAGGAAAGAGCGAGAAAGAGCAAGGCCATAGTTGAAGAAGAAGTGCACGAAGAAGCCCACAAGGATAGCATGGAGCTGAAGGATATAGATAACAATGACTATGGATTTTGTATTGGGAATTCATTGAATTAGAAACTTGAACACAGTTTAGTGGATATTAATGATACATTAAAAAAACTCTAATTGCAGCCATATCTAGGTTATCTAATTCTTGACGGGTAACCGCTATGGCAAACTCACTACTCCTCCAAGCCAAGTTGAGAGGTCTACATCTCGACACCTCAAACATTCTTAAGGACTTGAAACCACCAATTTTCAATGGGGAAGAGAAGGAACATAACAAGATGCCATAAATACATTCTTGTAGAAGTGGCAAGATTTCCATTGACTTAGAAATATCCCTCTTGAAAATCAAGTCATGGAAGCTAGACTCTCCCTAGGAAATAAAACATATGAATGGTGAATGAGCCTCAAGGAAATCGAGAAAATCCCAAGGGATTGGAAGCAAGCTTTCTTATAAGAATTTTTACCTGAAAATGAGATGGAAAGGGCACTCGGAAGCTTGGGACAATTGTAGCATGGGAAAAAAAAATTTAGTCTAGTACATAGTAGAATATAATAAGGTGGTCCTTAAGTTGAAAGGAATTGATGAATTACAAAAATTAGGGGTTTTGTGAGACATCTCAACGACACCTACAAGGTTGAGGTGAGAATAAATTCTCCCAAAACCTTTGAGGAAGCTATCATATATGCCCATATTTATGATGATGGAAACTTCGAAACAAACAAATTTGTTCCAAAGATCAATATATTTCCCAACTTAAAAAGGAAGGGGCACTTCAAAATGAGCTTTCTTAGGCACCGCACAAGAAACCTCAAATACAAAGATATCTCTATTGAAAAAGGAAGATTATAAGAAGGCCAAGCAAGAAAATCTTTGCTTTAAATGTTTGGGCAAAGATTATGCTACTTGGAACTGCCCAAGGAAAAAACAGGCGTATGCTAAGGCCCCAAATAAATCTCCAAAAAAACAAATACACACGGTGCAGGTGCTATGACTTAAAGGTATTGAAAAGTACAACAAGGTAAAGGTTTATCATGATGATAGCACCCACATGTGTTCTTAAGCTACTTGTTAGTTAAAGAAATTGAAGTTACCTCAGAGTCCTAGTGCCCATAAATATGTGATCTCTTTGGCAAAGGGCAGTGATAAAAAGGTTTGGGACACCATGATATGCGTTACTCCCTGAGAGAGAAGCAGATCATAAGATAGATATAATTCTTGGATCTACCCCTATTTGTAAACCCCCATATATACTTAGTCAAATGGATTAATGAGAGGTGAAAAGACAATTAAAGTAATATCTTAGGAAGGGCCAAATTCAACCAAGTAACTCACCTTGGTCTTCATTGATTTTATTCGTTAAGAAAAAGGATGGTACTATGCGTTTATGCATAGATTGTTGAGATTTAAATAAAATCACAAGAAAAAATAAGAATCCTATGCCTCACATTGATGAGCTCTTTGATCAATTGTAAGGGGCAAAATAATTTACTAAGATTGACTTAACATCAAAATATTACCAAGTGTGAATTAGAGAAGAGGATGTGCCTAAGACATTATTTTGTTATACTAGGTACAGACATTATCAATTTAGAGTAATGCCATTTGGTTTAACCAATACTCTAGCAACATTTATGACACTTATGAATAGTGTCTTGAGGCCATCTTTAGGAAAATTTGTTAGATGATATTCTGATCTATAGTAAAATGAGGAAAAAGCATTTGGAAAATTTGCAAGAAGTGTCCTAATTGCTTAGAGATAACTCTCTTTTAGCTAAAGAATCCAAATGTGAATTCTTTACAAAAGAAGTAAAGTACTTGAGACATATTATATCCCAAGAAGGGATTTGTATGGATCCTAAAAAGGTAAGGGACATATTGGAGTGGCCACATCCTACAAACCTACAAGAATTACAAAATTTTTAGATTTGTCTAGATTTTATAAGAGATGGGGGTTGAGCATTTTCCGAGCAAAATCTTCTGAGTGTCCGAGCGAAGGAAAAAAATCTTCCAACTATGCAAAAATATGGCAAAAATGGATCGGAAGAAAGCATAGTTTCACTTAGAAATATGCAAAGTATTATAGCAATGCCTATTTTATATGCAAATATTTATGTGAATCTTTGGGAATGGTGAGAACATAATGGGATGAATTTTGAAGAAACCCACATCTAGAGTAGACTTCTCTATGAAAATTCCCTTATGATCCTTCTTACAACTTTTACTTAATAGGAGGTGACATTGAAAAACCTCTCTCAACCTATCTTCATGAAAGGGTTTCTCCAAAGAAAAATACCATCAAGGTAGTTTGCCAGTGAAACCCCTTTGAAGTAGGTCTTCCAAGGTAGTTTCGCTGGCGAAACTACCTTAGACAACACTTTTAAAAGTGACATAACTTTCACATCCAATGTCCAAATATAGTCATTCAGCCACTCAAATTGATTGAAAAACCCTATTTGAGCTTATCTATGGGGTTATATTTTGGAAAATCTTGCAAATATAGTATTAAATATTACATGTATTTTATGAGAGTGATATATAAGCCCAAGTTAATACTTATTTATAGTAATTTAAACTTCTTTAGAAACATGTCCATAAATATCTTGTTATTTATGCTATAAAAACACTAGAAAGATATTGCCATATGATATAAATGTGTTTAAAAAATAATTATATATGTATAATATTATTACATTGAGAGTGATTATGAGGGATGTTTCTTAAAGGAGTTATTTTTCAACACTTTTTTAAGGTAATAACAGGGATACAAAAGGATGTTTATGAATAAGAAAATTTATTTTATGTAAAAATGAATGAGTGACTAGTCTATATATTTTTATGAAAAAGGGATCTAGTTTCTAGTGAAATAAAAGTGTAAAAACCATGTTTCCTAAAGAAATACAAAATTTTAAATCTCTTGAAAAACACGCTCGGATAAACCTGCTCATAGGTTTTTGCTCATACAATTGACACATCCTAAGAGATGCAACCAAGACTATGCTAAGATTTCTATTCCAATGATGGATTAGCTGAAGGGGAAGGGAAGTACCTTCATATGGGATGAACCTCAAAAGAAGAGTTTTGAAAAGTTAAAGGTAGCGATAGCATCAGCTCCCATCTTAAAGGTGGTGGATCCCAATGAACCTTTCGTGGTTGAAACAGATGCTAGTGATTTTGTTGTTGGGGTAGTATTTAAGGGTGAACCAGTTGTTTTTGAAAGAAAGAAGCTAGGATGTGCCTTATAGTATTCCTCAACATATGAGAAGGAACCATATGCTATAGTCTATGCTTTGAAGAAATGGAGGCAATATTTGTAAGTTGCCAAAATTGAGATCAAGGAATCAATAAGTGGATTTGCAATTAGCTAGAGCTTAAAGGAAGAAAAGCTAGATGGATTGAAATAACACAAGAGTTTGATATCCAATCGATATATCGGAAAGGGAAGGTCAATGTGGTAGCAAACTTTTTAAACTGAATGCCAATTGTTAACAAATTGAGTTTTACTCAACTCCAAAATGATTTCCTAGAGTCCTTAAAAGGAAAATGTGAGTTTGATCCTCACTTTTTTTAAATATGGAAAGCAATTATGAGGAGGGATCCAACTAATCGTTGAGCATTCACTTAGGGGCCACATGGAAAGGGTGACTGTTATGAAAATTCAAATCAAACATGCTCACAAATTCAAGATTTACCAAAAACCATAGAAACCAAGAACTAGGAAACAAGTGGGGGAGAGAAGAGAAAGAGAGAGCGACACTACATGGGGTCCAATCTGCCCCCCCTAGATCATGCTCTTGCTTCACATTTAGAGTATTTATAAATTGTAATTTCAAAAAGGAAAGAGCCAATAATAGTACATCAAAAAGCATCCCTTGTCTATAATTAGAGGGATTGCTCAACATAGCTCCATGAGCCTAATATGCCCTCAACCACAATTAATAAAATAAATTAGCCCATGGCTTAAAATTCATTACTTTACAATATGGCCCATGGCCTTTGACAGCCATTAGATACTTCGATCAATCCAAATCACATTCACCATCTCCGTTCCTCATTATCCAACTCATCATTTGTACTCAAGTCACCAATTGTGTTAGTTGTTACAATCAATTGATGAATCATCACACCAACTAATCCCAACACAATTATACGCTTGATATATAAACATCAAAATACAAACCTTGCGACCAATTGCAATAACACCAGTAACACTAGCGACATTAGTATTAACATGGAATCACCCACAATACTAACCATCTAGCCTAGCAAAACACAAGTAGTTAGGTGTCCCCAACTAAACCCCATAAAGCATCCACTAGGACCCCCACCACATCCGGTGCGCTCCTATGGAATACTTTGCCATAGTCACACTTGACTAAAATAAAATAATTTCCATAGCAAGAAAAATTGGAAATACAATTTCATAACATCCCTCTTACTTAGATTGCAATTGACCTCAGTTGTGTATTTGACTTTCCAAGTCAACGAGTAGAGATGTAAAGAGTAATCTCTTGGATATTCATCAAGTATCATCATGGTCAAAAATTATATTCAAGAGATCTCAAGCTCTCATTAACCAAGAGATAATGAATTTAGCCAATTCAAAACCGTACCCTATACCAAGAGAAAGTACTGTACCATATTCATTCATTGCTTATGTTATTTTGGTATAGGTTCCAGCATTCATATTCCTCAATATCTATATCGTCCCATACCAGTATGATATTGAGAAATAATAACAAATAGATAGCGTAATTCTTTTTTCTTTTGATGTGAGTAGCAATAAGTGACATATACTATTCTATGATTAGTAGAAGGGTATATGTACATCATTGTTTAATCACATGTCAAAGTCTCTGATTTAGGTTGGTAGCTAGTAATGATCTAGTATGTATTTTCTTCATATGCTAGAAAATACATAGAGGATATTATCTGACATACCAACTATTTTTCATTATCTATAAAAGCAATTCCATAAAGAAACTACTAGAGCAAAAAGCTTGCCACCACCAAATAATCATGGCTTCCCTCTTGCTTAGCAAAAATGTCATATGCTTTTTCTTCTCTTTCATTTTCTTCAATTCAATTCACATTAGTAGAACACTTTATCGAAGCATACCATATGTATCACACAATAATAGTTTTGTTATCTACAACTAAGCTAGGATTGGCATCTACTCAAGCAAGCTATGAGGATACAAGACCTCTGAGTAATTGTTTTTCTTATTTCATACATACCACATGATATGAATCTTCTTATCTTTATTAATGCATATAATCATGATTATTTAATCAGAACAAACTCTTAGCTCACATAATCATGCTTATTTAATCATAACAAACTCTTAGCTCACCTAGATTATCCTAGATCCCATATAGGCTATCATATTTTATTCTCCTTTCATGGTATTTTAATATGATCTATCACTCTTCTTCAGATTCAAGTATTCCCTTCTGTTGCCATACCATTCTTTCTTGTCTCTATATGAGTACTTCTATAAGAGTAAGAAAAATAAAAATATCAGAAAACAAAAATATGGGAATAGATACGTATCTCCTCTGTCCTTCCATATGTTTGTTTGCTTGGTTGAGCCCCAATCAACTTTCTTTTGCTTCCCGTTCAATCAGTTTGATAACTTTGTGGTTCAAAAGAGATTACTTGTAGAGCCTCTCTTTCATAGTGACCTCATCATATACAACTTAAAAAAAACAATTAAGTAAAGCAAAGAAGAAGGATAAAGGATGTATCTAGACATGCCTTGGTTGTCTCGTCACAACGCTTGTATGCTTGATTGTGTCTACTAAGTTGACAAGAGAAATTTCTGATTGTTATCGAAGCAATAACATGCATATCATGCATCTATTTGTCCTTGTTTCATCTATAGCTCTCAATTTGTAATTTAGTCCTATCGCTTTTTTCCAAATAGCTGTGGTCTTTCGCTTAGGAGACCGACACCTGGGTTGTGATTTTCATACGACTTCCATTCTTGAAATCACATGATGCTCCTATTACTTTAAATATCATTAATTATATAAGAATATGAATCTTTAGTGTCCTCATGCCCTAAGGTTAAGTCATCTCTGGTCATGGGTGTTCATCTTCTTATCCAAAGATTGCTTCTACCAATTCATTGACAGTAGGTAGTGAAAAGAAACAACCACAAATTTCTTACCTAAAGTTGGAATATATTGATCTAGCCACTCAAAAGAACCGGCACATACCCTTTGAACAAGCTAGCACGAGCCATTTTTGTCAATCGCAATTGTAGGCGTTGATTTTCAAAGCATCTTTGATAACTTTTGCATACGATCAAGTTGTCGAAACGATCAGAAAGAATGTTATGAGAACAACTGTGTTATCAGATTGAAGAAAATGATGTCGCTTGCCTCCCACAACCAGGCTAGAGTGTAGCTAGGCTCTAATCAGATGATAAATCACCACTTCCACCGTAGAAAAAGTAGATGCTCACAACTAGCTTCGCCCATTTCAAGGTATCATTGGACTTGTCAAAGCATCAAAAATGGCTGAAATTTGATTTATTGCAGTATGCTAGCTTGCCCTAGGAATCATGGAGAACTTCCCTGCATGCTCTCACACAATACAAATGTTTCCAACATAGCGGAGGTATGGTCACTAGTAATATCATGCTTTCCCTTGAGATTATTGTTGAGATATCGAGCTCCACTCGTGATATGCCAGGGTGACCGTTGTGCATTTATGTCATAGACTTGTTAGCTGCAGATGCGGTTGGTACACCGCCCATAAATAATAGCTGGATGATAGCTATCCTTATGTACTCTAGTTTGTGGCTCAGTTAATATGCCACCTTAGTTAGCTGAGTTTGGTTTGAGACCCACATATAGGGTTATTCTATTTCTTTGTACTAGAGTTCTTTTGGCTTTCACAACTAAGAAGAGGAAAACTGTTTTCAGCCTCCACCTTTGTGTGTATTCCCCCATTGTGTATGTGAGAAAGCCGCAAGTGAGATTCCTTCCTTCTCTCCCACTATCTTCACATCATATCAGAGCCTGGTTCATGGTAAGGAGCTCAAGAAAGCAAGCCAAGTTCACGGTGTCCTAGTAAGAGGACCAGTGTTGCTTTCCTTTTTCGAGTTTGGGAGCAAATCTTTGCAGGTAGCATAGCCGAAAAGTGCAAGAGTGCATTATCTCAAATTGAGACGCCCTTCGCGGTGTGGCAAGAGGGCAGTATATGATGCGGGTAAGGGCAAAGGCCTCGATGACTTTATTTTTTTGATTCGAGGCCATTTCGGGGCCCATTTTGGAGGCGAAAGTTCTCTGCAAGCACTGAGAAAAAGGCCTTGTTTTTGCTGTGCCACCACTCCTCTCAACATCGGTGCAAAGTTGCCAAAGAAATTGCATTGTATGCCATGCACAGAGATATTGGGAGTTATAGAATCATCCTTATTGCCTGTTCATGCAAAATTGTCACTAGGAAGTGACTGTGTGGTCAAATACCACTTTCGTCAGTTTTGTAGATTTGCCCTTGTGAGGTAGAAGCTATGTTTTTTGCAGTGGCAGAATATTTTGTAGTGTTCTGTAATGGCGTTTGATTCTCTTTCACAGATTGTCACTGAAAAGCTTGACAAGAAAAATTTCCAAGCATGGAAGTTTAGAATGACGAATTTCCTTATGGGAAAAGGCTATTGGGAGTTCATTATAGGAAATGAAGAAGAACCAGTTCTTCCTAATGTTCCCAATCAGCAGGAAATGCAGGCATTTAAAGGATGGCATGAGAGAGGCAGAAAATTTATGTACTGGCTATCTATCAGTATTTCAGATTCTATGATTGTGCATATTCAAGATGCAAGTACGCCAAAGGAGGCATGGGATATTTTGGCAAAAATGTATAGCACAAATACACAAGCCAGGAAAATGCAGCTCAAGCAAGAGTTGCATAATGTGTAGAGAGAAAATATGAGCATTAATGACTACCACATGAAGGTGAAGAAAATTGCAGATGCACTTGCTTCCATTGGGTCACCAGTGGAAGATGATGATTTAGTTTCTGTAACCTTGAATGGTCTAGGAAAGTATTATGCACAGTTCTGGACATCCATTTCCGTCTGTGAAAAATTTCTTGATTTTGAGGAGTTGTTTGCTCTTCTAATTTCTAAAGAGTAGAGAAATGGTGGTGCATCTTCTTCAGGAGGAACTTCAAAAGAAACCTTCTTCTACTCAAATGATGGAAGAGGTAGAGGCAGAGGCAGAGGTTGAGCAGGCTGATCTGGAGGCCGTGGTAGAAATCAAAATATGCAGCAAACTCAAGAAAACCAGTCCTATGGAGGAGGACGTGGTAACTCTAGAGGCAGGGGGACCCAAAGAGGTCGTGGTGGATGGCAGAGAGGCCAAAATGCAAACAGTAATGTTGAATGCTACTATTGTGGTAAAATGGGTCATATGGCTAAAGACTGCTATGAAAAGCAGAATGACATCATGAATGGAAAATTGCAGCAAGGGAATTATGCATCTTCTAGTAGACAGGGTGATGATAGAAATGAGCATCTGTTTATGGTGCAGCACATGACCAATTCTGTGACAAGTGCAGAAGAAAGCAATGATGTGTGGTATGTTGACTCAAGTGCATCAAACCACATGACAGGTCATGTAAAATGGATGCAGGATGCAAGGAAAATGGAAAGGCTAGGATTTGTGGAGACTAGTGATGATACTACACATCCTATTGTGCAGATTGGTAAAATTCCCTTGTCTATGCAAGATGGGAAAAAGAAATATTTGTCTGATGTATTTCATGTCCCGAATATCACCAAGAACCTGGTTTTTATTGGTCAAATGGTTGAGTAGGGCTTGCAGGTCATATTTAATCCTCATGGATGTTTTGTTGAGGACATGAAAAATAATGGTCGCTTGATAGCAAAAGGAAAGAAGAAGGGCAGGATGTTTACATTGGATGCATACATGCCTGAATTGAGTGCAGTAATGTTTGCACATGGGACCGGTGTAGTTACAGATATTGATATCTGGCATAAACGCATTGGTCGTGTTAATGTACAGTGACTTAAATCAATGTAGGCCCAAAATATTACTGCAGGATTGCCTAAATTCAAGGTTGCAAAAATGCATAAGTTATGTGAAGCCTATCAATTTGGAAAACAGGCAAGGAAACCATTTCCTAGACATGTTCAAGAGAGTAAGAAGCCATTGGAATTAATCCACTCTGATGTGTGGACTACTAAAGCTACATCTATTGAGGCTGTCATTATTTTGTCACTTTTATTAATGACTACAGCAGAAAAGTTTGGGTGTATTTTATGAAAAAGAAAAGTGACATATTTGGGCATTTCAAAGCTTTTAAAGCTATGGTTGAAAAAGAAACAGGCGTGCAAATAAAATTCCTAAGGTCAGATGGAGGGGGAGAGTACCTCTCAAACGAGTTTGCAAGGTTCCTGCAAGAGCATTGCATAAAGCAGCAATATTCATGCAATCATACCCCACAGCAAAATGGACTTGCAGAAAGGAAAAACAAGCATATTGGAGAGGTATCTCAGGCCATGCTAAATGAAAAAGACCTACCAGATTATTATTGGGCTGAAGTAGTTGCTACAGCAGTTTACATAATGAACAAGACTCCTACTACAACAATACATGGCATGACGCCAAAGGAGATGTATACTGGTAGGAAACCAGATATTTTTCATTTGAAAATTTTTGGTTGCATTGCCTATGTTCATGTGCCAAATGAGTTGAGGTCCAAGTTGGATCCAAAAGCTGAGAAGTGCATCTTTATCGGTTATTCTCTGTAGCAGAAAGCGTATAGATGCTATAACCATTCTACTCATAAGTTTATAGTGAGCAGAGATGTTGTTTTTTATGAGATGAGTAGCTGGTATAAACAAGTAAATGTGATTGACGATGTAGATGCACAAAATGGTAATGTTGCAGAGAATTCATAGCAGCAATCACAAAATATTAGTGGACCTATAGTGTCCTCTAGCAGTGGTTCACATACTTTACCATGGACAGACAGATTGAGATCAGGAGAATCTCCTCAAGGCAATGTAGATAGTGGTATGCAGGTATCACAAAAAGGAAAAGAGAAGGTAGGTCAGCCCATGTTTGATGTGAATGCAGGTCATTCTTATGTGGATGGTGAATCCAGTGGCTCAGGATAGAGCATTGATGATGAGTTGGGTATTCCTTCTATTGTTACACTTGGAGTAAGGAAGACCTAGAATGTTCTGAGAGCACCTGGAAGTGAGCCTACTTTGTGCAGGTCTAGCAGAGCTAGGTATCCACTGGATAGGCTAAAATATGATGGATTTACAGCCATTCACTATGCATATATGGTCAAAGTGATACAGGAACTAGAACCCACTTCTTTTGAGCAAGCCATGGGAAAAGAAAAATGGGAGAAAGCCATGGATGCCTTGGAAGCAAATGCTACAAGGGAATTGGTGCCTTTGCCTAAAGACAAGAATGCAATTGGTTGTAAGTGGGTTTATAAGGTGAAGCACAATGTAGATGGTTCTGTGAACAGATACAAGGCAAGATTAGTTGTCAAGGAGTATGCACAAACATATGGCATTGATTATGAAGAAACATTCAGTCCGGTTGCAAGGATGGCAACCATAAGAGCAGTCATTGCTATGGCTGCATCAAAGGAATGGTCTTTACATCAGATGGATGTAAAGAATGCCTTCTTGCATGGTGATTTGCAAGAAGAGGTCTTTATGGAGCAGCCACTAGGTTATGTTCATGTTTTTCATCCTGAGTTTGTTTGCAGGTTGAAGAAAGCTTTGTATGGCTTGAAGCAAGCACCTAGAGCATGGTCTCACAAGATAGGACAGTATCTTGTCACTATTGGCTTTCAGATTTCCAAGGCAGATTTCTCACTTTATGTGAGAAAAATAGAGAAAGGTATATTGCTGCTTGTCATTTATGTTGATTATTTGATCATCACAGGCGATAATGATGAAGATATCCTTCATGTGAAAATGCTATTGAAGCAGAAGTTTGAGATGAAGGATTTGGGAGAGCTACGTTATTTCTTGGGCATTGAGATGATTAGATCACCAAGTGGGATACGGCTTTTGCAGAGGCAGTATAGATTGGACATGCTGTCCAAATATGGGATGACAGGTTGTAAGCCTATTTCAGTTTCTTTGGAGTAGAATGTGAAGCTGAGCGCAGATGCAGGTGAGCTTTTGGAAGACCCTACTATGTATAGATGCATAGTAGGAAGTTTGATTTATATGACTATTACCAGGCCAGATTTGAGCTATGTTGTTGGATTGATAAGTTAGTTTATGCAGGCTCCAAGGAAATCGCATTTGGATGTGGCTAGATGCATACTCAGGTATGTGAAGTCCACATTGCAGTATGGACTATTTTATGAGATGGGGGTTCAGATACAGTTGCATGGATATACTGATGTTGATTGGGCTGGTTGTATTTCTGATAGACGATCTACCAGTGGATATGTGTTCTCTTTTGGAAGTTCTGCAGTCACTTGGAGCAGCAAGAAACAGCCTACAGTTGCCTTGTGAAGCACAGAGGCTGAGTACAAGGGTGCACCAATGGTTGCATGTGAGGTAGCTTGGTTGCATAAGCTACTTTATTATATGCATCAATCTACAAATGGGCCAGTTGTCATTTATTCTAACAACATGAGCAATATACACTTGGCAAATAACCCAGTGTATCATGGTAGAACAAAGCACATTGAGGTGCATTATCACTATGTGCGGGAGAAGGTTTTATTAGGTCATATTGATGTAGTTTATGTCAGCACAAAGGATCAGGTAGCTGAGATATTCATGAAGGCATTGGGCATAGAGAAGTTGCACAAGTTCAGAGACCTTCTTGGTGTGCAAGACTTGGGATTGAGCTCGAGGGGGAGTGTTGAGATATCGAGCTCCACTCGTGATATGCCAGGGTGACCGTTGTGCATTTATGTCACCGACTTGTTAGCTGCAGATTCGGTTGGTACATCGCCCATGAATAATAGCTAGATGATAGCTATCCTTATGTACTCTAGTTCATGGCTCAGTTAGTATGCCACCTTAGTTAGCTGAGTTTGGTTTGATACCCACATATAGGGTTTTCTATTTCTTTGTACTAGAGTTCTTTTGGCTTTCACAACTAAGAAGAGGAAAACTGTTTTCAGCCTCCACCTTTGTGTGTATTCCCCCATTGTGTATGTGAGAAAGCTGCAAGTGAGACTCCTTCCTTCTCTCCCACTATCTTCACAATTATTGCATAGGTTTTTCAGCTTCCTATCATAAACGAGGAGGTTGTCTACAAAAAAGATGTCGACTCTAATATGCAGAAGGAGTTGCCCCCTCGAGACACAAAATAAGTACTTTTTCATCAATAATGTTCAAGATTTGAGGAGATGACATCAATTTGTTTGGCAAAAGGATACAGCTACTCATCAAGATGAGTAGAGATTCCTATGCTATGCTCAGTGAAGCTGAGAAGGGAACCAAGATTTCATGGGCACATCTACTATACTCCCGACTGATGAGTGAAATTTCCAGAAAAGACTTGAGCACCTCGAATGCTCATTCAAAGATAGGGCTATTCCTTGCAACATTATTCGAATTCTGTCATAGATATATTGTCCTACAAACTTTGTGTTTGAAGCATCTAGGGTAGCTTGTGCTTTGTCCTTATGGCAGAAAGATTGACCACCATCTTTCAAAAGCCCAACTTTGCATTGAGAAGGATGATCCCCTGAGACCATCATGAGAAGGGCACGAAGCTTACACTTTGCTGACATGGCAGGTGTATGGTTCAGAATGGACTTGACTGGATAGTTGTAATAAAGCTCTATCCCTTCGATGAATAGGATTTCCAGCTTAGAAATCAAGGGGCTTAAAAAAGCACACAAAATATCACTAGAACTTCGGATTAGTTTTTTACTACTGAAATGTATAAAAGTCATAGGTAGAGCCTCAATGTCTGATCTCTTTCCAGCATTCAAAATGAGAACCTCTACCACACCACAATCCTTTTGAGTTGTATGAGAAGCTTGAAAACCATCAAAGTGACCACACAGAGAAAAGTTATGAGGATCACCCTACCACAAAATGAAAAGAGAGGAGTTAACATGCAATCAACAAACAAAAAAAACATCTAACATAGATACAAATAAATAGCTACTTACATATTGTATCTTCTTCTGACATCAAATGTGAGTGGCATCGCTCACATGTGAAGTCATACACTTGTACCTCCTCATTCTAGCCATCTTGTAGTACTTGTGACATGTTGGAGGGTGGGAAAGTCATGTATGCCTTCTTACAATAAGATTTCTCACAAATAACAGGCAATTTGTACGTCGAGAAAGGATTCTAGAATTGTTGATTATCCCTACATTTCATACCATTGCAAAACTCAAAAATATGTTCAGGTTGTTCATTCCGTGCCTTACCCAACCATCACTCCCGATTGCGCCACATTGTAAGAAGATCATGGCACAAGGACCACAAGGACCGGCTCTTTAATAGTAGTGATAGTTGTTATTTCAAAGGGACATAATCAAACACAATCATGTCCTTTCTCATACAATTGCACTTTTGACACCTCTCAGAGCATTGTATGCAATCGCGCTTCAGCTTCTTTTTCTTTCTAGCATCTCTATCACAAAGGCAATAAATAACCATTCCTAATATCTATCTTCATTACTAGGCTGAAACACCTCAGGCCCATGTGCATAATCTTTATTCTCATGCACATTCTGAAGCGTTGTGATTGGACCATTCCCAATCCAATATACAAGTTATTTAGCTGATTCCAACCTCAGGGGGGTCACTATGTATAAACCCTCTATATCACGTGCGTTCAAGCCCTATATTTAAAATCCCTTATCTGTAAAATTTTTCATTAATAAAATGTACCCCTTTTCTATACAAATCTGTAAATTTTTCCAAAAGTATTTTAAATAGTCCCTTATGTATATTTATTTATGTAAATTTTAGAAATAAAAAATATCCTTCTGTTGAACTCACGTGATAGGGTTACATATGATGAGTGACCCCCCCAAGATTCCAACAAGCTAGAACTCTCACTCCATCTAGATCACCATCCCACATTAGTGGAAGTTGAACTAACAATGAACTAAGGCTTTGCTTCTTGTTTGTATTGTTTCTCTTTCCGAACCTTTTGGCTCCTGTTAAATTACACGACACAACAGAATAAAAACTGAACAAAGAATATAGAGTACATAGCAAACTGGAGAGGAACAAACTTTTCCTTCAATACTGATGTAGGATAGATGATGGCTCCATCCACCCATGCACTCCCACAGTGGAGCTTAGATGGCGATCTAGACAAATACTAGGTGAAGAGCTACTAGCTAGAAGATCTGATCTGATCTGAACTGATATGACACAATGGACTGGGGAGGTCACCTCTTTATAGCTATGAGGGTGGTAGTTAGCAGATCAATGTAATGGATTTAGGGAATATTCCCTATACCATCGCCTTGGGGGCTCCCACCCCGAACCCCCACTAGGGGGGCCGCTGGTCGTCCCAGCAAGAATAAGGGGCTCCCACACACTCACCTTTCTACCATCAATAATCTCTTTGATAGACCTCATCTAACATGTAAGTCAGGATCCATCTAGTGTCCCGGGCTCACACATGGCTTCTCCTCATATGGGGGCCTTACAACTTGAGCACCTTGGACCATTGGTGGTTACTAGGAGGGTGGGGCATTGAGCATATCTAACCCCCCCCCTCAATGTCCACTTGTAGGTGAACTACCTTCTCGGCCCAATGCCAAGTCTCTGAAGATGACCCTGAATCTGATCCTTCTCGAGAGCCTTGGTGAAGATATCTGCTCCATTTTGCTTTGTTGGACAGTAGACCAATTCGACTATCCCGTCCTCGATCAAATCACACACATAGTGATACTAAATCTCTATATGTTTTGTGCGTGCATGAAACACTGGATTTTTAGCAATGGCCATGCAACTTTGATTGTTGCACCTCAGCACAATTGCCTCATCCTCTTGCACTCCCATGTGCCATAAGATCCTCCTCAGCCACACTACTTCACATGCAGCAAAACATGCTACCTTGTACTCAGCCTCGGTAGAAGACAATGCCACTATTGGTTGATCCAAGAGAAGATACCTGAACCTAAAGAGAAACAATATCCAGAAACTGATTTCTTGGAATCAACATCTCCAGCCCAATCTAAGTCATAATGACCAGCCAAGGAAGTGCTCATACCATAGGTGATGCCATAATCAAGAGTGCCCTTCACATACTTGAGCACCCGCATCCCTGCATTCCAATGATTCTCCTGAGGCTTATTGGAGAACCTGATCAAAATGCCAATAGCAAAACTGCTGGTGTTGCACAGATAGATGAGAATGCTGACCAACTTCCTGTACCTCCCGATGTCTGCTGGTGGTGAGGCATCCTCCACCATAGACAACCTTGCATTTACCTCCATAGGTGTAGCTATCTCCTTACACTCGGACATACCAAATGCCTTCAAGATCTCCCTTGCATATTTTTGTTGAGAGATGAAGATCTTGCCTGGCAGACTTCAATCCCCAAATAGTAGTGCATCAAGCCTAAGTCTATCATCTCAAACTCCGTGCTCAACGCCTTTCTAGTTTGCTAGATCATGGCTTCATAGTCACCTGTAATAAGGAGATCATCCACATATAGAACAATAATAGCAGTTTTTCCACCTTTCCTGTACACATACAAGTTAGCATCTGAGGCACATCTTTTGAAGTTGAATTTATGAAAGAATTTGTCTATCCATTGGTACCATGCTCTTGGGGCTTGTTTCAGCCTATATAGATCCTTCTTCAGTTTACATACCTTGTTCTCAGAATGGGGGGCCTCAAACCTAGGTGGCTGAGCCATGTACACCTCCTCCTTGAGGTCACCATTCAAGAATGTTGATTTAACATCCATTTGATAAACTAGTCACTTTTTATGAGCAGCCACTGATAGTACTATGCGAATGGTGGTCATTTTGGTAGTCGTAGCAAAAGATTCCTGAAAATCAAACCCTTCACCCTATGAAAATCCTTGTGCAACCAATTTAGCTTTGTACTTTTCCAAAGTCCCATTGGCCTTGTACTTTACCTTCCAAACCCACTTGGTGCCAATAACCTTTCTATTAGGAGGTCGATCTACCAACTCCCAAGTTTCATTCTTCATGATGCTATCATATTCTACTTGCATAGCATTTTTTCAATCTCGGTCTGCAAGTGCTTCCTCCAAACTCGTAGGCTCCTTTACTTCTATAATAATCTCAGCCATCAAGGCCATATTGACTATGTGAGCAGAAGCCCTCCTTTGCTCCTCGATTCAGACCGCCTTGGTCCATTTGCATGCTGCTCAACAGACATAGGCATCTGGTTATCATGGTCGTAGAGTTGCCTTACCCATCACGACAATGGATTTTCCGGTGGTGTAACAACAGGTTGGTGACTTATACCTTCATCATCTGATATTTCCTCCTCCTTTATAGCTCTTGGGATAGGTCCATATTGAATTACCTCTTCGCTTGATGATAAAGTGGAAGAGCTCTTCTCTGCCTCCACTGCATGTGGCTGCTCCATGAACACCACATCGTGGCTCGCTATGATCTTCTTTGCCTCTTGGTCATACAACTTATAGGCTTTCTTCTCTTCACAATAGCCTAAAAAGATACATTTGGTGCTTTTTGGTTGTAGCTTGTTTCTCTCTTTGTCTGGTACATGCGCATAGCATTCACACCCAAATGTTCTGAATTGGGAGATAGATGGCTTCTTACCATTGTAAGCCTCATGTGGTGTTTTACCTTTGAGTGCCTTTGTATAGCTGCAATTAAGGATGTAAACCACAGTATTGATAGCCTCAACCCAAAAGTGGTTTGGCAGTCCAGCACCTTTCAACATATACCTCCCCATCTCCACCGTGGTCTGCATTCGACATTCAACAACCAAATTTTGCTGAGGCATATGTGGTGTCATTGTTTGTCACTTGATCCCTTTGCTCTCGCAAAAATCTCCAAACTCTATAGAAACAAACTCACCACCACCATCTGATCTAATTTTCTTCACTTTTCTCCTTGTTTCATTTTCAACAAGCTGTAGCCATTCTTTAAATTTACCAAAAGCTTGAGCCTTTTCGCAAAGAAAGTATACCCACATCTTCCTACTATAGTCATCGACAATCAATAAAAAATAGGAAGATCCCCCCAATGCCTGTGTAGGCATCTTACCGCACAAGTCAAGATGCACCAACTCTAGAGGAGTGTTTGCTCTATTCTTGCTTTCTTGTGGGAATGCTTCTCTGTTGCTTGCCCATCATGCAAGCTTCACACGGTTCTTTGATTTTTGTGACTGCAAGTAAGTGAGCATACCATACCTTTGCTTCTGCATCTCCTTCAGCACTACAAATCCGATGTGGCCAAATATTTCATGCCAAAGTCTGCTTGTGCCCACTCTAGCGGTGGCTGTAAGAGCACTTAGCTCATATAGGTTGTTTCTCCTCACTCCTGTGCCAACAAGATTGCCTGCACTATCCAGAATTTTTGCTCCTGTCTTGTTGAACCTCACCTCATGGTCAAGGTCAGTTATGGAAGCAACTAATAGCAAATTTCTCTTGATTTGTGGAACATACAACACATTACATAGTTTCTTAACATCTCCATTCACAGAAACAAAAGAAACCATACCTGTACCCTCAATAGGACATTTTGTGTTATTACCAACCGTCACGGTGATGGGTTCCTTTAGAGGCTGCATGGAACAATATAGACCCTTCTTGCAGGTCATGTGATGGGAGGCACCACTATCCAACCCCATGAATCAGTGGTTGAAGCTTCTTGAACTGAGGAACACTCTTCCTCAATGGCCACAAATAGATCCAACTTTGCTTCCACTGTGTTAGTTGTCTCTGTCCCCTTATCTGTCTTCTTCAGGATACCATTCTTTTCATCTGCTTTCTTGACCCAATAATCTGCAATCATATGGCCCTTCTTTTTGCAGTAGAAGCATTCTCCTTGAAACTTCTTCTTGCTGCCCTTCTTTTTTTGTCACCACTAGTAGAGGACTCACCTTTGGTGGAGGAACCACCTTTGCCTTTCATAGTGGCAGAGAAAGCAGCATCCCTATTGCTGCCTCCATCTCGAGCTTTAAGTCTCAATTCCTCCTCCATAAGTAAAGCACAGAACTCCTCAAATGACAATGGTTGGGGTCTCACCTGAGTGTTAAGCACTGTTGCCAATCCATCAAACCTTGGTGGACATATTTGGAGACACCGTTGAGCTAGCTCTTCACTAGTCTTTTGTGTCCAAGCACTAGCCATTTGGTCATGTAGATTTTTGATTCAGGTTATGAACAGCTCCGCCGTCTCTCCTTCATTAAACTTCTCTACTGCGAGCTGATTCTCCAGGTTTTGGATCCTTGTCTGATTTCGCATCTCATACTGACTCTTCAATATGTTCCAAGCCAGAGTTGCCTTAGATGTATGCTGAATCAAGGTTAAAACACTATCAGTAGTTCTTGTAACCAAGGCACATAGAGCATCTGTGTTCTTGCATTTCCAAGCTTGTAGAAGGTCGGCATTGGGAGGTATCATACTCCCCAGATATGCTGGGTCGAGGGTTCCTTGTGGTTTTGGGTCAGTCCCCAGTACTGTCTCCAGAAGCTCATATGAATCTAGAATAGCAGTAATTTTAAACTTCCACAGAGTGTAGTTCGTACCATATATGTTGCCTTCAATGAAAGCTGGTGGGCGAATCCTCAACGCTTGGATTGTTGGTGTAGTAGCAGCTGTTGAACTCGAGCTGCTTCCTGTTGCCATCACTCCGTATGCTGTTGAAGCCCTCGCCTCTCTTTTATTCTTTGATCCTTAGAGCCGCCTCGGTACCATGTTAAATTACACAACATAGCGAAACAGAAATTGAATAAAGAATATAGAGTACACAACAAACTGGAGAGGAACAAACTTTTTCTTCAATACTGATGTAGTACAAATGATGGCTCCATCCACCCGTGTGCTCCCACAGTGGAGCTTAGATGGCGATCTAGATAGATACTAGGTGAAGAGCTACTTGAACTGATATGATACACTAGACTAGGGAGGTCGCCTCTTTATAGCTATGAGGGTGGTAGTCCGATCAACATAGTCGGTGGAGTCGACCAGTCGACCTAGTCGGTGGAGCCGACCAGTCAACCTAGTCGGTGGAACTGACTAGTCATCCATGGAATATTCAGGGAATATTCCCTATACCATCGCCTCAGGGGCTCCCACCCCTGAACCCCCACCAGGGGTGCTGCTGGCCCCCCTGGGACCCCCCACCAAGAATAAGGGGCTCCCACACACTCACCTTTCTACCATCAACAATCTCATTGATAGACCTCATCTGACATCATCCAGTGTCCCAGGCTCACATATGGCTTCTCCTCATATGGGGGCCTTACAACTTGAGCACCTTGGACCACTCATGGTTACCATGATGGTGGGGCATTGAGCATATCTAACAGCTCCCATATCTCCAAACAATAGCTGAAGCATCTCATCTTGAAATTGTATGATGCCTATCCCACAAACCTTGCATGTCAATGCATCTTTCTATTATTTTATCCTCTAAAGAGGACTGAATGTTTTCTTGTAGGTCATCACCAGTACTCTCATGTGGATCCTCATCATCCCTAACCCTAGTTTCCCCAAAGAAATCATCCTCATCATAAGGAAAATCAGCCTCTCCTTCATCATTAAACCCATGGCATTCTTCAGGGGCATCAACCAATGTTGAGAACCCAATATTTGAGAGTATCCTTATATATCTTTCTTGAATTTGTTTGTGCTTCATGAGAGTGGAAGGTGCTACTTCATGTCCTCCACCACAATAGATAGTGTAATTGCACCATACCCTCCTTGCTCGTCTCTTAGAATTAGAAGTAGAACCTGACTCTCACATATGTGTTCTTCCCTCTATATCAAGGTTGGAAGTATGACTTGGCTCTTGCATATGACTGCTTTCCTCTCTCTCTCTCTCTCTCAAGATTATGAGTAGGTTGCGACCCTTGGATATGTACTACTGGCATAGCCTCAAATAGACTTGCTTCTTCCACCTGTCTCCTAATAGCTGGATGAACATCTCCATGCACATCATGCCAAAAATGCTGAAAATATGTGGCCCTACTCACAAATTGCATTCCACCAAGTGTGTGTCTGCACTTGTAGTTGCACGTGCACTTCCTATAGCCTGGTCTAGGTACACCATCCATCTATGTGTGCACAATCCATCATACAATGCATGATAAGAAACAATAGCAAGAATTTAGAGTCCAAAAAACATGCTTTCATATCCATCATAAACAAAGAAGTCATATGAAAGATACTCTTCCCAAGAAAATCACCATAACGTCTGTCATATGAAATATAAATAGAAGCATAACATAGTAGAAATAGAAGCATAGTATAACATAAATATATAGAAGCATAATGCAATATAGAATAGATCCATAAAGCATAAAGCATAAAGTAGGCATATAGAATGATAGGCATTCATTAAAAAGGCATAAACTTAAAGAATAGGCATAAAGCATAAATATGTAGAAACCTAAAACATAAAGCATAAATATAAGCTTTATATTATACATTTTAATATAGAAATGTGCATAAACATAAGCATAAGCTTTATATTATACATTTTAAAACATAAATTCATCTTTTACTTTTATGCAAATATATGAAAAGAGAGAGAGAGAGAGAGAGCATAATGCATATAGAAGGCATTCATAAAATTTAAAGAATAGATCCATAAAGCAACGAGCATAAAGCAGGCATATAGAATGATAGGCATTCATTAAAAAGGCATAGAAGCATAATTTCCACAGAAGCATAGACTAAAGAAGCATAGGCATATAGAAACATAAGCATAATTTCCATAGAAGCATAGCATAATTTCCGTAGAAGCATAGGCATATAGTCATTCACATAGGCATATAGACATATAGAACCAGGCATTCATAAATAGTCTAGATGTAACCTTAAAGAATAGGCATAATGCATATAGAAGCATAGACTATAGACATAGGCATACATTAACTTAAAGAATAGACTAAAGATGCATATAGAAGCATAGATATAGGCATACATAAACTTAAAGAATAGGCATAAAGCATAAAGAAGGCATTCATAAACATTTAAAGAATAGATCCATAAAGCATAAAGCATAAAGCATAAAGCAGACATATAGAATGATAGAATGATTTTCAAAACAAACAATATCCAAATAATGAGTCAAATTAGTGCAGGAGCTAACCTCATTAAGGCCGCAACACTTGTATCCGACCACCCATACTTTGCTTGCAGATTCAAGATTGAGAGCCAAGCTCGTATTTTAGACATCCTAGCACCCTCGTACAACTGTGTTGATTGCAACTCTCGCATATTGACCTCAAACTCTGACATCACATGTACATGTGATGTAGTGCCCTTAAAAATAGAATCCATTATGTCCACCATACCCTCGTCATCATCTGGCACATCTTAAAGACTATAGTATTACTCAAAGTGTGAAGGTATATGCACCCCCTTGCCACCCTCCTCATCCTGTCTCAAGATTTAGTATAAATATAAGATCTTGTCTCAAGGTTTCATGTCATAATGGTATCCAATATTAAGCACGAACTCAAATAGCATTGACTTACCCAATGATCCATCACCATGTGCAACACCAATGGTGGGTATTGGTTTGGGCTCCTCCCCATACATCCACAAGTGGCGCATGACAATACGACATTGATGTCATACTTCTCACTTGCAATGAGTGCAATGACAATACAATCTCTTCCTAAGCCACTCTGTGCTCCCGGGCATTGGCGCATCATCTGATGAGCTTCCATTCGTCCCTTCCATCTGCACACTTCCAAAATCACAACATGAGCTGTGAGGAAATCTATTAAGATCCAAAAAATAGCCACCCATGAGCTCCTTTTCTCTCTTCTAACAATAAGTGCCCTGAACCATCGCTATATAGCAACACTTTGCCTGTTCCATCACTATATAGCGATGCCTTTTGGATATAAGCGTCGCTATATAGAGATTGACCAGCGTCGCTATATAGCACTCTAGGGGCTTAAACCCAAAATCATGCGTGACACCATTTTTCACATCTCTATTGCAGGAAAAGCAAAAATCTCTCCTCCCACCTTATATTCAATGACCTCACTTTCCTCCTCTCTATTCCCCACTCCCCACCCCTACCCAGCCCCTCTCCCAACACTTGTGCTCCCTCTCCACCCTTCTCCCTCTCTGCTTGTGTGAAAGGAAGTTTTTCAAGAAGGTCTCTTTAAGAACTGTAGGTTCATTTTTTGTGAGATTTTGTTTTGTGAGTGTTAAAGCATGTTTCTCCTTGTATTGCTAAGGCTATGTGCTAATTTTCATGCTTGATTTTTAGAGATTAAGGACAAAAAATGAGCTTTGGTGAAAGAAAGAAGACTCGCCTCTTCTCTTTTTGGTATTTCTCTTCCTCCTCTTTCTCCTTGTTTGTAGGCTTATGCTTTCTCCTTGTTTGTAGGCTTCTCCAAACTCATCCAATCCCTTTGAAAAGTTGCTTCTCCAAACTCCTCCTTTCTCTAACTAGTTATATGAAAAAATGGTATATTTTCTCTTTTTTGTAGGGTGAGTCCACGAAACACGGTTCAGGTCTTTTCCAAGTAAGAAAGTGCTTCCTCTTTTTCCCTTTTGTTATTTTCATTATTTGCATTGGCCTACAGCTAACGCCTTAAGCGCTAGCTACAGTGATGGGTGTAGGACTCCTCTTTCCCTCTCTTCTCTTATTCCCTCTTCTTCCCCTCTTTTCCTCTTTTCCTCCCCCTTTCCCTCCCTCTTTCCCTCATATGCTCATGCATAAGCATAAGCATATTCTTTTTCTCTTTTCTCTTATGCATATGCCTTTCCTTCTCTTATGCTTATGCTCTTTTCCCCTCTTCTTTTTCCCCTCTTTCAATCTCTTTTTCCCTCTTCCTTCTCTTATTTTCCACTCTCTTTTTCTCCTCTTTTCATAAGCATATTATTTGCCTATGCTTATGCTTATGCATGAGCATATGCTCATATGATCATGCATAAGCACAAGCTTATGCTTTCTCTCTTTTTCTCTTATGCTCATATGCTCATGTATAAGCATAAGCATAAGCATATGCTTTCTTTCTTTTTCTCTTATGCTTATGCTCTTTTTCCCTCTTCCTTCTCTTATGCTTATGCTCTTTTCATCTCTTATTTTTCCCCTCTTTGATCTCTTTTCCCCTTTCATAGCAAGTTGCAATGGGTCGCCTTCCTACAGACATAGAGATGAGACACGCGTTTCGCATAGGGAGAAAGCCGTGGTTTATTGAGCAAGAGGTGCTAGGAACGATGGTCGATTGGGCTAAGGTGGCTGCTCGCACGGTATAAGTCTACTCCTACTTATAATCTCACTTTTTAAACTATTTTATTCTTTAAGTTCCAATCTAATTTCCAATTAATATGGTTTCACTTAGAATCAAAACTCGAACGTCCTATTAGTGGAGGTGAGTGGTGATGAGGAGGGATTAGGCTTACACGGCTTTGATGAGGGCCAGGGATCAGGCGTAGCTCATGAGGACCAAGGATCAAACCAACACGATGAGGACGAGGACGACGATTCAGATGAGTAGTAGTAGTAGTAGTATTAGTAGTATTTTGCATATACTTCGCCATGTATATGCTTTTGTATATCAGCTCCTTTGAGCGATTTTGTGTCACCCTTTTCGAAAGGGTAATTTTGTAACAAACAATGTTGTATATCTTCGACATGTATATGCTTCTGTCTCTCAGTTCATTCGAGCGATTTTGTATCACTCTTTCCACAAGGGAAATTTTGTAACAAAAAACATTCTTTTGTATTACTAAATAAAAAACATTAGTGGGGCAAAACAAGGCTTATTGTGGCCCTGTTTAGCCCCACTAATGTTTTTTTTAAGCTTCTATTAATCGTCGCTATATAGCGACGTTTACCAGTGTCGCTATATAGCGACGCTTATATAGTGACCGTTCTTTTCTGATGCTTATAGCAACATAAATACCGACCTTTAGTGTAAAAAAGGTCGTTATTTCCATCGGAAAAGGCCTATGCCTTGTAGTGATTGGAAGTTGCTTTTTTTGGGGCTCGAAAGCAAAAACGACTTTTGCTTGTGATGGCGGACTCCAGTTGATTAAAGGCAGCTGGTACATTCATATTTTAGTTGAGTTTATGCCTTCAAGTTGATGCATATCAAGCCAAAGATTGGCTAAAAGTGATTGCTTACAATTGATGCATTTTAAGCCTTTGTTTGGCTGAGAAAGTGAGCATAAGTGGGCAGTGTTTTTCTGAAGTTGTCTTGTATCCTAGGAAGGGATTATTTTTTGAGTGCAATACTCTTCCCACTAAGGGAATTTTTTGGACAACAATTTTTAGAATTTCTGGGCTATTTCATTGGAGTTTATGCCTCAAATGCTTCAGGAAAAGTTGGTGATTAGCAGTTTGTAGTCTTGTGACAGTAGTAAAAAGTGAGCAGGTGGTTGTTTTCAGAAGTGAATATCAGAGAATCCATGAGGAATTGTCTATTGAGTTGAACTAAGAAGTTTTAGTTTTTTGAACAATCTACAATCTTGTTTTTGAAAGCGTTTCAATTCAAGATTTGGAGAAAAAGTTATGATGCCTGGTATGCCCATGATTTATAGTTTTGACAGCAGCTAGAAAAAGTGAGCAGGGGGCTGCATTCAGTAGTAAATATCAAAGAATCCATAATGAATTTGGACCCATAGTAAACTAGAAGTTTTTAGATCTACTGGTTGTCTACAACTTTGGTGTTTACAGCAAAGGCAACCGAGTTACGGTTGGGAAGATATTGATAGTTCAAAGCATGCCAAAATTGTTGCAGACTGTTATTACAGCAGTAAAAGTTTGCACGTGGTGGCTTCCAACAGTAAATAAAAGGAAATCTGTAAGGATTTTGGACCTACTGTAAACTGAGAAGTTGTAGAGTTTCTTATAAGCTACATTTCTTCTGTTTAGACTATTTACATCAGAGCTACCGTGCAAAAGCTATTGGCTAGTTTTGGGATGCCTTGAGGTCACTTACACAGAACATGTATTTGTGACAGTGACAGTGTGGCTGTTGTCATTGCAGTTGATAGTTTTTGGGCTTGAGTTTGGTACATTGGTGCAGTGTATCTTGGTTGTTCTGTCATCCATTGTGATGGCTTCGGCATCACAGTATGCATTGTTTAACATTGAGAAGTTGGATGGCACAAACTTCTACTGGAAGGAGCAAATCTACAATGTTTTGGTGCAGAAGAAGCAATAAAGCCTATAAAATGTAAAGGCATAAAGCCAGAGCACTAGGAAGATGATGAAGAGTGGAAGGAATTGGATGAGCTTGCACGCTCCATGATCATGCTCACACTTCCTCCATTCATTCCAGCATCCAGTGCAAGACTGAAAGCCCCTCTCCAAGGCTATGTTCAGAACTCAGATCTGGAGTAGTTGGTGAGAGAGAGAGTCCATCAATATTCTCCAGCACTTTGCTATGTTTTGTATTGCTCCCCTAGAGCTATTTTTGTACCCACCATCTAGTGGATGAATATACTCTCTTTCTCTCTATCCATATTTATTTCTGAGAGAGTGTTTTTTGCATCTATGATCATCTATCTGAGTTGAGTGTGTATAAGAGTTGGGGAGATCTTGGGTGGAGGTTTGAGTGATTCATTCCCTCTTGATTCAGTAATGATATCAAAGCCATAGGCTCTCAACTCTTCTTCATCAAAGCACTCTCTGAAGGAAGGAGTCCCTTGGCAGAAAGGCAATTCTGTTTTTAGCTCAAGCTAGCACTGGAGGTCAGTACATCTTTTTTGCTTCAGTCTTTCAGTTTGCTATTCACCGAGATGGATCAGCATTTAGAAGTTTCTACACCCACTGCTCATTTTTCCTCCTTCTCCATTCATCTTCCTTCTTCATTTATTCCCAATTTTGGTGAAGCTAGAAAGCTCGATAGGACGAACTATCCAATCTGGAAAGTCAAGATCCGAAGCCATCTATTGGCACAGAAGCTGTGGAAGATAGTGAATGGGACCAAGGAGAAGCTGGAGGACATTGTGGACAAAAGAGGTGAAGTTTTATTTGAGGCAGATGTGGATGAACTCAGTGCATGGGAGGAGAGGGATGCTTAAGCCTTAGCAATGCTAATTGGCATGACAGCAGATGCTATGATTCCTCATGCCCAATTGGGAGAGACATCTTCAGAGGCATGGGCCATACTAAAGGAGCTGTATGAAACTGATAATAAAGCCCGTATCATTACTCTTCAGCATCAACTTTATAATCTTGATATGAATGAGGGTGATAGTGTGCATGATCATCTGACAAAGGTGAAAGTTGTGCAAAAAAAACTTGCAGTGGTTGGTCAGAAGTTGGTCAGAAGGTGGTGGACTCAAGTCAATTAGCGTCGCTCACACTCCACAAGTTGCCATGGAGTTTCAAAAGTTTTGTGACTACAATCACTGTGAGTCAACTAAGCCAATCACTTTTGAGGAGCTTGGCCCACTCCTGCTTTAGGAGGAGGCTCGAGAGAAACTCTTTACGCAAACTGACGAGAAGGCATTAGTGGCCAAAGACAAGCTTGGAAAAGGCAAGCCAAAGACAAGCTTGGAAAAGGCAAGCCAAAGGAGTTCAAGAAGTGAGAGGACACTGATTGAAAGAAGAAAATGAAGTGCTATTACTGTGAAAAGCTTGGCCACTCCACCAAAGAATGCCAAAAGAAGAAGGCGGATCAGAAGCGGAAGAGAGAAGCTAGGAACAAAGAAGAGCCTAAGAATGATTCTGCCAATGTGATGACTAGACAGTTGTTTTTAATCAGTGAACATTGTTCAACGTATGCAGTCAATGAAGGAAAAGTGGGTTGGTATGTTGATAGCTATGCTTCAAAGCACATGTTTAATAGAAAGACTTGGTTCAAAACCATGGAAAGTACACACCCGGATTCCAAAGTTTCTGTTGGGGATAGCTGGACATGTCCTGTGAAGGGCATCGGTAGCATTCCTTTCATTACAACCACAGGTGAGGAGAAGGATATCTCTAGAGTACTTTATGTACCCAACCTTTGCAAGAACTTACTGTCTGTAAGTCAGATGGACAAAAACAACATGGCAATTCTTTTTCAAGATGGCAAGGTCACCGTGACATCCAAAGAAAATGGATAGATGGTGGCTCAAGGAGTTGAAGAGAACGGACTGTACCGCCTCAGTGCAATGTTGGTTCATGAAGACAACAGAAAGTCCAAACTTTGGCATGAGTGCTTCGTCACGTCAGCTATGGAACCTTGGCTGAAATGTCAAAGTCGAAGATGGTGGATGGACTTCCACCAATTACAGGCAAGGATGGTGTCTGTAGGGCTTGTCTAGAAGGCAAGCAGCACAGGGACAAGTTCCCACAAGAGGCCTCATTTCGAGCCAGCAAACCTCGAGTTGGTTCATGCCGACATTTGTGGCCCAATGTCTACATCATCGTGGACAGGATCAAGATACTCACTTCTCTTTGTGGATGATTTCAGTAGAATGACCTAGGTGTATTCCTTGGCCAAAAAGTCACACGCGTTCAAGAAGTTCAAGGACTGGAAGGCCAAAGTTGAAAAGGAGACAGGGGAGGATGTCAAGACATTCCATACAGATAGGGGGGGAGAATTCAACTCAAATGAGTTCAGCACATTTTGTCGCAAGCATGGGATCAAGTAACTCACCACAGCACATACTTCTCAGCAAAACGGGGTAGCTGAGAGGAAGCATAGAAGCACCACGGAGACAGGGCTTGCTATGCTCTGAGGTAGGAACCTTTCTAAAGCCTATTGGAGTGAAGCTATCAATATAGTTGTACACATTCTCAACAAGACCAAGACGAAGGCACATTCTCAAAAAGACCAAGACGAAGGCCGTCAAGGACAAGACTCCATATGAGGCATTTTATGGTGAGAAGCCCTCTATCACTCATCTTCACATTTTTGGTTCTAACGCATGGGTGCATGTGCACAAGGAAGATAGGACCAAGCTTGATTCCTAAAGCAGAAAATGTATCTTTGTTGGGTATAGCGAAGAATCCAAGGCCTATCGACTCTTCGACCTAGTAAAGAAGCATATCCTTATCAATCGGGATGTTGTCTTCGAGGAAAAGGAACCTGAACCCCAAGAGGAGCCTCAGACTGAGGAGGAGGAGATTGTTCAACCCCCGAACCCACCCCACCCTAATTGACCATCCAAGAGGTGGCAAAATTGGAAGCTGATGTTTCACAAGGTACTGAGGAAGATCAAGATGTTCCGAAAGCAGTTCCAATTCCTCCTCCCATTGAGAAGCAGAAGAGGTTGCCCCAATGGTACCTACAGACATTGGAAGACTCTCGGGTCATTGAAATACCTAAGAGTAGCAGTTTCAGATGGTCCTGTCTTCAGAAGACCCCATCCGTGAATTTTGCATTGGTGGATCAGCTTGAAGAGCAAGGGACCTTCGAGGAGGCGAAGGACCATCAAGAATGGCAGGCTGCCATGTAGGCAGAGATAGATGCTATCTTGAAGAACAATACCTGGGACTTAGTGGCCAGGCCCCCATGATGGAAAGTCATCGGCACTAAGTGGGTATACAAACTTAAATACAAATCAAATGGCAGCTTGGATAAGTATAAAGCAAGGTTAGTGGTCAAAGGTTTTGCTCAAACTTAAGGCATGGATTTTTATGAAACTTTTGCTCCCACAGCTCACATGGTTACTACCCAGACAGTGATTGCCCTTGCTGCCCAATTCCACTGGCCTATTTTTCAAATGGACGTGAAGTCTACATTCCTTAATGGAACCCTAGAGGAGGAGGTATACGTAGAGCAGCCATCGGGCTTCCAAGATCCAGGGTCCCCATTAAAGGTCTGCAGGTTGAAAAAGGCGCTATACAGGCTAAAACAGGCCCCCAGAGCTTGGTACCAAAGGATTGATGTATTCTTTCAGAAGATAGGGCTAAGTCAGAGCCCTAAGTCACGAGCCCTTCTGAGGCAAACCTCTACTTGTTCATTGAGAAGGGGTTGCGATTGGTACTCATCCTCTATGTTGATGATCTTATCTTGATAGGTGACCATGTCAAGAAGATTTCTCAGGTCAAGGAGCTACTCATGTCTGAGTTTGAGATGATTGGCCTTGGGTTATTACACTACTTCCTTGGGATAGAAGTAAAGCAGGCCAAAGATAGGATCTTCATTTCACAAGAGAAATATTGTAGAGAACTTTTGAAGAGATTTCAAATGGAGGATTGTAGGATAGTAGTAACTCCCATGGAGGTGGGGCTCAAGCTAAGTGTTCACGACACCCGGTCGATACTCCTTTGTACCGACGATTGGTAGAAAGTTTGCTTTACCTTACCAATACTCGACCTGATATTTGTTATGTAGTTAGGCTATTATGCCAGTTCTCTGCTTCTCCTAGGAAGAGTCATTGGGATGTAGGTTTACGGGTGTTGAGGTATCTAAAGGGTACTTGCACCTATGGGATCATCTATACCAAAGGCATCGAATTAGGTGGGTTCTGTGACAGTGATTGGGCGGGTGATGCTGACACCAAGAGATCAACAACAGGGTATTGTTTTTTACTTGCATCTGGTGTCATCTCTTAGCTGAGTAAGAAGCAACCCACAATGGCCCTTTCATCTACAGAGGCAGAGTATAGAGCCATGTGTACAGGAGCTTGTGAGACACTGTGGTTGAGGTGGATTCTGGAGGACATAGACGTGTGTCAGGAGAGCGCAACAATGCTGACGTGCGACAATCAGAGTTGCATAGCCATTGCCAAGAATCCAGTGTACCATGCACGGACCAAGCACATTGAAGTTCATTACCACTTTCTTTGAGACCTCATCTCGATGACGTGATCGAGCTCATGTACTGCCTGACCGCTGACAAAGTTGTGAGGGAGTGATTGGCCATCTGGGATCATATGAGGCTCCAAACGGGCCCGCAACCCAAGAGTGGGCTGCCCCAAGAAATGCTCCATCTACCCTTAGTGCGGTTAGTCAAGGGATGCCTTCTTGCACTTGCATGTAGCCTAGTTGGTGGTGTGCCAACTCTATTTGAAGCCGTCCAGCCATCAGGCCACACATGGCCCCCATCTGGTGTCCAAACCAGGACCTACCGGATAACTGAGCTACTCAAATGCCTTCTCCTCATATGGGGGGCTTACAGGTAGAGTTAGCTGGTTCCCGCGTAGTTACACGAGAGTGGAGCATTGATATCTAACATTGACCACCACCGTCAATTTCTATGTGGTGGACATCGAAGATATAGGCAGGAGTTATCCAGCCATACTTGAGAGACCATGGTTGAGAAAGAGTGATGCAATCAGCTATTGGAAGACAGGACACATGTCTTTTGGAGCTTCTAAGGAGAAGATCCTGATGCAACCAGGTGCCATGGAACCAAAAGAAGAAGAGGAGCAAGACAGTGATAATCTCTCATCTTGGTGTCTGAATCAATGGAAGAATCAGACGGGGGGGAGTTCTCAAAGGAGGAAGTTTACATGATGGGGGTGTTAGATTCTCACTATGCCCATCTATAAGCCCCCGATTTGAGGGGACAAGGGGCAATGAGAGATAGGAGGGCTGGGAGAGAGACTCAGGCTAGAACCAATGGGAGGAGAGCATGGCAAATATAGGTGACCAGCACATGGGTTGGTTGTAGCCTGCAACAGCAAGTAAAATGGGGCTTTAGGCCTCACATGGAGGCTCCTGTAGCAATGCAGAGACTGGCTACATAGGGCACCATTATATAGGGGCCTGTGGTAGGCCAAGTCAGCCCCAATGAGGGCCACCGACCAGGGCCAACAGTTTTCTAGGGCCCATGTGGTCAGCCACCAGACAAGGTACCGACCCTACTGGTCGGTCAACTCAAGGGGCCTGGGCAATGCCTATAAACGGCCTACTCGTCCATTCATTCCAGCATCCAATGCAAGATTGAAAGCCCCTCTCCAAGGCTATGTTCAGCACTCAGATTTGGAGTAGTTGGTGAGAGAGAGAGTCCATCAATATTCTCCAACACTTTGCTATGTTTTGTATTGCTCCCGTAGAGCTATTTTTATACCCACCATCTAGTGGATGAATATACTCTCTTTCTCTCTGTCCATATTTATTTCTGAGAGAGTGTTTTTTGCATCTATGATCATCTATCTGAGTTGAGTGTGTATAAGAGTTGGGGAGATCTTGGGTGGAGGTTTGAGTGATTCATTCCCTCCTGATTCTATAATGGTATCAAAGCCATAGGCTCTCAACTCTTCTTCATCAAAGCACTCTCTGAAGGAAGGAGTCCCTTGGTAAAAAGGCAATTGTGTTTTCAGCTCAAGCTAGCACGGGAGGTCAGTACATCTTTTTTGCTTCAGTTTTTCAGTTTGCTATTCACCGAGATGGATCAGTGTTCAGAAGCCTCTACACCCACTGCTCATCCTTCCTCCTTCTCCAGTCATCTTCCTTCTTCATTTATTCCCAATTTTGGTGGAGCTAGAAAGCTTGATGGGACGAACTATCCAATCTAGAAAGTCAAGATCCAAAGCCATCTGTTGGCACAGAAGCTGTGGAAGATAGTGAATGGGACCAAGGAGAAGCTGGAGGACATTGTCAAGCAGTACATGAGCTCGATCACGTCATCGATGATGAGGTCTCGAACAAAGTGGTAATGAACTTCAATGTGCTTGGTCCGCGCATGGTACACTGGATTCTTGGCAATGGCTATGCAACTCTGATTATCACACGTCAGCACTGTTGCGCTCTCTTGACACACGTCTATGTCCTCCAGAATCCACCTCAACCACAGTGTCTCACAAGCTCCTGTACACACGGCTCTGTACTCTGCCTCTGTAGATGAAAGGGGCGCTATGGGTTGGTTCTTACTTAGCTAAGAGATGACACCAGATGCAAGTAAAAAAAATACCCTGTTGTTGATCTCTTGGTGTCAGCATCACTACTCCCTCACAACTTTGTCAGCGGTCAGGCACAATTGTACTGCCTGACCCAATGTCACAACTGTGGGTCACAACCTTCCCTCAATGTCACAATTGTGGGTCCGACCTCTTCATGAAGGCACTCCCTCGAGAATAGATGGAGCACCTCATCAGACGTATGGGGACCCACAGTTGTTACATTGAGGGAAGGTGTTAGATTCTCACTATGCCCACCTTTGAGCCCCCAATTTGAGGGGACAAGGGGCAATGAGAGATAGGAGGGCTGGGAGAGAGACTGGGGCTAGCACCAGAGGGAGGAGAGCATGGCAAATATAGGCGACCAGCACATGGGCTGGTCACAGCCTGCAACAGTAGGTAAATTAGGGCTTTAGGCCTCACATGGAGGCTCTTACAATAGTGCAGACTGGCTACACAGGGCACCCTTATATAGGGGCATGTGGTAGGCCAAGTTGGCCCAACCAGGGCCACCGACCAAGGCCATTTTCTAGGGCCCATGTGGCCGGCCACCAAACAAGGTACCGACCCTGTTGGTCAATCAACTCAAGGGGCCTAGGCAGTGCCTATAAAAGGCCTACTCCTCCATTCATTCTAGCATCCATTGCAAGATTGAAAGCCCCTCTCCAAGGCTGTGTTCAGCACTCAGATCTGGAGTAGTTGATGAGAGAGAGAGTCCATCAATATTCTCCAGCACTTTGCTGTGTTTTGTACTACTCCCCTGGAGCTATTTTTCTACCCACCATCTGGTGGATGAATATACTCTCTTTCTCTCTCCATCCATATTTATTTTTGAGAGAGTGTTTGTTGCATCTGTGATCATCTATCTGAGTTGAGTGTGTATAAGAGTTGGGGAGATCTTGGGTGGAGGTTTGAGTCATTCATTCCCTCTTGATTTCTATCAGGGGGTGTCTTCGACCCCACCACCTGCAGAAAACGTAACAGCTAGTCCTCAACATCTTGAATCTATGCTTTCCCCTGACCTCACTCCGAGTGAGAAAGATGAGTTCCTAGAAATGTTCAAAGATTTCCCTGACCTCTTTGCAACTAGCTACTACCACCTTCGCCATGTGACTGCCATAGAACACAAGATAGAGCTGAAGCCTGATGCTAAGCCAGTGGCTTAGAAGTATCGGAGATTAGGGCCTCTACAGACTGACGCTTTGCACACAGAGTTACAGAAGATTGTAGAAGTCGGGTTATTGTTCCGGTTCACAATACTAAATGGGTTTCACCATTGGTAGTCACCCCAAAGATAAACAACAAGTGGTAGGTCTGCATTGATTATAAGAAACTCAATGCGGCGACCAAGAGGGACCGTCATTCTCTGCCCTTTCAAGACCTCATTCTTGAGAAGGTAAGTGGTCATGAGATGTATACTTTATGTGATGGTTACTCCGGGTTTTATCAAATCAGAATTGCTAAGAAGGATGTGCTTAAAACCACATTTGCCACACCTTGGGGCATGTTTGCATTCAAAGTAATGCCATTTGGCCTCACCAATGCTCCTGCTACTTTTCAAAGATTTATGCCGATGGTGTTTGCTCCTTATTTGGGGGTTTTCTTGGAGGTGTTTTTAAATGATTTATGTATATTCTCGACAAGTAAGGAGCACATCATGAAGGTTAAATTGGCCTTTCAAAGGGTCAATGATGCAAATGGCAGCCTCAACCTCGGGGGGGTCGCTTGTCATATGTAACCCTATCACGTGAGTTCAACAGATGGGTTTTTATTAATTCAATTACTTACAGAATTATATATACATAAGGAAGTAATTTAATACCCAAAGGTTAATATACAGAAGGGCATTTTATATTAAAAATTATCTAGAAGCTTGCAACATGTGACATGGATATTTGCGTAGAGTGGCTTATGTCATGGGACATTTTGAAATGCTAGTACTGGCATTTTCCTTTCGAAATGAGTAAGCACTCCTCTTGCATTTTCTTGAATTCTAGAGAATTCTAAAAATCTTTTCTCTCTTTATTGCTCTTTTTGGCCTTTGCATTAGGATGAGATAAGGATACTATGCTTTCTTGAATTCTAGAGAATTATAAAAACCTTTTCTCTCTTTATTGCGAGTTTATTGCTCTTTTTGGCCTTTGCATTAGGATGAGATTATGATGCTATAATTTTCTCTCTTTATTGCTCTTTTTTGGCCTTTTCATTAGGATGAGATTAGAATGCTTGAATTTATTTTTTGAAGTTTTTAAATCTTGTCATTCTCTTTTTTTTTCTTTCTATCCATAGAGGGATTGCATTGAATCAATGGTGGAGGAGTATTTTGAAGTTGATGCCTCTTATACTTGATTTTCTTAAGTTCTACTTAGTTCTATTTAGCACTGCCTTTGTAAATATCCTTCTGGCTCTCAAACAATTGATCTATTATTTAAAAAAGGATAGATAGTGGAGAGCCACTCCTATAATTAAATCCATTGGATAAAACCTGTGAGAGTAAAGAAGTAAGGTATTTATTTTTAGATAGCCCTATTCAAAAGGATTCTCCCACTTGGGAAAATATAGGATCCATATAGCAACAAGGGATCAAAAGCAAAATGAGAATTTATCATTGAGTGAGAATCCTATTATGCTTGAGGGTTTTTCATGCACTTGTGCCTATAGTTGTAGATCAACAAGTACCATGAGCATCACTACCAGTGACAATTTGAACTAGAATATGGTAAAAATGATGAATTCAAAGTAAATGAAAGAATAAAGCTATTTGTAGGTTAGGAGAACATAAGCCCTTGTGTCTGCTACATTGAGAGCTAAAGAAGGCTCTTATGTATGGTATCTTCAAAGATTAAAGAAGACCCTTTCTAGCTTCCTTAGACCGTATCTTTTCTTGAGGTATTATATACGCTATACAATGCCTAGAAATGTCATCTTGTTGTTTGCAGCATATGCTACACAATGCCTAAAAATGCCTAGAAATGGCATCTTGTTGTTTGCGGCATCTAGTGGTGGATTAGTTATTAGAAGGACAATGCTAAAATTTCCCCAAGTTGTCATGGATGTGGTTGTACATAGGTGTTAGCATGGCATTGGAGCATAGGTCCTAAATGCAGTTATATTATAGTCATACATCCAATTAACACAATGTACAGTAATAATGAAACCTAGCATAATTTAACAAGAAGTAGCTAACCTAATGTACACAGGGTTGAGGGGGGCACAAGGAAACCCGTTGAGCCACCTCCCTTTCACCATAGCTAGGAGTCTTGGTGGATAGGAGGGCAACCACATGGCTAGGCGAGTTGAAGCAATGGATGAGCAGAGATCAGTGTAAGGCAAAGAGAAAATGCTCGCTAGGAGGGCTACTATTTCCACAAGGCAAGGGGAGGCATAAGGTGTTGCTAGGAGGACTAGGAGAGAGTGGGGCAAAGGAGGCCAAAGGGCATCCACCATGGTTATATGCCTATGAAAGGGAAAAATAATTTTCACAAATATTTAGCTTGCGTGGAAACTATGGATTCCACCCATTATAATCTATGGATCTTATGGGTTGGAATCTATATTTGCTAAATGCCTACTGCATCTCCATCCTCTTCCCTCTATTGTCTCTACACCAATGATAATGCGACTCTTGTGTTCAGAATCTATTTGGCATCATCGGTCACGAAGTTTCATTTCTTTGGCTAGGCCCTAGCATCCATTGCGGTGTTCCCCAAAAACTTGCAAAGCCTTACAATGAAATTGCAAAGTTTTAGGTTTCACCTGACTTTTTTCTATTTGCAGGTTTATGGAAATTGTTCTTGTAAGTGTTTTATAGGTATTACACTTGGAAGATTTAAAATGCAAATTTTATGGCTTTTCATTCATAAAACATGCCTGTTTTTTAGTCGACTAGAATATAAATGGAGGTTTTTAGTATGCAAGGGAGTTTGTCTCATGAAAAAATTGGGTCATTTTCAATAAGTGGTGTTGTTCCGTTCTGATAATCTCCTGACATTTTTATGTTTTGCGCCCTGCAGGTCATGTATCAAGTTTCGGGTCTCTCACAGGCTGGGTATTCTTCTGATGATCTTCCAAAAGCAGTTGCTAGAATCTTGAATCAGGGTTCTAATGTTATGAGCATGGATTTCCTGTTAGAGTTAGCTCAAATGTCCACCTCTCATGTAACCCACCAATATTCTGTGTACCCAATGTTGTAAGGCCCCCATATGAGGAGAAGCCATGATGGGTATCGGATATTGGGAGGGATCCCCAGTTTAGACACTGGAAGGGGTCTTAGAGTAGACCAGATGGTTATGAGACGGCTTAGGAGCCAAGAGTAGATACCCGTCTGCACAAAGGGGGGGTTCGGGGGGGCGATAGCCCCCCCGATAGCAGGGGGTCCGGGGGGCGCAGGCCCCCGGTGGGGGTCTGGGGGCAAAGCCCCCAGCGGCAGGGTCCGGGGGCTGCCGGTAGCCCCAGGCCCGACGGTATGACCTATGCGCGATCCTTCATCTGCCCGACGGCATGTTTTCTGAAGGGTCGGTTGGTCTTCCAGGCCGACTGTCTATTAGGCCGACTGCCTATTACAAGGCCGACCGTCAACCACTTACACTATATAAGTGGCCACCCCCTATCATCAGATCACCAGTTCTTCACGCTCATAGTCCTCCGTCCAGCATCTGTCTAGATCACCATCGAAGCTCTGTCTGTAGAGCGCACGGGTGGACAGCCAACCATCAGTTGTATCAGCAGTTTGGTATATCAGAATTTTTGTATTCTCTCCAGCTTTCCATTGTGTACTTGCGTTTTGTTGTTATCTTCCGCTGCGTACTATTTTCTTACATTTCCATCCCTTACAGCATACTATTCTACTTGGTTAGTGCTTTTCAATTGCAAGCTTTTTCTATCGTTGCATGCATCATTGTCAAAGTACGCTTATCTTATTAGTCGGACTCCTCAACCCGACTGACACAGGAACTTTGGCCATGTCCACGGTTTCCAAAGGATTTAGATCTATAGGCTCCATGGACCAATACTGCATGTTTTCATATATAAAAACGTAAAATTTATATAGCTTTAGATATATGGGTTTTAGTTGAATGAATTATGGTTTGTGGAGGAGGATCAAGATAACCTCATCTCCCTTCTAACCTATAAGGCATTGCCACGTTTGGCTTAGTCTCCTCTTCTTTCATTAGTGTACAATTTGCCTCAATTCAGAAGCTCCTCCTCCCTTTTTGCTTCCCTGCTCAACCCCCCGTCCCTCCCGACCCCTCTCTCTCTCTTGTGTTTTGTAGCTCCTATCCCTCCCCTTCACGGGTGCCGAGCACTACTACATGGACTGCGCCCAAACAGGGCAACTGCCTACGCATGAGGCTCATGACTTGCAGCAATCACTGGTAGGTTGTCATCGACTGGGTGTTGTGAGGAGCGTCGCTCGATTCCCGTTGTGTTTTGTCCATCGACGCTAGTTCCCGTTGGCTGTCGTGTGAAGCTCCATCTCAACGTCAACACATGCATCTGCGACAATGGCAATTGAGAGCTCGGCTTGTGGATCGTCGTCCCCCAGCAATTGCTGGTCGAAGTTGGAGTAGACATTGTTTACATGGTCACCGGTGGAACATGCCTTCGCAACTTCCATACCTTGGTTTGCAGCAGCTGCCAGAGCTTGGGATGGTCTGTCTGGATCGTCATTTTCGGCTCCTCTCAGCTTCTCCTCTCGCAGCTTCCCAATCTCAACTCCGTAGCCGGAGTGTCGGTGGCTGTAGCCGTGATGTCTCTTAGGTTCGCGCTCTCTGTCTGTCCTCAGTAGCTCAGATTCGGATGTTTGTCTGTTCCTGTGTGCACAGTAGCTGAGTGTCGGATAGCATCGGCACACTCGTAGCTCTAGAGCTGGGTATCTCTTGTGGACGGTGCATGCAGTGTAAAGAGGGCTTATATAACCTCTGTCCAGAGATGTGATTCTTTGCGAGTTCTTTGCTGCTCCTCCAGTACACGGGTCATTAGCAAATTACGTATGGCCGCTACTTTTCTCCAGTCTGTTGATTATAATCATGCAAATAGGGAAAAAAAGGTGGTTGTCATTTGTGTATTCCACCAAAGAAATTCAATCGCAACAGCTCACGGGTATCCCACGCGTTTCTAATTTTTAGTATTAGTTTCATAGGTGTAAATTGTATGCAGGTGATACATCCAGCAGATCTGTGTTTCAAATTACCAGACAACTTAACTTTGGAGGAAGGTGCCATGTGTGAACCTTTGAGTGTGGGTGTGCACGCGCGTTCGAGCTCTGTTTCCGTCGAGCTCTTAGACAAAACGGAGCATTGAGATTGCTTTCCTCAAATTTAGATTAATGTATGTTTATAGACTCTTTATAGAAAAGTAATAAGAGAATATCCAAAGAGTTGATATGTAAACATTCTTGTGTACATTTTCCTTATTAGATTGGTTTCATGAAATATCTTCCTTAGTGTGTCATGGGCAAAAAACCGTTGGTCCATAGAGGTATGCTATGTTGTACATTGTGCATATTAGAATCAATGGACATAATGACTCTATTAGAATCAATGTATCTAATGACTCTAAGGTTAGTGGTTACCTCTTTTTGCTTTTTATTACATGTTTATATGTTGAAAGTTGCCACATGGCAGATCACCCACCCACGTTAATGTGGTAGTCTTGCTACCACATAAGCATTGGCCATGGAGGCATCCTTATCCATGTTATTAGCAGGCTGCCAAGACATCTAATAAAACATGTATTTGCTATACTTTAGCTTTGTAATGCTGTTTTTGCATTATTGGATATACAGGTACTACAAATTCTTCCAACTACTTTCTTTTGGTTTCTCTAAAAGGGGGTTTCTTATGTGTTGTCTTTCGTTTGTGCAGTGACGGTTGCTTTGGGGCAGCTCCTTCTTTCTCGTAAAGCTTTAGCCAGAGTTCTAGTCAGGTGCCAGGCAAGTTTTTTGTACTTATTATGATGTTTTTTTCCTCAGTATCAAGTCTGTTGTTTTCTTAGGCCATCTTTGCTTCCTTTTTACCTCATATGATTGCAACCTGATTGCTGCTTTTTTTTTTTTTTGAGAGCTTGAATCTATTCTTTGACCTGCATGAACTTTATGCTAAATAGTAAATGTAGAATTATTGATTCAACTTTCAACTGCTTGTTCTTTGACCCGAATTTTGCAAGCATCTAAGTAGTCATTGCACTGCAATATTTTACAGATTTACGCCCAACCATGACTCAAAGACAAACAACTCTTTTTGCTTTTCCTAGAATGACCAGATTGATCCCTCCTATTAATTGTCCCTTGGATTTGTGCAGGTCACCAAGGAGACTCTCTTTTCCCTTTGTGCCTAGTTAGCAATCCAAAATCAAAACTATAATTGAAATAAAGGTATAATAGCTTTTCTTTCTCTGCTTAATAACCCATCTGTTGGCAAATTTTCGATAAGTTGATAATCTTTTTTTGGGGGGGGGTTTCTTCTTCACGTACGTTCGATGTAGTGTCGTCTTTTCATATAGTATGTCAATGTCATAACTTCTTTATTCTTGATATTACATGACTATTAGATATCGACGTGGTGTCGTATCTAGCCTTTCGACATAATACGTCGATCATCTGATTTGTAATGTAATATTTGAGTCAATTACTTGGGCCATGCATTTGCATGGTGCTTATCTTTCCGCATTGGATCGTATTACTCGATTATATGTGCGGTTAAGTAAGTAAGTCTGCATTTCGACATTTGGTTGTAATATTCAACCTTTGATGTCGTTACAAGGACTCCTTCTCATTGTTTTGAAACTAGCTCGACACTTGGTCGTATCATTCGGCTGTATGTGTCGTCTCTCAACCTTAGAAGAGTAATAGAATTCAACACTTTGTTGTTTATTCGACTTTTGGTGTTGTTTCTTAGATATATAATTTATAAAATAAGTAGGCTTCAACACTAGGTCGTTTATTCGGCTTTCAGTGTTGTCGTAGCTTATTTTATAAAACAAATGTTTAAACTTCGACACATGGTCATTTATTTGGCTTTCAGTGTCGTTGTAGGTTATCAGTGTTGTATGATAGTTTCGGCTTCAACACTTGGTCGTTTATTTGACTTTTGATGTTGTTGTCCTCTTTGGAAATATTTTGTGTAGAATATAGGGGACCATTGCATAAATGCTAGTGTGTAGAGGTTGTAAACTTTCCAATAAATATACATCTGAGATTCATGCTCATACATCTAAGGTAACAATGCTAGAGCCAATGATATTTGTGTCTTTGATTAATGCCTATCCATGGGGTCTTTGAAAGCTGCTTATGTATAAGGATTCTAAGTTGAATCTTATCTTTAATCAATTGTGGGTCATCAACCATTGGATATTATTTGAAATACTCTTCCATCTAGTGTCTAACACACACTTCTCCACACACTCAAATGGTAGGCCCATGCAAGCATGATGCAAATTTCATAAGAATGGAGTTCGTTGTGTTCTTTATTGTAATTAACTTTGTGTTCATTGATTATTTAAAATATGAATATATTTTAGATTCTCTCTCAATACTTGGTTTTTTCATGCATGTTTTGCCAGAAATCCTTTTGTGAAAAGATGCAAGCAGAGCAAAGGAAAAATTGGCTCAAAGTCATTAGGCGGCATCTTTGTATAGGGATAAGTAAGATGAGCAAGGAGCAAATAACAGACATAACTAGCAATGCAATACGGATAGAGTGTTTCTACAATGAGGTCATAGCCAACACAATGGGAGAGACGTTGCCCAAGAGTGAAATGAATGAAGGTGGAGTACGTCACATGATCAATAGCATCATAGGAAATATGAAGAAATGTGCAGAAGACTTGCGAGATGACGTGCCTCCTAATATTGACATGGAAAAATTAGGTTTTTGGGATTTGAAGTGGAAAGTGGAGAAGGGTAGAAGCAAGAGGGCAAAAGACATAGATTCACATTTCACTATTTCGAAGAGAGTGCGATATGAGCAATCAAAACATTCATGTGATCCAACTTTTGAGGCATGGTTGGCTATTGACGGTAGTCGCGGGGATGCTTCTCACAAAGCACATTCATTTAGGAATGGTGATTGTTCAATTGTGTTAGGTATCCCCCATGAGGCTATAGAGGAGGGTGAGAATCTTGGTGCTGGCTCATTTGGTGTATGCTTTAAAGTCACTTTTAATGGCATCTCTTTCTTTCCTCGAAGTATTACTTATGCGGCAAAGCGCTACAAAGGGAACATGTCTTACACCTTAAAGTCATTTGACAAAGAATATGGAATGCAAATCTTACATCCAGGTATTGTCAGATGCATAGGATTTACTAGAAGCTTGCCTTGGATCAACATTTTTCCATACTTCAATGGAGGGAGTATTGGAGACATGATGATGCAGCTACCCTTTGAGAAAGGGACTTTCAGAAAGCAAGTGTTATGCTTGAAAGGCAATGGAGTCACTAGGAGAGAACCAGATCCAATACTAAGTGATGTACAGCTTACGAGATTAAAGGCATTTGTGGAAGCTACCCCAGACATCATACACGCATTGGTTGATGCATTAGCAGCTGTACACCAAGAAGGCATTATACATTGTGATCTACACCCTTTCAATGTCATGCTAGATTTTACCAAGAATCATAGTCCACGGGTTGGCATCATTGATTGGGGATTGCTGCTTCGATACAGTGAATCAAGAGAAGCTGTTAATTTTGTGAAGCGTACTCCAGATATGGATGATGTGACTTATAAGATCAAGAAGAGTACAGCAATAAGACAAAATCGGCAAGCTCCAGAAATAATCGACCCTGAGAACACCAATGCTTACAGTAAAGAATCAGATGTGTTTGCCATGGGATACATGATTAAAGAGGTTATTAATTTTTATAAGGAGTGTAAGGAATACTACTTCAAAGAGGATTACACAAAACAGTCAGCATGGAGTGGCAAGTTGCGGCAGATTTATTTCAATGCAACTAACTATATGTTTGTGGAAAAACAAAATAGAATGACACTGGCTGAGATGAATAATCGACTAGCAAGATTTAACACTCAACCCCATGCATGTTTGCGGCCTGCAGTTGAGATGATGCCTCAGTTTTATTAATCCGATTTTATTATAAAGCTACTCTTGGACAATTATGTTTATAAACTATAATGTTACTCTTTTAATGCATTTTGAATACTAGTATATGCATCTATACTATTTGAATTCAATAAAGTACTATAATCTATATATTTTTTAAATTCTCAAATTTTTATCTTCGTGCTGTAACTTCTTGCATTTTGAATACTAGTATATGTGTTTATAGTATTTGAATTTAATAAAGTGTAAAGTGTCTTAGAATGTATTTTTATTTTTTTTCAAAATTTTATATTTTTGTATTAGAATTGTGTATTAATTTGGGAAGAGTTTGTGTTTATTATGATTAAACTCAAACCCATGAGTCATGCATACAAATTTTTATTATAATGATTAAATTTAAACTCACCAGTTATGCACAAATTGGCAATCTAAATTTTGCAGGTCATGCACACGCAGGTGGAGGGGGGTTATAATTAAGGTTCTCATTTTATTTTGAAGTACATCGGTCTCCTATCATGGCATCTTTTTTCAGGATTCAAGTGATTGACTATGATAATAAGGAGGAATTAGGTGTTGTTAGGGTGACAAGAGACACAGGTCATCCCACATTCTCTCATGTTCGTGAACAAATTGAAGGTGATGAGCTTCTATTGGAACCCTTTGAGTTTGTTGAGGACGAATATATAATAACCAAACGGCAAGAGGAACGATGGACAATCAATGATCAACTCTTAGTGCACATCAAGAGAAGTCTATGCCGCATAGAGGAAACTCCTTATCCATGTAAAAGACATTGCACTCAACTAGCTGATGACATAAATCTTGATGCCCAAGTGCACATGTCTTCAAAGCTTTCTAGTAGATTACTAAGCCCAACTATTCTTGAATGTTGGCAACGTGAATCTGATAGAGTTAGATCAAAGCTAAGGGAAATGGTAGTGTCAAGGGATGATAAGTTTGAGTTGCATTCTGAGGACTTCAATGGGGTGCCCCATGTGCGAATTTGGTGTCATGAGTGTAATGAACTTTATGGTAAAGGATTGATAGAAGGCAAGCATGCAGCATACAATTGCTTCTCTAACTTCATGAGATTTCACATATTGGAAAGTAAAAAGCATGAGCTCAAGTATATGGTTGCTCGAGGACTACGAAAAGAAGATATGCCCAAAGTAGTGCATCAACTGACAAAGGATGACAAAAGAGAGATAGAAGATGCGATAGAGAAGATGAAATCTTTTATGTCCACAAATGAAGGTATTATTTGTTCCTTTATTCCTCAATCAGTATTTGCCATCTTCTTACATTAAGTCTCTTACTCATCTCCTATCGTTTCAATAGGTTGGGATTTTGAGGTTGTTGAAGCTACAATACATGATTTTAAGGACTAAAGCTTGGTGAAGGTGCGATGCAAATATGATGATGCATGGTTGCGTTTATGTCCTCCAAGATCAGATTTGTACACGGTTCTCAATGAACACACAAAGTCAAACTCTCATATCAAGTCGCTCATGAGAAAAGATGAAAATCCAAAGGTAGCACTCACTGGCTTGCAAGGGTGTCCTCGAAAGGATAAGGAGCATGATCCAAAGCAAAGATCTCTTAGCAACTTTTTGGTTTCAACAAAAACTAGAAGCCCAAGTACGAGTGCTTTCTCTGTTGATTCAAGTTTTAATAGAGAAAATGAATCTTCTTTTGTGAATTTTGACTTGCTATGTTGGGGCCTTTGGAGCCATGAGGTCAAAGTAGGTAACAAGTATGTCAAGGTAAAGCCTTTCTTAGATGATCAATGTGGTGGGAAGTATTGGTTTATAGAGCGTCATGCTAAGGCGACATTAAATAATGGATGTACTGATATTCATGTGGATGGATGCTTTCGTCACATAAGTTGCATACGCATTTCACAAGATGGGCAACCATTTAAAGACTTTACATGCCACCATTGCAAGGGGATAGTTAAACTTGCTGACTTTAGAATGAGATTGTATAGAGAAGAGAAGGTTGAGAATAAGAGAGGAGATAGGGGTACCGGTTGTGGAAGAAGGCTAGATTATCTTACAAAGAGTGAGCTTAGAAATGCAACTCTTTTTGCTAAAAGACGAGTAAGAGACCTTTCTAAGCAACTATGGTGGGCAAAGTCTCAGGTTGCCATTCTTTCAGTAAGAGTCCGCACTTTAAGAGAAGCTAGCATAGAGTCTCTCAATCGAAAGGATGTAAAACGATTTTGCAACAACATAATCGAAGCCCATAGATTGGAAAAGTTTGGTGGTAAAGTTGCCTTATGGGACTTTCTACAAGATGTTGCCACAAACATAATCAAGTCAAGTGCTGGACAAAGATATAGTGAGAACACAAAGGCAATATTTGAGGTTGCAAGGATGTGGGGAGGTCCAAGGTTACATGACTTCTTGAGTTCCAACCTCAATGGACCTTCTTTATCAATGACAAAGCGAGGGCAAAGACTTGCTACTCAGTTTGTACCTGGTATACATGGATATCTTTTTGATGCAATCACTGAAATTTATGAAAAAGAAAAAGAAAAGCATGGAATCATGTCAAGGATTCCCTTCATCATAGTGGAAGATGAAACTGCAATAAAGAAGCGGATAAGGTAACCTCCTTTTTCTCTAAATTATTTTCATAATCTAAATCTTGTTTTTGAATGCAAGAGGATTGCATATGATCTTACAGACTTGTGCTTATTATTGCTTGTAGGTGGAATCCAAAGGATGACATGCTTGTGGGTTTTGATGGATATAAAGTAGATGATCATGAGTGCATGACCACATGCATGATCAAAGTGGGAGAAGGACAAAAAGGATATGATCAGATTATTGATGCATTTCAAAATTGTGTCATTGGTGGACGTGCAAGAGTTTTTCTTGCCAATCCATTGCATGATGCACTCCCACGCTTGGTTCTTGCACTTCATTGCACTTGCGGCCGATTTGATGCAAGTTTTGTCCGCAAGCAATGGGATGCTCTTTTAAACTTATGGAATGAGAAGCTAAAGACCACGGTTGGTCCAATTATTGGACATGCATCTGATGGTGATAGTCGACGAAGAACATTGATGATCTCCGATTATCTAGATAAAAGAGGTAGTAGATTTGGGATAAAATGGGATGGATGGCCTCTCTCAGCAAAAGTTTTAGAAAATCAAGTTTTTGGGCTGCATGATCAAGATTTTGTACATAATGGAAAAAAGTTAGTTAATGTTCTTGACAAGCCTAAGCGTCAATTGGCTATTGGCAATGTTTGGACCACCTTAAATCATGTCATTATTGTGTATGATGCTTTTTCTATCGACAAGCATATGCTAAGGGAGGGAGACATTAGGCGAGATGACCGCCAAAATTGGGCTGGAGCTCAAAGAATATGCAGTAGACAAGTGCAATGGTGCTTGGGAGAATTGGCAAACAATGGAATTCATAGAAAAGAGAGGAGCATGCTAGGAACACAAGCTTATCTTGAAATTGCTGGGGACTACATCGACATCTTCTTATCTCCACATTTGAATCTTGTGGATCGAGTCTATCTTGCGGGCAAAGTCTCTTTTTTCTTTCAAATTTGGAGGTCTTGGATTGTTCATCATGCCAACTATACGTTGAATAGAAACTTCATAACTAAGGAAGCTTTCTTAGATGTGCAACTCTCATGCCATTTTGTGGTCCTACTGATCAAGTACTTTAGAGAATTTTGTCCAGGCCTAAGGTGTCCTTTACATCTTATAGGTTCAGATGCAGTTGAAATCTTCTTCAGTAAGATTGGAAGCATGGTGGGACAAGAACGCGCTTATGACTTGATGGATATGCTACATAGTGCAGGTAGTATGAATAGGCTTGCACACTTTGAATGCAAAGAGGATAGTCCTCTATTTACAAGGGCACAGAAGAAGCAAGAACATGTATGGAGAGAATTGAATCTCAAAGAGAACATGCGAGAAGCTAATCTAGGGGACTATGAGTGTGTGTCAACTGATGATAAAATCATCGAAGCATTGAAGAAGGGACTAAAAAGTGCTCAAGAAAGGTGTGAAAGTTTGCATATGAAGCCAAAGGGTGAGAATATGAAGTGGTGGATGGAACCTTGGTCAAATGGATTTGCAGATGCATATTCACAAGAATCTGATTCTGAAGAAGAAGACCAATGTCAAGCAGATCATGTGTCAGAAATAGATGATAATGACAACGATGCCTCCATAAGTGAAATCAGACATGTGGTGGATTCTCTCCTAGATGAACAAGAAGCAGTGAGCCCAGTTGTTACCATTGATGGTAAAACTCTCTTCAAGTCCACATTGGTAAGCCAACTTAATGGAAATCCCACACTCTCTAAAGATAGACTCACAAGGGTTCGCCAAGGAGTATACTACTCTAAGGAAGATATACCTCTTGCTACATCAAATGAGAACCTATTTGGAATAGGTTCCGATTGTGCCGTATTCTTTCATGAAGAACACAAAACAAGGAAAAGCAAAAGGAAATGCAATCCAAGATCTTTGCAAAAAAAGAAAACACAAGCTATATGGTACCTTGGACGAGTTCAAAAAATGAGGAGAAAGGTTGGTGGGGGGTATGTCGAATATAAAAGAGGGTTCAACCTTTCAGATAGACCTTTTGGAGTAGAAGTCCAGCTTGGGTGGTATCAAAAGGCAAAAGGTTCAAGATGCTTCACATATGACCTTACAGACCTTGACATGATAAATATTGAGAGTGTAATTGCATTGGCAAACCTCACCTATGAGTGTAATAGCAATAAGTATACTTTAGATGAGAATGATTGGAATGTATTCAATGACTTTGTAAAGGGGCATTAAACGCACTTGGTAGGGGCTTCTTTGTTATCTTTCTAATATGATAAAAGCTTTATTACGATTACTACTATGCGCTGAGTTTAGTTTGATTTCTCTTGATGGTTTTTTTAAATTATTTTTTTACAGGACCTTGAATCACACAAGTGGATGATTTGCAACCGCCTCGGTACTTTTGTTTATATGAATGCCATTAAGCAAGTTTAAAAATGCTATTTTGGCATCAGGTACAACAAGATGTTGTATGAATGTAGCCTCTATGGTTTTAATACCATGGCTTCATGGTTTGATATGACTTAGTGGATGTTTGTATTTGGCAAGAAATAAATATTATATATCGTCATTTATTGCTTTGTAAAATTGGCTAATCTATCATCCCTTCTCTTAGCTAAAACACCCATACATATGGTTTTGTAAAAAATTGAAAGATATAAAGCATTTATAAAAGCTCCCAATCTTTCATGTAGTATTTTTATAAAGGTTGTTTCTTGAGCTCTTTACGTGTTTCAAGTGGCTTTGCACAATTCTTTGCTCTTGGTGTACGGCACACATGATTTGTCTTGTTTGATATTTGTTCCTCTTAATTTTTGCACATATGTCTTTATTCTTTGTTTCTCTTGCCTTATGGCATCATCAGGACACAAACCCATCTTAAACTTATGCATTGCCCATTATTGCAGTCGGTACCTCAATTTTTTGTGTGTAGATTCAAATAATGCAGGTGATGTAGAGATCTTGCAGTTTAAATATCTCATCCTACCTAAAGGGACTCCAAAAGTAGTAGTGTATGACTCACATAAGGACTTTTAAAATTCCTCTAGGAAAATAAATATACTTACAGAAGGGGATTTATAAAATTTCCCAAAATTTACAGAGGGGATACCAGGAAATACTACAAATAGGTTACATAGGGATTTAGAAAAGAACCCTTGCACGCACGTGATATAGACATATTACACTAAGTGACCCCCCCGAGGCCTCAACCCTGATAAATGCACCATTGGAGCCACTCAAGGGAGGTTATTGGGGCATATTGTCTCATCCAAGGGCGTCAAGCCTGACCCAGAGAAGGTAGAAGCTATCCTCAAGCTCTCCCTGCTAACAACCAAACGTTAGGTATGCTCATTTGTCAATCTGGTAGGATACTATCGCCGCTTCATTGATCAATATGCTACTTTGGCGCAACCCATGACTATGCTATTAAAAGATGGGGTTGATTTCTCTTGGGATGAGGATTGTGATCATGGGTTTGTACAAATCAAGAGTGCTCTAGCTTCATAACCCATTCTACGCAATCTTGATTGGTGGTCAAAGACTTTCTATATCAATCCTAGGTTTGGTGAGCATACTCTGGCAGGTATTCTTCTCCAGCAATGGGAGGATCGGTTCATGTATCCCATTCAATTTGCTTCTCGACAATTGCTCGAAACTAAATGACACTACTCTGAGGCTGACAAACATGCCTTGCTCGAAAGTCCTTCATTATAATCTATAGCAATGGTCTTGCAAAGTAGGCTCTTCAATCACCAAATCCCATGGGCTGGTTGGCCAAATGGTTGGTAGTTCTACAAGAATATGATTTTTCTTTCAAAATCATAAAGGGGGGTTGTTCCAACTTGAAGAATGCTTTGATTGATTTAGAGGAGTGCCTCGATGTAACCCTTGTAGTGGCCATAGAAGTTGGGGATCCATGATATGGTGGTATCTATAGATTTTTAACCACTTTCTCCTTTCCTTCAGAAAGTACTAGCTATGAGAGAAAGAAGATCTGCAGAGATAGTAGGTGCTACACTCTCTTTGATGGGGTGTTGTACCATCAAGGCATGGATGGGGTACTAAGACGGGCCATTGATGTAGATGAAGTACCTAAGGTATTGAAGCATTATCATGATGGATTTTGTGGAGGCCATTATGCCGATGACAATACAGCTAAGAAGATTTTACATGCTGGGTACTATTGGCTGACCTTGTTCAAGGATGTCACTCTGTATTACAAAACTTATGAACCATGCCAATTCTTTGGTAGGAAGGATTTGCGTCCTGGGCATCATCACCCAGCGATGTCCATCCATCCGTTTTAGAAGTGGGGAATAGATTGCCCACAAAAAGAAGTATCTTCTGGTAGCCACTCGGTATGTCACTAAGTGGGCTGAAGCTATCACCCTCCCTGCTGCAAATGGTAAGACAATTTCAAATTTCATATTTGAACGTATCTGTACAAGATTTGGGACACCCATGGAAATAGTATTTGACCATGGGAGTCCATTCTTAAATGAAGCAGTGGAGTTGCTCATGGATCGCATGGGTATTGATCATCGCACTTCTAGCATCTATTATCCAGCATCCATGGGACAAATGGAGCAGACCAATGGCCTCCTTTGTAAAACCATTGGGAAAATGGCCATGGGGAATAGGAGCTAGTGGGATCGATCAAAAGGTCACTAAAGCCATATGGGCTTAAAACATCACCCATAAAACGTCTACAAGTCACACTCCTTTTGAGTTGGTGTATGGTACTGAGGCAGTTTTACCACTAGAGGTAGAGATTCTGACCTTGAGATTAGCACAAGAACAGAGGATGATAGATGAACATGTAGAGGCCAGGTTGGTACAACTTGAGAAGCTAGATGAAACTCGATGCCTTGCACTCCATCAAACAGAGATCCGAAAGGACCAACAAAAGGCCCACATGCTAAGATTCGCAAGGGATGGGAAAGACACTTTGCTGAGGGGGATGTTGTGCTATGCTTTGATAATAGATTGGACCACCAGATGGATGAAAAGTTCCTTCCACTGTGGACCGGTCCATACAAAGTCATCAATGAACGTAGCAATGGGTCTATACAAGTACAGAAGTTGCATGAGCCATATGGCAAGAAGGTGATCAACAAGCATTATCTCAAGCCCTTCTTTGTTCATGATGGTTCCAAGCATGGAAATGATGTGCATTCCTTGCCTGGACCAGATATTTCTCATTTGAAAATTTTTGGTTGCATTGCCTATGTTCATGTGCTAGATGAGTTGAGGTCCAAGTTGGATCCAAAAGCTGAGAAGTGCATCTTTATTGGTTATTCTCTACAGCAGAAAGGGTATAAATTCTATAACCCTTCTACTCGTAAGTTTATATTGAGCAGAGATGTTGTTTTTGATGAGATGAGTAGCTGGTATAAACCAATAAATGTGATTGATGATGTAGATGCACAAAATGGTAATGCTACACAAAATTCATAGCAGCAATTGAGAGTGCTCTCAACGGAAGCAAGAACGGAAGAAGGAGAGAGAGAGAGAGAGGGAGACAGAGAGCCACATAAGTTTTGGTGGGTGTAGAACCACCCTAATCTTCTTTTTCATTCATTTATATATGTGTTTGAGTATTGTACATAACTGGGGTAAAGGCACAGTGACCTTTAACCCCCACAACCTCCCACTTAAAGACAATGTGCCTTTAAGGGAGATCAACCAGTGAGCATACTATCCAATGCCCATCAATACACGACAATACTCAAACCGCTGACTAGGTAGACTCTTCGTCAGCATATCTACAGGGTTATCATCTCTATGAACCTTGACAAGCTCTATGCGCTTGTCCTCAAGTACCTCCCTGATGAAATGGTACCTGACCTCAATGTGTTTGGTCTTTGCATGAAAGACCGGATTTTGTGCTAGCTGAATAGCACTCATGGAATCACTATGCAATGTCGGTACACCTGTATGAATCCCCAAATCTCCCACTAGTTGATCAAGCCATATAGCCTCCTTGCAAGCACAGATTGCAACCCTCTGTGCTGCAACATACTCAACCTCTGTGGTAGACAAAGCAACACACTTGTGTGCATGAGACATCCACGACACTACACCACCTGCAAAGATGAACACATAACCAGAAGTGGATCTCCTACTATCCACATGCCCTGCATAATCTGAATCTGTGTACCCAAGTACACGCATGTCTCCTTTACCAAAGCAAATGCACATCTCCTTGGTACCCTTCATGTACCTCATGATGCACTTAAATGCCTCCCAATGCCTCTTTCCTGGATTAGCCATACACCGGCTAACAACTCCCACTGCAAATGCAATGTCTGGTCTAGTAGCTATCATAGCATACATAAGACTCCCAACTGCTGATGCATAAGGAACCTTGGCCATCATGGCCCTCTCCTCATCTGATTTGGGACTATCTGTATGACTCAGTTTCACATATGGAGGCAATGGAGTACTCACTACCTTCCCCCCCTCCATATTGAAACGCTGCAATACTTTTGTAACATACTCTTTTTGTGAAAGCCAAAGGAGTTTCCTACTCCGATCACGCGTGATGCACATACCAAGAATATGACCTGCAAGTCCCAAATCCTTCATATCAAAGGCCTCATGCAACTTGGCCTTTAATAATGCATCTAGCTCATAAGTATTCTTGCTAGCCAATAGCATATCATCCACATATAGTGCCAGGATTATCAGGCCATTATCCTTAGCCCTTTTAGTGTAGAGGCAGTGATCAATTTCACTCCTTCTAAAACCCTGGGACCGAATGAAAGCATCAAACTTCTGATACCATTCTCTAGGTGCTTGCTTAAGACCATAGAGACTCTTCTTCAGCTTGCAAACTAAATGCTCTTTGCCCTTTTCTTCAAAGCCTTCCGGCTGCATCATGTAAATTTCCTCATGCAAATCCCCATGCAAGAAAGCTGTCTTGACATCCATCTGCATAAGCTCCATATCCTCTGATGCCAGTAGTCCATGCATGCATCTAAGTGTGGTCATCTTTACAACCGGAGAGAATATTTCATCAAAGTCCACACCCTTCTCTTGCTTGAACCCTTTCGCGACCAAACGGGCCTTGTATCTAGGCATATCATCACCTGTGACCTTCATTTTGTAGACCCATTTACATGGCAAGGCTTTCTTTCCATGTGGCAAAGAAACCAAGTCCCAAGTCTTATTCTTCATAAGTGAACTCATCTCTGATTGCATAGCATACTCCCACTTGCGTTGATCCTCACGCATCATAGCCTCTCTATAGCAAGAAGGCTCCCCACAATCAGTAAGCATCACATAGTCTACCCCTGGAACAAACCTATCAGGCGGTCTAGACACTCTAGATGATCTTCTCAAGGGCATTTCAGCTTGCTGTCCCACTTGCATATCAGCCACATTTGACTCATCATTTCCACCAATAGATGATCCATCATCTACCCTTGATTGTATACCTGTGGGAGTACTTGGTGGTACCATTTCTTGCACATTTGGTGCATGGACAGCTTGCTGTCTATCAACATATGTAGGAGGATTCACATCCTAGAAAGTGATTCTCCTCATTTCCACATCCCTCATGGGTGCCTTATGCATCTTCTTCTCATTGAAGACCACATCATGGCTGCATATGATCTTCTTTGCTTCTGGATCCCAGAGACGATAGCCCATCTCTCCACTTTCACCATAACCCAGAAAGATGCATTTCCTAGACTTAGGATCTAGCTTCTTTCGAAGCTCTTTTGGCACATGTGCATATGCCTCACACCCAAATATATGCAAATGAGAGTAAGAGGGCTTCTTGCCACTCCATGCCTCTTCAGGAATACCACCATCCAAACTCTTACTAGGTGATCTATTGATCACATGCACTGCAGTCTTCATTGCCTCAGCCCAAAAACCACCAGAAAGACTTGCATTGGAAAGCATGCATTGCAACCTTTCTTGAATGGTACGGTTCATCTTTTCTGCAACTGGATTTTGCTCTGGAGTACGAGGGGATGTGAGCTCCCTCTTAATCCCACGTGTATCACAAAAATGCTGAAAGTCATGAGAGAGATACTCTCCACCATTGTCAGTCCATAGGCATTTAAGCATTCTACCTGACTGATTCTCAACCAACGACAGCCATTTCTGAAATACTTGGAACACATCACTCTTCCGAGCTATAGCATAAGCCCACACTTTCCTAGTTGCATCATCAATGAATGTCACATAGTATTCACCCCCGCCTAATGACCGTGTAGGCATGGGACCGCATACATCTGAATGCACCAAATCAAGCTTTTCAAACTCTTTCTTTCCCCTTCTTTTATGGGCTGATTTAGTCTGCTTCCCATAGAGACAGTGCTCACAAAATTCAAAATCAGAGAAACTCAAATGCGGTACATAACCCAAATGGCATAAGAGTTTCATTCCATTCTGGCTCATGTGCCCCAACCTGCAATGCCACAAAGAAGTGCTTGGCTGCTCGGTTATTGCAACAACATGATCAAATACCCCTGATACATGTAAGGGATACAAAGTCCCACACTTGGCACCCCTGGCCAAAAGCATAGAGCCCTTCTGAATTTTCCAACTCTAAAAGCCAGAAGTGGTGTGAAAGCCAGCATCATCTAGGTGACCCACTGAAATAAGACTCTTGGTCAGCTTAGGCACATGTCTCACATGTTTCAAAACAAATGCAGACCCATTTGCAAAAGAAAACTTTATGTCACCTGCTCCCACTATGTCACATGCATAGTCATTTCCAAGATGCACACAACCTGTCTTTCCACTATCATAAGTGGAGAATCATTTCCTATGGGGAGTAACATGGAATGAAGCACCAGAATCCAAAATCCAATCCTAGGAATATGCATCATCTGAAGTGGTAAGCAACTCTGCAGATAAACTAGACATGAAGAGAACATCATTGTCACTATCATGTGTGACTGCATTGATCTCCTTGATCTTCACTTTTCCTTTGTCCTCCCTTGGACTCTCTTCCTTTTGATTTGCACCCCAATTTGCATTCTTTTTCTTATCCTTTTGCTCTCTTTTTTGGCTTGTAGCAATCCTTTCTTCTTGCCACAATGGTAACACTCAATGTTCCATGCCCTGGATTTGCTACGAGACTTCCCTCTTTCTTGGGACTTCCCCCTGAACTGTGATCTGCCCCTTTGCACATTTAAGGCTGCATCCTGCTTGTTGCCATCCATAGACTTCTGTCTAATCTCCTCGGCCAACAAGCTACCCACAACATCATCAAATTTCAGTACTCCACCAGGTGCAGAGTTACTGACAGCTGTACGGAAGGTATCCCATGAGGATGGCAATGTTCAACATAAGAGAAATATTGCCTTAGTCTCCGCATCAAAATTCATTTTCTGAGCGTGAAGCTCGCTGAAAATAATATTGAATTCATTCAAGTGAGAAGCAATGGAGACCCCTTCCTTCATCTACAGCTCAAACAACCTCTTCATGAGGTAAACTTTATTAGAGGCAATTTCCTTCTCATAAGTGGCACACAGTTTCTTCCACAAATCTTCCGTAGTCTGCTCATTTACTACTATGAAATAAACTGACTCTGCAAGATGAAGTCTAATAGTAGACTTTGCTAATGCATCCAATTCATTCCAATCATCCTCAGACATATTTGCAGGCTTATCCCTGCCAAGGGTTTAATCTGCTTCTTTGAATAAGCACATCCCTTATTTGTTCTTTCCACAAAGAAAAGTTTGTCCCATCAAACTTTTTAATGCTGAAAAACTCCTTTTCAGACATGGAAGAGGATGCCATGATGCAAATGAAACAAAATCCCAAATGCTAGTGCCTGCAAGAGAGAATCACACCAAATACCAGGGGCACCCAAATGTGTATGCCACAATAGAGTGAAATATCCCCAAAACTCAAAGCTCAAAGCATCAAAAGATGCATCCGACTCATGTGCATATACTATGCATTCATATGAGCAAATCTGGCCTAAATACTCAAGCATAAACACCGTCCACTGGCATATGCATCAATAATATCTCATCCAAGAGAGCATAGCATTGTCAGTGCATCACCTGCAATATGTCAAAGCTGTCCCTCAGCATAAAATAGCATCCATGTGCAAAGCGTCCATAAAAAGAGCATCCCACAAGGCAATTTGGGCCTATCAGCGCATCCAATAAGGAATGTAATGCATCCAAATGGCCTGTAAATCATCCACTGCAACCCAATGCATACCACGAATGAGCGCACACTGCTCAAACTGCAACCAGAGTGATCTGCATAAGGTATGCTCAAGAAATCATAGTCCCACGATAATGACCGCTACTGAAAATAGAACCTGAGATGCCTCAAAACATGGGCGCCATTGCATAATCGAAATCAGCAAGAAAATTTGCAAATATCTCTCTTCTGCTAGAACTCCAAAATCCCAACCGATGAGTGAGAAATGGGAGTCAACACTTATCCACTGCCATGTGGCATAAATCTAAGGTTTCAAAACCTTAGAATGAAAAATGCTTAACAGAGAGACGAAATACAATACACAGAGATCTATAACTCTGAGAATCCTCCACTGAATTGCGCAAGAACTGATAGGTAGGGGTTTTTGGGCGTCCGAAATGCAATGGAACAAACGGTTTTCGAAACCGTGGTCTCAATCACTGGGTCCAACACACGGACTGAAAAAAGTTTTTGGAAACAGAGCTGTTTGTAAACTCCACCGGAGTGCGAATGATGAGCAACATAGAAGTTTTAGGACCTCTTGAGTCCACCGGAACTGACAGATCTGCAAATGGTTACTCCAAACTTGAGTTCCAACACCCGGGCAAAAAACGCAGGAACTGACACAGTGAGTTAGAAATCCAATGAAATGATCCCAGATTCAAGAATGAAGGTGTTTCCAAGCTCCTGAAGTGAAGTGGACACAAAAGCAAGCAATAGTTGCCTCTACCAATCAATACGGAGTCTCTGTCATCGAACGGAATAGGGAAAAGCTCAAAAAACGACTTTTTCTTTGAAAACTCTTAACAGGCTCTCAAAACAACTTCGCAAAGCCAAAGTGACTTTTCCAAAGGTTCCTCCAAGGTCTCTGCACACTCGGATGCAAGTAAAGTCACCCACAAAGCTTCCATAGAGCTTCTCCTTCCTCCCACAGAGCTTCTAAGCTTCAAGCATTCACGCACGCTCAGCTAGATCACCCGGGCTCTGATACCAGTTGAGAGTGCTCTCAACGGAAGCAAGAACGGAAGAAGGAGAGATAGAGAGAGGGAGACAGAGAGCCACACAAGTTTTGGTGGGTGCAGAACCACCCTAATCTTCTTTTTCATTCATTTATATATGTGTTTGAGTATTGTACATAACTGGGGTAAAGGCACAGTGACCTTTAACCCCCACAGCAATCACAAAATATTAGTGGACCTGCAGTGTCCTCTAGCAGTGGTTCACATACTTTGTCATGGACAGGCAGATTAAGATTAGGAGAATCTCCTCAAAGCAATGCAGATAGTGGTATGCAGGTATTACGAAAAGGAAAAGAGAAGGTAGATCAGCCCATGTTTGATGTGAATGCAGGTCACTCCTATGTGGATGGTGAATTTAGTGGCTCAGAACAGAGCATTGATGATGAGTTGGGTATTCCTTCTGTTGTTACACCTGAAGTAAGGAAGACCAGGGATGTTTTGAGAGCACCTGGAAGTGAGCCTATTTTGTGCAGGTCTACGAGAGCTAGGTATCCTGTGGATAGGCTGAAATATGATGGATTTATAGCCATTCACTATGCCTATATGGTCAAAGTGATATAGGAACCAGAACCCACTTCTTTTGAGCAAGCCATGGGAAAAGAAAAATGGGAGAAAGCCATGGATGAAGAAATGGATGCCTTTGAAGCAAATGCTACATGGGAATTGGTGCCTTTGCCTAAAGACAAGAATGCAATTGGCTATAAGTGGGTTTATAAGGTGAAGCACAATGTAGATGGTTCTGTGAACAGATACAAGGCAAGATTAGTTTTCAAGGGGTATGCATAGACATATGGCATTGATTATGAAGAAACATTCAGCCTAGTTGCAAGGATGGCAACCGTAAGAGCAGTCATTGCTATGGCTGCATCAAAGGGATGGTATTTACATCAGATGGATGTAAAGAATTCCTTCTTGCGTGGTGATTTGCAAGAAGCGGTCTTTATGGAGCAGCCACTAGGTTATGTTCATGTTGTTCATCCTGAGTTTGTTTGCAGGTTGAAGAAAGCCTTGTATGGCTTGAAGCAAGCACCTAGAGCATGGTTTGACAAGATAGGATAGTATCTTGTCAGTATTGGCTTTCAGATTTCCAAGTCAGATTTCTCACTTTATGTGAGAAAAACAGAGAAAGGTATTATGCTGCTTGTCATTTATGTTGATGATTTGATCATCACAGGTGATAGTGATGAAGATATCCTTCATGTGAAAATGCTATTGAAGCAGAAGTTTGAGATGAAGGATTTGGGAGAGCTGCGTTATTTCTTGGGCATTGAGGTGATTAGATCACCAAGTGGGATACGGCTCTTGCAGAGGCAGTATGGATTGGACATGCTGTCCAAATATGGGCTGAGAAGCTGTTTACGCCTATTTCAGTTTCTTTGGAGCAAAATGTGAAGCTGAGCGTAGATGCAGGTGAGCTTCTGGAAGACCCTACTATGTACAGATGCATAGTAGGAAGTTTGCTTGTCAGCACAAAGGGCCAAGTAGCTGACATATTCACGAAGGCATTGAGCACAGAGAAGCTACGCAAGTTCAAAGACCTGCTTGGTGTGCAGGAATTGGGATTGAGCTCAAGGGGGAGTGTTGAGATATCGAGCTCCACTCGTGATATGCCAAGGTGACCATTGTGCATTTATGTCACCGACTTGTTAGCTGTAGATGCAGTTGGTACACCACCCTTGAATAATAGCTGGATGACAGCTATCCTTATGTACTCTAGTTTGTGGCTCTATTAGTATGCCACCTTAGTTAGCTGAGTTTTGTTTGAGACCCACATATAGGGTTCTTCTATTTCTTTGTACTAGAGTTCTTTTTTGGCTTACACAACTAAGAAGAGGAAAATTGTTTTCAGCCTCCACCTTTGTGTGTATTCCCCCATTCTGTATGTGAGAAAGCCGCAAGTGAGACTCCTTCCTTCTCTCCACTATCTTCACAGGATGTCAGAGCCAACCAATGGGGGGGGATGTTTTTGCAGCAAGAGAAAAATTTGAAATTTTTTCCTACTGTAAATCTCTCAGACATCTTACGTTGTATGAAGCTTGTGCTGGGGATTTTGTAATGAGTGTGCTTTAGAGTGCCCACTATAATGCATTTATCTGTGGAAAACACTTGAGAAATAGGTCCAAATTTGGAAGCTATGGACCAAAGAATATTTGATGGTAGTGGATCTAGTAAGAGAGGCAGGAATAAGCTTGTTGATTTGACAATTGCAGTGATTGGAGAGGCTAGAATGCACTCTCCCTAGATGAGTAGACCAATGAAAGAACCAGTAAGTATGAGAAGAAAGAGGAGTTTTACTTGTTCAACAATGGCCCATGAGCTTGATAGTCATCACGCAAAATACATCACAAATCACAAGGAGAGTGGTGGGACAAAGATGACACCTTGAATTTACAAGTCATTCAAACCAAGTAGTTTGTAGAGAGAGAAACATTCATGATGCCAATGGGGCAATTAGGAGAACTGAAGCACATAGTGTGGTCACATGTTTTGGTCACTTGCTAGAAAGCCAAAGATGATGTGGGGCATTGATCAACATGCTTGGCAGAAGTGCAATCTATGGTGTGCCGACCCCATGCTTCAAGGGAAGAGGGTAGCATTCCAATGGAGTGACAGAGCAATTTGTTTGATTTTGCAATAGTACTATGACCCATACATGGAAGGTGGATAATTTCATTCAAGGTGTTCCAAGAAACTCACCAGGTGTTTGGAAGGTTGCAAGTCTCGTATGTAGCAAATCCATACACCAAGCCATGTGCGGCCATCTTGTCATGATGGAAAGGTAGTGTCATGGAGAACTAAATTGAATAAAGAATTCAAAGAAAGGATACAGAAGGAAGTTAAAGAGAATGGGTAGGCTGTAAGAGAGAGAATTATTATTCCAAATGATGTGCATGTGTTCCACATTCGCACAATGGGTTCGATTTCCAAGGGACTGACATACTCTGTCACAATTTTAGAGTTCCCACATTGTACATGTCTTGATTTCACAAAATGGAAGCAGGTACAAACCCTTACATGCCTTGCAAGAACATATACTTTGTGTTCATTGTGATGCTGGGATTTAGTGATATAGTGCAACAATTTATGTACCAGTCACTGCTCTTACAAAGATTGAGTTGTTCCAAGCTCGCTCTTGGTGGAAAACGATACCCAACTTCTATCTAGTAGCTGTTGTGAGAGATCCTTTTTTGTGCTTTTCTAATTACATATCCTTGTAGGTTTTGAGAGATTCTGGTTTTGGATCTTCATATCTAGCACATTGTTTGCTTTGCTTTGATGTTTTGGGAACATATGTATGGAAGAAGTTCTTCTACAAGCATGGGAGACATGATATATATGTCTAAAATGTGAGCATATTTACATGTTCTTTTGAATCATATATTCTATATTTTGCTTTTTCATTGTCTCTCCATAATGATTTTAATGTGACTATAAGCAGAGGAAGAATATGTATAGTATGCTCCTTTATTTTGGATGGATCTTGTGCTTGTTTGTCCAAAATGTCTATATGAGAAGGAAGGAGATGTGCAATCTGATCAATGTTTTCAATCAAATGTATGGAAGAAGTACTTTTGCATGCATGGGGGGCATGATGTGCGAATCTCCACTTCGAGTAGTCTTTGTTTTTTCAATCGTACTTTTTATATACTACTATCTCTCTTTGTAATGACTCTAATAGGAGGAAGGCCATGTAAATGTTATTTTAAGGCATGGCTACATTTTTTGGATATGTATGATTTAGTTTTAGTCAATTCTATTGTTCCAATGAAATTTTGAGAAATCAAATAGCAGATGAAGGACTTGCTTGCTCACATCCTATTTAGTCTTGCTTGCTACCTCTAGGTCACCCATGTTCACCTCCAAGTCACCCTTGTTCACTCCTAGGTTACCCTGTTCACTCCTATGTCACCTCCCCATGTTCACCTCTAGGTCACCCATGTTCACCTCCAAGTCACCCCTGTTCACTCCTAGGTCACCCCTGTTCACTCCTATGTCACCTCCCCATGTTCAACCCATGTTCACCTCCAGGTCACCCCTATTCAGTCCTATTTCATCTCCCCATGTTCACCTCTGTCACTCTAGGTCATCCATGTTCACCTCCAGGTCACCCCTATTCACTCCTAGTTCACCCTTGTTCATTCCTATGTCACCTCCCCAAGTTCACTCTCTGTCACCCATGTTCCTCCCTATGTCACCCCTTGTTCCTCCCCTGTTCACCCTAGGTCACTCCTTGTCGCTCCTTGTTCACCCCTCAGTCACCCATGTGCACAACAATGTCACCCCTTGCTCATCCTTGGTTCACCCTTCCCTCCACCCTCATTCACCCCTATGACACACTCGTCCACTGGCCTATACAGGAGAAAATATAATTCAAATTCAGATTTTACCAACTTTTTCATTCAAATATTGCCTCCCACCTTTTTCATTCAAATATTGCCTCTTGCCCACACTGCTTTTTCTCTCACCTCCCACCTCCCACCAGGGCTATATTTAGCCGCCAAATTTAGTGTAGGTCCTTCATCTCACCTCCTAATTCTGACCAGTGCTATATTTAGCACTTGGCTAAACTCAGCGTAGATCCTTCGGATCAGCTCATCCATCACATCTTACAGCCCACTCATGCTATTTTTGGCTTATCTTCCTAAATTTGGCTCTCTTTGGTTGTGTATTTGTGGCTATCCCCCCCTCCAATGAAACCATACACACCTCCCTCCCCTCCATCAGCGAATTCTCCTATAGCCCCCCTCCATCAATGATAGCAACCCTCCCTCCATCAATGAATTCTCCTGCAGCAGCCCCTCCATCAACGATAGTAGCCCCCCCTCCCCTCCATCAACGAATTCTCCTACAGCAGCCCCTCCATCAACAATAGTAGCCCCCCTCCCCTCCATCAGCAAATTCTCCTGCAGCAGCCCCTCCATCAATGATAGCAGCCCTCCCTCCATCAACGAATTTTCCTGCAGCAGCTCCCTCCATCAACGAAATCTCTTGGCAGCTCCCTAGCAAGAGCCTCTCCTTGGATTGCACCAACCAGGTGCAGTGCAGCTCTCCTTGCAGCCCATCTCACACCCTCTTCTTGGATTGCATCACTCCCAGCAGCACCCTCTCTTTGATCACATCTCTGCTGGTAGCCCTTCTTACAGTTGCACCTCACTTTCCATGGCAGCCTATAGCGAATCGCCTCTTCCTCATGGGCAGCCTGGGAGGGTCCTTGGAACGCTTCTCTATCTTAGACAGCCTACTAAAAATTGCCACCTTGCTGTCCTCTCGAACTCAGCTTCTTCTTCTAATTTTCCCTTCTCTGCTCTACTCCGTGCTTCTCCATCAGCTTCCCTTCTCATCACCATCAGCTCCCCCTCTTGTTATCACCCGCCCCACTCTCTTGTTATCTCTCAGCAGGCCGTGCCAACACCTCGACAGCAGCTCCCCCTTCCTCGTCATCAGCTCACCTTCCTCGTCATCAGCTCACCTTTCTGCTTCAGCTCCCCTTCCTTTCATCATCTCACCTTCTACTTCGTCATTAGCTCCCCTTCCTTTCCTACTTCCATTCTAGCCTCGTCATCAGCTCACCTCCTGCTTCGACATTAGCTCCCCTTCCTTCCCTGCTTCCTTTCTAGCCTTGTCATTAGCTCACCTCCTGCTTCGACATCAGCTCCCCTTCCTTCCCTGCTTCCTTTCTAGCCTCATCATCAGCTCACCTCCTGCTTCGACATAAGCTTCCCTCCTTTTCATGCTTCCCTTCTTGCCTCGTCATCATCTCACCTTCCTGCTTTGTCATCACTCACCTTCCTGCTTCGTCATCAGCTCCCCTTCCTATTTCATCATCAGCTTCTACTTCACATCATGTTCCTTCTTCATGCTTGAGAAGAAGCCCAAGTATAAGCCACGGTTGCCTAGAGATAAGTTATTCACCCCTTTCTATACCGTCATGACGTCTCAGGTAGCCTCTGCACTGCACATGACCTCACCCATGCCTACAGCCTCTATAGCAGAGCCAACTACATCAGCCAGGCCGACTTCATCAGTAGAGCTAACTTCATCAGCCAGGCCAACTTCATCAGCAGAGCTAACTTCATCAGTAAGGCCAACTTCATTGGTAGGCCGACTTCATTTGCAGGGCTGACTTCATGGGTGATGCATCCCCATCTTGGTTTGGACATCACTATCATCTCGGATGGAGAGCCACCACAATCAAGATAGCATCAGGAGGTTCTTTCCCACTCTCAGAGCTCCAGTGCCTCTTCTTCTGACCATGGGGGCTCAGATTACACCCCCTCTACACAGAGACCACATTCAGAAGGGTCGGGTGGGCCAACAGAGATACAGAGCCCTTCGATAACCACCCCTCCTCTCTCCCACATTCGGGTTATGTTTAAACCTCTTCTGGATCCAAACCTCAAACTATCCTTGGTGTTGACATCTTCAGAGATCCAAACCCTTTGTCTAACTGAGTTTGACAAGGTCATCTTCCCTCCTGTGGATGTGGAATTGTGTACAGAATCCATTAGATCTTATGACTCTATCACAGACACTTTTGAGTTCATGGGCTCCAAGCAGCTTCTCACACCCAATTTGGTCTCACAATACATGGGTCTCACTGCTCTCCCTATTCAGCCTCCTTCCGACGATTCACCACATCTCCTTTCAGTCCTTTCACAGTGCAAACCCAATAGGAGGGGATATCATTGCAAAAAGGTTTTGGAAGGTGGAAGCAAAGAAGCAGTGATCACTCACTACTTCTTCACTCACTTCTATTCAGCACTAGGGCATTACTACATCACGAAAGGTATCCATCTTGCTCTCAATGCTCTCTTTACCATCACTCAGTATGATTTTGCATCCCTCTTCTATTCAACATTCCGGGCCACTGTTTGAAATCGCACACACAGAGGCACACACACATGTACTTGTGGACGTCACCTCACCTACCTTTTGCACCAGTGGCGGGCTGCAATGCCTGCACTTTTTCCTCCACCTTCACATACTTCATCTTCTCCTCACCGTCCACCTTCCGTCCCTATGGTCCCCCACTTGAGATCAGCTCCACTGGCTCTTAGTGCAGCCCCAGCATCCTCGGCCTCTGCTGCATCAGTCTCTGTCCTCTCTTCCTCTCTAGTCTCCATACCCACTCTTCCACCCACATCTGCAGCATAGGTTTCTGAGCCATCCCCTCTTGGGCCAGTCTCTGGAGCTTTGTCATCCGTTGCTCACGCAGGAGTCGCCTCTCCATCCATCCCCTTCGAGGTAGATTTTGATTTCCCTGATGATGTTCTTCTAGTCACTCCCCTGCCCTCCTCAGGTCTCACCCACCATGGCATGACAATACCACTTACCTTCCCCGCAGTCATGACCATTCCCCCTCCGATCATCTCATCAGGGTCAGTAGGGTGCAAAGATATGGACATTGGCCCCACAACTCAGGGGGGATCCATCGAGAGAAGTTATGGCAACAAGGACCTCTACCTGGGGATCTCGTGATGGAGAGGCATCAGAGCGACATAGGTTATTAAACTTGAATCTTACTTTGGGAGCCACTAGTGACGCAAAGACACCACCCCGGATGTCTCGACGACTGACCCCTGAACCGAGTATGGAGGCTGCTAAACAGGACCTACTGGAAACTCGACCTGGCAAGCTGATTGTCCTCCACTTCCTCATAATGATATGTTGGATACCTACTTCGCATCCTCCTTAGGAGAACTATTCACCCATGAGGCCCAGATAAAGGAACAGAGCCAGGAACACAAACGGGTGCTGTATGCATTAAAGCAGAAGCGGTCTCCTGTTTGCATGGAGGAGGAGGACCTGGACCAAATTTTCACACTTCCCTTGCAAGAGACAATCGCTTCCAACAAGAAAGCATCCCGAGCTCCAAGTTGTTACCTAGACATTGATACACTAGCTCTAGTGGTAGCTCTCAAGGACCTAGTGTTGAGATATCGAGCTCCACTCGCGATATGCCAGGGTGACTGTTGTGGATTTATGTCACCGACTTGTTAGCTGGAGATGCGGTTGGTACACCGCCCACGAATAATAGCTAGATGACAGCTATCCTTATCTACTCTAGTTTGTGGCTCAGTTAGTATGCCACCTTGGTTAGTTTTGGTTTGAGACCCACATATAGGGTTCTTCTATTTCTTTGTATTAGAGTTCTTTTGGCTTTCACAACTAAGAAGAGGAAAACCGTTTTCAGCCTCCACCTTTGTGTGTATTCCCCCATTGTGCATGTGAGAAAGCCGCAAGTGAGACTCCTTCCCTCTCTCCCACAATCTTCACATGGTATCAGAGCCTTGTTCGTGGTAAGGAGCTCAAGAAAGCAAGCCAAGTTCGTGGTGTCCTAGTAAGAGGACCAGTGTTGCTTTCCTATTTCGAGTTTGGGAGCAAATCTCTGCAGGTAGCACAGCCAGAAGTGCAAGAGTGCACTGTCTCAGATTGAGACGCCCTTCGCGGTGTGGCGAGAGCGTAGTGACTTTATTTTTCTGAATTGAGGCCGTTTCAGGGCCCGTTTTGAAGGCGGAAGTTCTTCGCAGGCACTCAGAAAAAGGCCCTGTTTTTTGCTGTGCGACCACTGCGCGGCTAGTCGGTGGAAAGGTGTCGCAGAAATTGCATCGTATGCCTGTGTGCAGAGATATTGGGAGTTGCAGATTCATGCTTGTTGCCTGTTGATGCAAAATCGTCACCAGGAAGTGACTGTGTGGTGAAATACCACTTTCGTCAGTTTTGCAGATCTGCCCGTGTGAGGCAAAAAGCTGTGTTTTTTGCAGTGACAGAATATTTTGCAGTGTTCTGTAATGGCATTTGATTCTCTTTCACAGATTGTCACTGAAAAGCTTGACAAGAACAACTTCCAGGCATGGAAGTTTAGAATGACGAATTTCTTGATGGGAAAAGGCTATTGGGAATTCATTACAGGAAATGAAGAAGAACCTGTTCTTCCTAATGTTCCCAGTCAACAGGAAATGCAGGCATTCAAAGGATGGCATGAGAGAGCCAGGAAAGATATGTACTGGCTGTCTATCAGTATTTCGGACTCCATGATTGTGCATATTCAGGATGCAAATACGCCAAAGGAGGCATGGGATACTTTGGCAAAAATGTACAGCACAAATACACAAGCCAGGAAAATGCAACTCAAACAGGAGTTGCACAATGTGCAGAGAGAAAATTTGAGCATAAATGACTACCACATGAAAGTGAAGAAAATTGCAGATGCACTTGCTTCCATTGGGTCGCCAGTGAAAGGATTATGAACAGTTCCGGACATCCATTGCCGTCCGTGAAAAATTTCCTGATTTTGAGGAGCTGATTGCTCTTCTAATTTTTGAAGAGCAGAGAAATGGGGGTGCATCTTCTTCAGCAGGAACTTCAAAAGAAACTATCTTCTACTCAAATGCTGGCAGAGGTAGAGGTAGAGGTAGAGGAGGCCGATCTGCAGGCCGTGGTAGAAATCAGAATATGCAGCAAACGTAAGAAAACCAGTCCTATGCAGGAGGACGTGGTAACTCTAGAGGCAGGGGGAGCCAAAGAGGCCGTGGTGGATGGCAGAGAAGCCAAAATGCAAAAAGCAATGTTGAATGCTACTATTGTGGCAAAATGGGTCATATGGCTAAGGACTGCTACAAAAAGCAGAATGACATTATGAATGGAAAATTGCAGCAAGGCAATTATGCATCTTCTAGCAGGCAGGGTGATGACAGAAATGAGCATCTATTTATGGTGCAGCATATGACAAATTCTGTGACAAGTGCAGAAGAATAAAATGATGTGTGGTATGTTGACTCAGGTGCGTCAAACCACATGACAGGTCATGCAGAATGGATGCAAGATGCAAGGAAAATGGAAAAGCCAGGATTTGTGGAGACTGGTGATGATACTGCACATCCTATTGTGCAGATTGGCAAAATTCCTTTGTCTATGCAGGATGGGAAAAAGAAATACTTGTCTGATGTATTTCATGTCCCGAACATCACCAAGAACCTGGTTTCTGTTGGTCAGATGGTTGAGCAGGGCTTGAAGGTCAGATTTAATCCTCATGGATGCTTTGTTGAGGATATGAAAAATAATGGTCGCTTGATAGCAAAAGGAAAGAAGAAGGGCAGGATGTTTACGTTGGATGCAGACATGCCTGAATTGAGTGCAGCAATGTTTGCACATGGGACCGGTGTAGTTGCAAATATTGATATCTGGCACAAACGCATTGGTCATGTTAATATACAGCGACTTAAATCAATGCAAGCCCAAAATATTGTTGCAGAAATGCACAAGGTTTGTGAAGCCTGTCAATTTGGGAAATAGGTAAGGAAACCTTTTCCTAGGCATGTTCAAGAGAGTAAAAAGCCATTGGAATTAATCCACTCTGATGTGTGGACTACAAAAGCTGCATCTATTGGAGGCTGTCACTATTTTGTCACATTTATTGATGACTTTAGCAAAAAACTATGGGTGTATTTTATGAAAAAGAAAAGTGAAGTGTTTGGGCACTTCAAAGCTTTCAAAGCTATGGTTGAAAAAGAAACAGGCCTGCAAATAAAATGCCTAAGGTCAGATGGAGGGGGAGAGTACCTCTCAATTGAGTTTGCAAGGTTCTTGCAGGAGCATGGTATAAAGCAGCAATATTCATGCAGTCATACCCCATAGCAAAATGGAATTGCAGAAAGAAAAAACAGGCATATTGGAGAGGTATCTCGGGCTATGCTAAATGAAAAAGATCTACCAGATTATTATTGGGCTGAAGCAGTTGCTATAGCAGTCTATATAATGAACAGGACTCCCACTGCAGCAATACATGGCATGACGCCAGAGGAGATGTATACTGGTAGGAAACCAGATATTTCTCATTTGAAGATTTTTGGTTGCATTGCCTATGTCCATGTGCCAGATGAGTTGAGGTCCAAGTTGGATCCAAAAGCTGAGAAGTGCGTCTTTATTGGTTATTCTCTGTAGCAAAAAGGGTATAGATGCTATAACCCTTCTACACGAAAGTTCACAGTGAGCAGAGATGTTGTTTTTGATGAGATGAGCAGCTGGTATAAACCAGTAAATGTGATGATTGATGTAGATGCACAAAATGGTAATGCTGCACAGAATTCACAGCAGCAATCACAAAATATCAGTGGACCTGGAGTGTCCTCTAGCAGTGGTTCACATACTTCGCCATGGACAGGCAGATTGACATCAGGAGAATCTCCTCAAAGCAATGCAGAGAGTGGTACGTAGGTATCACGAAAAGGAAAAGAGAAGGTAGATCAGCCCATTTTGATGTGAATGCAGGTCACTCTTGTGTGGATGGTGAATCCAGTGGCTTAGAACAGAGCATTGATGATGAGTTGGGTATTCCCTCTGTTGTTACACCTGGATTAAGGAAGACCAGGGATGTTTTGAGAGCACCTGGAAGTGAGCCTATTTTGCGCAGGCCTACCAAGGTTAGGTATCCTGTGGATAGGCTGAAATATGATGGATTTATAGCCATTCACTATGCCTATATGGTCAAAGTGATACAGGAACCAGAACCCACTTTTTTTGAGCAAGCCATGGGAAATGAAAAATGGGAGAAAGCCATGGATGAAGAAATGGATGCCTTGGATGCAAATGCTACATGGGAATTGGTGCCTTTGCCTAAAGACAAGAATGCAATTGGCTGTAAGTGGGTTTATAAGATCAAGCACAATGCAGATTGTTCTGTGAATAGATACAAGGCAAGATTAGTTGTTAAGGGGTATGCACAGACATATGGCATTGATTATGAAGAAACTTTCAGCCCGGTTGCAAGGATGGCAACCGTAAGAGCAGCCATTGCTATGGCTGCATCAAAGGGATGGTCTTTACATCAGATGGATGTAAAGAATGCCTTCTTGCATGGTGATTTGCAAGAAGAGGTCTTTATGGAGCAGCCAGCAGGTTATGTTCATGCTGCTCATCCTGAGTTTGTTTGCAGGTTGAAGGAAGCCTTGTATGGCTTGAAGCAAGCACCTAGAGCATGGTCTGACAAGATAGGACAGTATCTTATCACTATTGGCTTTCAAATTTCCAAGGAAGATTTCTCACTCTATGTGAGAAAAACAGAGAAAGGGATTATGCTGCTGGTCATTTATGTTGATGATTTGATCATCACAGGTGATAGTGATGAAGATATCCTTCATGTGAAAATGCTACTGAGGCAGAAGTTTGAGATGAAGGATTTGGGAGAGCTGCGTTATTTCTTGGGCATTGAGGTGATTAGATCACCAAGTGGGATACAGCTCTTGCAGAGGCAGTATGGACTGGACATGCTGTCCAAATATGGGATGACAGGCTGTAAGCCTATTTCAGTTCCTTTGGAGCAGAATGTGAAGCTGAGCGCAGATGCAGGTGAGCTTCTGGAAGACCCTACTATGTACAGACGCATAGTAGGAAGTTTGATTTACATGACTATTACCAGGCCAGATTTGAGCTATGCTGTTGGGTTGGTAAGTCAGTTTATGTAGGCTCCAAGGAAACCGCATTTGGATGCGGCTAGACGCATACTCAGGTATGTGAAGTCCACATTGCAGTATGGACTATTTTATGAGGCTGGGGTTTAGATACAGTTGCATGGATACACTGATGCTGATTGGGCTAGTAGTATTTCTGATAGGCGATCTACCAGTGGATATGTGTTCTCTTTTGGGAGTGCTGCAGTCACTTGGAGCTGCAAGAAACAGCCTACAGTTGCCTTGTCGAGCACAAAGGCTGAGTACAGAGGTGCAGCAATGGCTGCATGTGAGGTAGCTTGGTTGCATAAGCTACTCTATGATATACATCAGTCTACAGATGGGCCGGTTGTCATTTATTGTGACAACATGAGTAGTATACATTTGGCAAAGAACCCAGTCTTTCATGCGAGAACAAAGCACATTGAGGTGCATTATCACTATGTGCGGGAGAAGGTTTTACTAGGTCTTATTGATCTAGTTTATGTCAGCACAGAGGATCAGGTAGCTGACATATTCACGAAAGCATTGGGCGCAGAGAAGCTGCGCAAGTTCAAAGACCTGCTTGGTGTGCAGGATTTGGGATTGAGCTCGAGGGGGAGTGTTGAGATATCGAGCTCCACTCGCGATATGCCAGGGTGGCTGTTGTGGATTTATGTCACCGACTTGTTAGTAGCTGGAGATGCGGTTGGTACACCGCCCACGAATAATAGCTGGATGACAGCTATCCTTATCTACTCTAGTTTGTGGCTCAGTTAGTATGCCACCTTGGTTAGTTGAGTTTGGTTTGAGACCCACATATAGGGTTCTTCTATTTCTTTGTATTAGAGTTCTTTTGGCTTTCACAACTAAGAAGAGGAAAACCGTTTTCAGCCTCCACCTTTGTGTGTATTCCCCCATTGTGCATGTGAGAAAGCCGCAAGTGAGACTCCTTCCCTCTCTCCCACAATCTTCACACCTAGAGCAAGAAGGGATGAAAGCAGCCTTCAAGGAATATGGCAAACTCATTGACATGGCTGACCAAATAACCTATCGGGACAGGTATGCATGGGATAAAAGATCCCTTCATATGGCTCAACACATTATAGATGACAGCTTCATTTAGATGGGTGCCTCCCTCTTTAATACTACGGGTCAGGTTTGCAAGCTTCTGTCACAGAAGCAACACCTCCACTTAGAACATGAGAAGCAGGTAGCCAGCATGCATAAAGAATTGGATACAACATTGTAGGTGAAAGAAGCGGAGTGGGGAGCAACTCTACAGGCAAGGGAGGAGGCTGCGTGAAAAACTCAACAAGACGAGTTTCAGCAGTGTCTTGCAGTGAAGGAGGCAGAGTGGACAGCCAGCAAGAAAGTTTTGGAGGACAATCATTCGGCCCAACAGGCTGAGATCCAGAGGCAGCTTGCAGCCCTACGGGACAGATACACCTCACTGGCAGAGGACAAGCATACTATGGATCAACAAGTGGAGGTGGTGCGGAGTCAGATGAAGCTGATTCTCGAGGAGAAGGACTATCTCCAAGTTTCACATTCCAAGTTGCACGATGACTTCCATGGGTTGCAAGCTAAAAATGCTGCTCTCAAATCTCGATGTGATCATTACAGGTCTGGCTACCACAGATATTAATCCAAATACGACGACATCCGCAACCTCATGGACATAGTTGAGGAAGAGGCAAAGGCCAGCCCCAGAACATCAGCACACCCACCACACCCACCCCTCCCCTTCCCTGACACCACACCCACCCCTCCCCTTCCCTGACCTTCATCCAGCAAGCAGTAGCTCCTGGATCTTTTAGTTTGGCATTTCTTTTTGTGAGCTCTGTACATTTGGATTCTGCAGTTCTCATGTAAATAAAGGAATTTTGGAGTTGTATGGCCATGAGCCAGTTTTATTTCAGTTTTATAGTTGTAAGGCCATGAGCCCTTTCTTTTCAATTTTGGGATGTCAACCACAAGGTCACTTTCTTATTTGTAATTTATACTTAACTTTCTCTCACACAAACCCTCAGTCATTCACCGAGACGGTGAATGATACTGGCGGGGGATCTGTTGTACTCAAAATCTCCAGGACTCCCACCAAGAGTCACACCTGGGTCACATCATGGTCACCTCAACAACATGCCAAGTTGTTAGACCTTGGTCATACCTAGTCGCATCGTGTTCACACATGTTCACATCTTGGTCACTCTGGAACTGACTTGGACATTACTTGACATGGACATGACTTGGACATGACTTGACATGGACATGACTTGACATGACTTGGACATGACTTGACCTGGACATGACTTGACCTGGACATGACTTGGGTATGACGGAAGCAATACATGACTGAAGAGTGCCAAACCTACATGGGATACACCTGTTGGTGCACATGGGAAGCAGTCCAACTGGCGCAATGGTGCACGGGTACACCTGTTGATGCACATGGGAAGTAGTCAAGCAGAGTGCACAGGTGCACAGGCGGTACTCGTTGATGCACAGGGGAAGCAGTCCAACAGTTAAGAGGTATAGGTGGTGCACCAACCCTCTCAACCAACTAGTGTTAGGAGCGCATGAATAGAAAGGAGAACACATGAAGCACGGGATTCACTGACCCAGAATAGGCTAGAGTGTTGCACAAGCCATTAAGGGCAGAGCGGCCCACAAACGGTGGAATGGCTAAGGATGGCTAAGGATGCAAGAAGACATCCAATAGGAAGAAGGAGAGGAGATTGGCAGCATGGGGTGGAGCAAAGGAGGAGAAGGTGAAGAGGGGAAAAGGGGAAAGGGGGAAGGACATTCTGGTGGGCCTCTAGTCCTTGAGAGCCTACCTTGGGAGTTGCAAGACCAGCAACATCGATTCGAGAGGTCACAAGCCGATTTGAGACGTTGCCCACAGACTCGGAGGGCGATAGGAGGTGAGTGCTCATTCTTCTCCCTCGCCCAGACGTCCATCATGCTCGCTGAGGCTGAGATGTAGTTGCAACTCGTCTACTCAAACCAGAGCTCTACCACAATTTTCAAGGAAAGATATGTATGGACATTTGTGTATTTTGTTCAACTCCCTGAAAGCCTTTGCATCCTCGGCTTTCCAAGCTATGAGAAACTTCTCCACATGAGCTTCTGCATACTCCTTGGCATTCCCTAGGATCTTTTGTGTCTTTGAATGTATCTGTTAGAAATGGAGCATGAGTAAGAGCAAGTGAGCAAATGAGAGCAATGATGAGTTGATTTCATTCATGAGTAGAGTTACATATAGTTGGAATGCCCCTGAGTAGGTGGCTCCATATCCATGATTATCTCCATCAGTAACACCCCCAAGTCCTCCATCAAACTAGCCACCAAGTCCTTAACTTATCTCAATCACACCTAGATGGGTGACACCTAACTGATGAGTCACTCAACACACCTACCATGGTGCTCACTAGCACTCACACCATGTCCTACACAAGCACTAGCACACTGGCACACATAGACCACATGACCATGTCCATAAGTGTGTCCCTTAAACATCAATTTATCCAACACCCACCTTTAAATTGATGACCTTCTACCTTGGCAGTAGCCCTTCATGTCTCACTCCAGTTGCATTGGCAGTAGGCACATATGGACTCCCTAGCTCCACCATGGCCTCACTCCAAATCTAGTTACCTCAGTTTACAACAAGAGAGTCCACCTAGAATATGTGTCTTTGGGTATCACCATAGGACATATGACTCAAAGTAGGCAAACATGACTAACTAAAATGGAAATAACATATCATTTTTGGATGGACTATCCACGGTAGAGCACCTTATTGACTCAAACATAAAAGGACTTTTAATTCGATGATGATTTTTAATTCGATGATGCAGGGCACATTCCCCCCTTGATGGAAATCCTTTTGCGGCGTCACTTCCATGCTACCATGGTGTCAGTTCCATATATGTAAAATGAAATATTCGATGATGTCCATGTGGATGATGATGCCGATCATGCCCATGTCGACGTAGACTCTTTGCCATTGTTGTTGTAAAGTCCATGTTTGGTACCATAGTGCTTCTTTCCATAAGGTATGACCATTTTCAAGAGCAGAGAATCTGTGATTCTAGCCATGTAGAGCTCAAGAAACTGAGCAACTTTGCCTTCTGTACCTCGGTCAAATTCTTAATAGATAAAGAGTTTTGAGGCTTGGAAAGTTTGATTATGTGACAGTTTTGTTTCTATGTAGAACCTGTGCTTAAGAGGCACTGTGCTTAGCAAGAGATGTCTGTGTTCACATGCAGTAGAATAACTGTGCTTGTAGAGACATGTGTGCCACGTGGCTCTGCTGATGTGACAGCTATGTTCCTATGCAGAGGAAAATGTGCTTCAGTGGAGGTTATTGTGTGCCAGTGTCAACAATCTGGAGGGTCTAGAAACCTTAGAATAAAACAAGGAAAAAACTAATTCAAAACAGACGACAGTGACGCTGACGATGGAGTGTATGACGGAAAGAGAGTAGCGATGATGGAACATGAAGATCCGCAGTGGCGACGAAGCCCACAAAAGCTGTCACGACGGAGTAGCAAGTGTCTTTCACCCAGTGACGGTGAAGTGACACGGGAGAGAAAGCTTATATACCAGGCAAATTCCTCCAGGAAGAATGCGCGCTGATTTGCTTTAGGTCAAAAATTGACAGAGATGAGAGGCAGAACTGTCACATGGGTTTACAGTAGGTAAAGGGCAGCATCACAGCAGCTGGAAGTCGGGCAGATAGGCAAGCTGTTGGGCAGCGGAAATGACAAAGAAGAATTGCAGGACAGTTCAGCGGATTTGTAGTTCAGTTTCACGTAGGTAACACTATGTTGGGGCAGCTCTTCATGCTCGGGGCAGTAAATCTTGGGCAGCTCCATGTTGGTGAGGATCGCTATCTTCAAGTCTCCATGGAAGCTCCATTGGTGGGAGAGCTCCTGTTCATTGGTGAGGCTAGCGTGGTGGAGAAGAGGAGAGCAGAGGAAAGAAGCTGTGAGTAAAAGGAACTATCCGCAGCTAGAGGCAACAAATCTTAGTAGCTCATCTCTTTTTCCTTGTTGTAGAAGCTGCATATTTGTGGAGGTAGCCTCTTGGGATGAGAATTCCTTACAGTTAGGATGGCAAGAGGCATTTGTGCTAGTAGCCTATTGGATTGAGAAAAGCTTAGTGTTGTAGGGATGGCAGGAGGATGGGACCCCTTGTTTGGTTTCTGGTTTTAAGAAGCTTGTATCCACTTGAGGAGAGGTAGATGGCCGTGAATTTCGGAGGGGATCTTTTTGCTGAGGCTATAGACTTTGTCATTGAATCTTCTAAGAGGTTTGGCAGGGGTCTCGTTGTTGCTAAGGCTGTTAAATCTTTTTTATCTTTGGCATTTCTTGATATCCTGCATTCTGATTGGATGGGAGGCTTGGAGTCCTATGCAAGGAGTGTGTGAGTGTAGGTGTGCTAGAAGGTTCTAGTGACTTGGCAGTTAGGCCAGATCATTGAACATATAGATCAGTTTGTATGCAGGTGTTATATATGTGCATGAGGAGGATGTTTGTCGAGGGTCTCATTAACTTAGCCTGCAGATTCTTTCGTTAAATCGCCTTGAGATTTGGCATAGACTTTTGTTCTGCTTGTGAATTCATTGCATGCTTTGAGAGTGTGGAATGAAAATATGTGATACTATTTTTGATGCAATCTACTAGGTGCCTATGCAAAATCGTGTGAGTGCACGTGACCTATCGACTAGGTAGGGAAAGACTATATGCTTATTTGTGGGACTTCATAGGGAAACTCAATCATCACTTTTGAGCCCTATGTTAAAATCAATCAGGTGTACCTACATGTGCAAAAATGTAAATATGCCAGTGAGTGTGTGTAACAATCTAGTACAAACTATATGCCCGTGAGTGTGTATATCTCATAGATTAATCCTGCATCTAAGAGTTTTTCTAGTCCTTCATAGACTATGGTGCCATATTTTGGATTTGTTCTATATGGTCCACATACATTAGGGTGGCCACCTTCCCTAATAGGTATCATGTGTACTGTCATTTTTGGTGAAATTCGTATGACCATGCTAGTCAGTATCAGTATTCCATTACGAGTGCTTTTGGCTTTTGTGTGAGCTGTTTCCCAATGAATCTGAGTTTCTCTTCCTCCCCTTCAAGCGCAAGGTTTATTGTTTTGGTTTTGGCCTGTCCCTCATAGATTGGAGGCTCTCCAATGATATTAGTTTCTTGCACTTCAGATTCTCATACTAATCTTGTCATTGCTATGGGGACACTACCATTAGTCTAGTTCTTAAAGTACTCTGGTACTTCACGAAGATCAACCTCTGATGGTGTTAAAGTTGCCGTACTTGGGCTATGGTCACTGGGTGGTGTAGTATCATTAACCAATTTTTGAGGATCTTGTTGAATTTTTTTTAATGTAGTCTTATTATCAAGCTTCATCCACACATGTGGCTTAAACTTTCAAAACTTTTTAAACTTTTCCACTAGCAAAGTATTCCCAAGTAATGGTTCATTTGTTGTGCATCATTCTTTCAAGTCCATTGGAGGACCATTCAAGAGGAGGTGGCTTAAATTTTTGGAGAGTTGGCTTGGTAAGATACAATTCTACAATCCTGGTTTGCACTCATTTGAACTCATTGAAGTGTTTGGCCTTGGCTTTGTGTCACATCCACCTTCGGTCTTCTTGTAGGATCTTCTGCTATTGTTCAGCTTTGGAGTTTCGACTTTGGGAAGTTTGACAGCCATTAGGGCACAGAGAATGGCTAAATCATTGTCAAAGACATGGCCTTCTAATTGAGAATTTTCAGCCTCTATTTCAAGGTCCCAAGGAAAATCCAAGTAATTACTGTCATTGATAGCTTCTTCAGGATCACTATTCCATTCAAGGTCAACCATAAAGAATGGCAATTATGGATCTATTAGCTCTTCATGTATGAGTGGAGGTACTGACCTTTGCATCAATTTGTGAGAAGATAGGATCTAGTGTATGGCAGTTAATGGTTGCCAATGCATGGATCCAATTGTTGATATTGCTCTATGTATATCCAGCTAAGGCATGCTGTTGTGGGAGGGCTGATTTTCTTGAGATTGTGGTTGAAGAGGATTTATCCAACATTGACAATTATTGATGTGCCACGATTTTGTATTGTCAATCTATCAACTCCCTAATCATGGAGGACTGATGCTCCATGAAACCAAGGACGTCTGAGCAAGATTTGATAAGATTTCTTGGGGAGATCCAAGATTGTGAACTGAAGAGAAAAGAAAACTCCTGCTACTTTTGTGGATACTCCATCCACTATACCCAAGGGCTTTGCATGTGAATCATCTATAAGGCGTATGTTGAAATGAGCCTTTTGCATTGGTGGGAGACTCCATTAATTATAGAGATCCTTGGATAGGACATTCACACCTACTTCACCATCCACAATGGCTTGGATCTCATCATATGCTTTATGGATCAAAGGCATGGTGATATCTTCTATTTCTTCCATAGGTAGAGGGGGGCTTTATAATTCAATCCATCATTTGAAACTCTACCAGAGATTGGGACAATTCTGTAAGAGGATTCCAATGGGAATGGACACAGGGCAACTTAGAATGCTTGAGAGTGCGGCACATTCTAGTTGGGGTGGTAGAACATTATGTTGTGGATCTTGTTACTGGGATAGAGGCTCGATTACAGTGTCAATACTTGGTGGGGTAACTCAGGGATTTAGGATCATGTGCTTGCTTCTCAGCTTTGAATTGAGCTTGTTCATTGTGCTTGCCATCGAGCCTTCTCCACTTCTGCATTAGGGTATGGTTCTTCTTTTATTTTAGGATCTAGACCTGATGTTGATGTGATTATCTTCTCATAGCTTGGTAGAGGAATATGCACTTGTGATTTCTTTTTCAGAGGTCTTCTTGATTGAATTGGAATAGTAGGCCACTTGGTTGCCTCTTTTTGTTGGCATGTAGTTACACATGCACAGGTTGTGATAATATGCTTGTGGGCCCTAGACATTGATGGTCTACCCCAATGATGCCGATTGGAACATTAGGCTTAGCCTCATTTTGTTGGGGACCTTGGTTTTCATGGGACAATCCAATGCCACAATCTTTGCAAAGGGCTTGGAAAGTAGTGAAGCTACCATGATGAGGGCATTCTGCTATCCAGTGATTCTCTCCACAACCATTACACTTGATTGGTGCTCGATATGTGTTTGGCCAAACTTGATCCATATAGATAGGTATCAAACCTTTTGCTCCTTCCACATAGTACACGAGGTACTCAACCTCATAATCAAATTGTGAATCCACTTCCTTGGCTTGAAATTGTTGAGTGCAGAATGTGCCGATGCAAACGGATCATCAATCGAAGGTCACAGGTGAAAGTTATGAGCGAATTAGTGCAAAAATTAGCCCACACGGGGCACAAATTAATGAGTGCTAGGGATGTTGAAATTGATCTGGAAAATTTTCCCATATTCTGGTGTTTTCATGTGTGAAAAATGGGTCAAAATTGGGTTCGTGTTGGATCCCAAATGAGCGAGTTACGATTGGTTAAAGGAGGGGTAAAAAGTGGCCTTTTTAGGGGGGGTCTTTGGGGCTTAAGGATGGGTGCGAATTAGTCTTAAAGAAACTAAGGGATCTAACTAAGAAGTTAATGTAACTGTGCAGTTAATGTAACTAACCTAACTATTTAGTTGATCTAACTAGTCAACCTAACTGTGGGTTAATCTAACCCTAACTAAACCACTTATGCTAACAATTCAGTTAATCTAACTATCAGTTAGCTTAACCTATCTAACGGGTAGCCTAACTAACCTTAGTCTTACCTAAGCCATACTAGGTTACACTAGCCTAACTTAACTTTAGCCTACCCTAGTTAACCTACCTAAGATTAGATTAGGTTAGGGTTTCAATAAGTTTATTTTTTATTTTTTATTTCGAGGTGGCCACCACCGGCCGAGTGGGAGAAGTGGAGGGTGGAGGGGGGTGGGACGTGAGGGGAGTAGGGATGTGTGGAGGGGGGTGAGGGGGCATTGTGGAGAGTGGAGGGGGGAGGAGGGCAGAGTGTGAGGCATTGGAGGGGCGCGAGCGCCAGTGGTAGGTGGTTGTGCATGCGGGTGAGGAGGGTGTAGGCGAGGTGGAGTGTCATGAGCCACTACAAGCAAGCATACAGAGCCATTGCTAGGTGAGGATTACCAAAAAGCGAGCGAAGAAAAGCAACCGAGGCCAAATAAGCATGCGTGGACAAACAACAATGCAAGGTGTTATCTGTTTAATAACAAGCACATCATATTCATCCAGGATAGCCAATTACCACAATTTATGCTCCAAGAAAGCTTACCCACTCGCCCGCATCTTGGCTAGCATGTTTCCAGAAGTACATGTTCAAATCATGTTTCCTTTGCTATGAAAAAGTAATGATAAAATAAAACATTGAATGCTTTCAATAATGAGAATAGTAACATATTACATTAACTGCTCTTCATGTTAGAAGACACCTTTTTTCTAAAAGTTATTAACTCCATAGCACAAAAAGCATATGTCATACAAAAAAAAATTGATATAAAAATTTGATGCTTCAAAATATCTTCCAACCCTTGGAATGATTGTACAAAATGTTTTTTCGTGCATTGCCAAAACATGGAAGCACACCTATGTATATCATCCGCTTCCAAAGGAAATATAAAAAAGGGACATCTAGGCTGCCTACTAAATGCTTGATGGGTTTCTTCCACCTTCAAAAAATACAACTTAGTGTAGCTTCATGCAAGGAAGCACATCTACATATATTATCCGATTCTGAAGGAAATGCAAAAAAAGGGCATCCAAGCCATACACTATGTACTTGATGGGTTTCTTCTACCACCTAGAGCTTGAAACAATTCAACTTTTGTCAATACAGCGTGATGCATAAACTGATGCACCATTTCAGTTAAGCTTAAGACAACAATAAACACGAAGTATATGTGCTTGCAAGGCATGTAAGGACTTTTTCTTGCTTCCCTTTCTGTGAAATCAAGGCATGTGCAATGTGGAAACTCTAAAATCAAGACACTATATGTTAGCCCCTTGGACATTGATCCTATTGTACAAACATGGAATACATGCACCTCATGTGGAATAATGATGTTCTCTCTCACCACCTCCCCATTTTCTGTAGATATGTCACACTCACAAATGTTGTGTGCATTTATGAGTATGTCCCTTAGACTGGGTTTGATAATGGCATGTTAATTCATGCTAGAAAACAAACAGCAAAGTACACAACCCAATCAATAAATGCAAAGTAGCATAAAACACAAATGTGGAGAAGATTCAAAGAGTCCATGTACTTATGAATTCATTCGTTGTAGCCCTGCCAAGAGAGCAATCTCACTAATTTTCCTTGGGTCAATTATTTTGCATACGACTCGTACATGTCTTTTCTTATTTGTAGGAAAGATTTCCTTGATAACACTCATCCATGCAGTGGTCCTATGATTGCCCTCCCAAACAAATAACATCTTTTGCGACATAAAATGAAAGTCAGTGTTAGACATCACATCTTTCTCAAACTCCTCATCCACCTCTCTCCAGGTGGGAGACCAACTCTTCCTCATATCATCTGTCACAACTATCTCCTCTCCATCACTCTTGCAGATAGATACAATGAAAGACCCTTTCTCTGGAAGATAGCCCTCCACTTGAAATGTACTTTTGAGTGAAGATACATCATCACGAAGTCCTCTCACTCTTGCATAGGTATCAACCTACACAAGGGAATGCGAGGACACTGATCTGAATCAAGCATCCTACATTTGCCAATCACATCACCTCCTCCTTCCACCTGAACTTCACTATCATCCAACTCATCCTCCTCCACTCTTGGACCTTCATCTCTTTGAGTTGATGATAGTTCAACCTCTAGACCCACCACACTTTCTTGCTCTTCTGTTCCACCTACTGCTGGTTCAACATTGTGATCTACTTTTGTTCCTCTTGTCACCTTTGTAGAATGTGCCACTTGAACTTTTCTACCTTTTTTTCCTGTCAACCTGAAAAGACAAAAAACAAGGCATTTTTCCAATCATAGTTCTCAAAACCTTTTCAATCAAAACCAAAACTAAAAACAAGAAAGAACATGTAACAATAGATAGAGTATAACGTACGGCAGGTTCAAAGGTCTTCTCAAATCTATCCATATGCTCAAAAAAACATGAGAGCTTTTTCACATATATATATATGATAAAGGTTTTGTTTATGAAAACATATGCAATACATATCATGAGGGCAAAGCCCCAAACAAATCATGAAGTGTGTACACCTCATGAGGAAAAAGCTTCAAACAAATATCTCAAATTGCTGACATATATGAATGCAAAGGTGTGTAAACTCACACTTATGAATAAATATCATTTTACATATCTAGACACAAATACATGTATCTACCAATGCAATTGATTTCCAGTCTAGGGAGCATTCACCCACTTGTGTCCTAAAAGAAAAAGGTTCATCTCCAATGCACATAGTATATCAACTTGCAGTGGTATCTATACACTTGGATATATGGAATTGTAGTAGTAAATATGCACTTCTATGCCTACCACTTACTCTCATGAAAAGACACCTTGAGAGGCGAAAAAGGACAGTGCATTAGTGTGCTATCCTTTTTGGCATCTCAAGCTGTCTTTTCATGAAGGCTTTTCTACTCAATCCTCCATGTATCAATACTTTCTTTCATACTCACAAAAGGTTGCTTCGACCATTTCATCTTTTGTCTACAAGTATGCTTTGGTGTATAGGTCTTATGGTCTTTGGAATGCTATTGGAGTCTTGGAGGGATAGGTCACATGGTCTTTTGAACGCGATGCAAGGAGGGGACTATTGGACTGCCCGAGAAACCAAAAAAGGTAGCACATTAACGCGCTGTCTCTTTTGGTCTCTCATGCAATTCTAGAGCATAAATAGGACTGTCTTCGAATTTGACCTTCTTTACCATGGCCGCTACCTCGATGCCTATGGTCTACAAGGTTTTGTAAAATTTTTCCTCTTATCTCTATGCTTGAACATTGGAATTGCACTCGCTCATTTGTTTTGTGAACTTATTTCATCCGTTCAAGAGTTGAATATCACTTGAATGCCTCACATGGGAGAGGGTCTTGGACTACCTGGGGTAATAAAAGAGGCATCGCATTAATGCGCTGTCTCTTTTACTGCCCCCGATAGTCCAAGTTCCCCTCCCTTGCATGGCTCTGGGTAACTCTAGCAACCGCGGGCGTACATGCCTCGTATATATGGTTTGTAGAATATGGGCACAAATTTTTGGCGGCAAGTCCCGTGAAATGAAATGATACATCGGGCTGCTACACAACCAAGTCAACAAAAAACCTGTGAACACCATCAAGTCCTAAGCAACTACCACCAAGCAACACAAGCAAAATGGAGTAACGAAACAAAATGGAGCAAGCAAAAGTCGTGAAGAGCCCGAGGAGATACCGATGCCAAAATGCAGACTAATTCGACTATACAGAAAGGTGTACATCCAATAGCCTGGGGCAGTGCTATTAACACGCTGCCTCTTTTGCCACCCCAGGCAGTACAACTGCCACCACATCCAATAGCCCAACTGCCACCACATTCAATAGCCTGGGGCAGCAAAAGAGGCAGCGCGTTAACTGTGGTGGCAGTTGGACTGCTTGGGGCAGCAAAAGAGATGCACTGCCTCTTTTGCTGCCCGAGGTAGTCCAACTGCCACCACAGCATTTGAACTGTGGGAAGATGAGAGGGCAGGAATGGAAGGGGGTGGGGAGTGTTGGAGGAGTGTCAGGAGCATTTGGGGGAAGCATTTGGGGGAGGAGACGGAAGCACCATGTCCACCATCGGCACCATGTCTAACTAAGTGGTTCTTGGGCATCTTTGCGAATCCAAGAAATAGGGAGAGGATGGGAAGCTCGACATTGAGTTTACAGACAAAGATGGATTTGTGTCGCAAGTCAATAAGAGGCAAGGCTTTGAGTCAGTCACGATTGATGAAATCCTTCGGGTGGGCCAAAATGGATCGAGCGGAACGAAGACTGCGCCACATTTGAGCACCAGAAGGACAGCAATGATGTATTCTACTGATGGACTGATAAGGATTCCAACCTTCCTTTGAGTTTGCTCTCCGATTTACGCTTGTTCCAAATAACCTTTGCAGTGAAGGCGGTCAGCCAAGGAATCTACGGAGGCAAGGAGATGGGCGGAGGTGTAAGGTACATCGCCAGGGAAGAAAGGGAAGGGTTGCGGTTGCTGTGATTGTGGAGGGAGTTGGAAAGCTACGAGGTGATGGAGGGAGGAGGTTTGAAGGAGGGCGGTGAGGATTGGAAGACACAAGGTGAGGAGGTTTGAAGGAGGGCGGTGAGGATTGGAAGACACAAGGTGAGGATTGGTCTGGACTCTAGAGAACCTCGCGAGTCACTACGAGCTAGGTACCAACTGAACTCTGGAATCTAAGATCTTGAGATCTTCTTCTTCTTTTACGAGCCAATGTTTTCCATCAATTTCATCAGTCCAAACCACCAGCGCTGCCCAAGGCGATGGACCTATCCAATAGCCTGGGGCAGCAAAAGAGGTAGCGCACGTTAATGCGCTACCTCTTTTGCTACCCTAGGCAGTAGTCCAACTACCACCATATTATGTTTGGTGAGGCGACATCACCGGAGCAGAGCAGTCCAACTGCCACCATATTATGTTTGGTGAGGCGTGACTACGGAGGTTGATTTTGGGACGATGACGAAGAAGCCATCAGCTAGAGCAAGCGGCGTGAGGTCATGCATATTGGCATCAGCAACAGAGCTGAAGCTCGGCAAAGCATGATGCATTATGGTCTCTATAATCTCTGGAGTTATGGGAGGAGCTGAATGCACTAGAGCTTGATCGAGCAGCAAAGAAGAAGGATGTTGGAGCTTGATCGAGGAAGCTGAATGAGTTTGATGAGAGGTCGATTGATCGGAAGAGATTAATGCTAGCAGAATTAGTGTGAGAGCTTGATCGATTACAAAAGCTCGAGCTCGGTTGATGATTGATCGATCGATCGATCGTAGAATATATAGAGGTTGTTGCTGGGCAGATCGAGGATCAAGGGAAGCTAGGATCAGTGGAGACACTTGCAGGATAGTGAAGTCACAGCCTTGTGCACGGTAAAAGACAGGCGTGGGCTCTCAACATTCATAGGTTAGATCTAAATTAGAAAGCTAATAAAAGGAGAGATGAAGCTAGAACAAACGATTCCTAGAACAAAGCAATTGTAAAAGTGTCATCAAAGAAGCCCAGCTGCTTAAGTGATATCGGCATCTAGAAAACTTTTGAGTGTATCATGCACGATAGAATCCAGTCTTGGGCAGGATTTGTCGTAGAAATCCAAAGATAGTCCTTTTTGCATAGGAGCTGCTAAGAGTACATTACCATGCTTGGGAAACCCAGAGAAATGCTAGAAATGCCTGAGCTTTGATTCGTTCCCATGTCTCGCCTCAAGACTTTAGAAGCGCCTGCAATGCCGTGGTGGAGACGGAAAAAATCCCTCTCCACCTAGGCATTATGGGATTAGATCCAAAAAAATGCATTGGAGCCCATACAGGGAGGTTGATGCATCACTTCCAACATATTATGAATAAGCAAAGCTGAGCTAGTATCAGGAGTTATGCTTCGTAACATATTATGAATAAGCAGAGCCGAGCTATTATCAGGAGTTATGCTTCGTAACATAGTGTCTCTTCTAACCAAAGCCGAGCTATGCTTCTAACATAGTATCAAGAGTTGGGCAAACAAAGGAACCTCATATGAGCCGCCAAATCTTCATCAACGTCTTTGAATTGAGAAGAACGTGAACCATCACGATACAAGCTAAAGATTGTGATGGACGATGTTACTTAAAGCTTCAGAATTGGATACTTGAGTTGGCAGTGAGGGGTAGATATGGTGTCATTAACTACATACACATGCTTTCTATATAAAAACATTTTAAAGGGAATGAAGCGATGCAATAATTAAGATATGGCAGGTAAGTCAGGCTCGCCAAAATAAGGCATGTATATGTGGTGGGTAGGAATGAAAGGGGGTGGGAAGCATTTGAGGGAAGCATTTGGGGGAGAAGACGGAAGCATTAGGGAGGGACCTGTCAGGATAGAAAGAGAGATAAAATCACTTCAAGGCTAGATAGATAGAGAGAGAGAATCTGACCTAGCCCTTCCTCATAATATCTCTAGATTTTGCAGGCAATTTTGTAGTAACAATTTTGCAAGCGATGGTAGGCCTGGTCATTATTAGATGGTAGGAGAAGACGTGGGTATGGGTAATGCCAGAAACTGCATAACCCTTGTAATAGTCAGGAGAAGACCTTGTAATGACTCATGATGGAAATAGTAATATTGCTCGTTCATGCAAATGTGAAGTAAACTAACACATTTTGATAGTTTTCATTTAGATATGGATTTGAAGATACTACTCATTCTAACTATTGCTAGTAAAATATAGTAATTATAAATCTTTAATTTTTTTCTTGATATTTTAGTCTTTCGATACCAATATATAAATTTGAATGTCATTTCTCTTTTTATTCATTTATATTAAATGTACACCCTTACTGAATGAAATGCATGGAGGCATCATTCAAGTTACTATATGCATGAAGCCATCTTGTTCAAAGATTACCATTATTCTAAACAAATAAACACATATTGTTCAATAAAGACTTGCAGTTAAACGACCACCTTGAATGCTAATAGTGACATCCATTTGCATTTGACACTTAGAGAGATGAACTTGCTTCTTCTCTTCTCTCCCATTATCCCTCTCAGTGGCTCTTTCAACACTTCTCTTTGCTCCACTCTCTTCGGTCTCCAACACATCTATGCTATTTCTTCTTTTGCCTCCTTGATTCCAGACCCTTTGTGTAGCTAGCTTTTCTCTTATTCTTTGGTTGGTGTCGTGTGGTGCTACATCTTGCCTCTAGCATTTGAATCATGTCTTTCTCAGTTTTCATTCGCTTTGGAGAACACGAATCATTGACCATTCGTTTTGACACTCCTTTCCTGGAGGTTTAATTGGTGGAGCTTAAGGAACACTTTCACATTGAGAACGAGGACATTGAGCTACATCAAGAAATTGGAATAGATGAGCTTGCCATTGTACTTCTAGTGGTGAACTTAGAGGATGGTCAGAAAGGGTTCAAGATTAGTGGTAGCCAACAATCAACGTTAAGAGTTCACATGCCCTATAAAAGAGGTACTCATAGTGACTTTATGAATCATGAACTAAATAGTGTGGTTTCACTGATAGAGAGGATGCCTTTGAATAGTTCTCTTCATATTGCACTCAAATCTGCAGTTCAGATGGAGAAGGTTACTGAGCTTCCTCTAACTTACGATGGATATATTGTCTTTAAACTTCCACCTATGCCTAAGTGTTCACCAATGTCTGGAATGGAACAGAATGCTAATGGTCATGTTTGGACAAAATATTCCACATGTTCGCAAGACTGCTTCAATGGTGTTGTGAGAATGAGTAGATGTTCAGGTTATTTGAGATGTTGTAATTTGGATTGTCCTTTCCTTGAACGAATGGGAGTTTTAAATGATACACAATGGAAAGGAAAGCTTAGGAGACCTCCTCTACCTGGTCCCATTGATCTAGCCTTGGGGTCACTTGTGTGCAAGCATTGTGATGCAATACCAGAGTGTGTTTACCTATGCAGTGCTATTATATATTATTGCTTTCCCCATGAACGAGTGAAGACAACGAGATGCGCAGTGCATGTGGGTTTCCATGACCATCCAATTGAAAAAGGTAGAAGTTGAGCAAAGGAAATGCAAGAAGAGGATCTCATTTCAATGCATGTTAGGTTGAATGGAAATTCATCTTGCAAAAATATCGAGGTGTCTGTGGCACAAGACCTTGTGATGGAGATGATGCTAGCAAAGGATGGGGTTGTTGTGGAGCCGCTAGATGATCAAAAGTTCAAAGAAGTACTTGAAACCATTACACCAATGACCCAGAGAAGGAGGCTTCAGAGAGTGGTGCAGAGTGCAAGAAGTGAGGCTAGAGGAGGGGATGGTGGAATGGATTCAATACTTGATTTAAAGAGGAGATGCAAATATCCATACCTACAAAGTATCTTATTTCTTGAACAATTGCAAGATGAAAAACAACCACATATCTTCAAAATGTCAACCATTGGTCTAGGATCAGGAGTTGATCTAGTGAATCGCATGCGGCCTACTAGTGGAAGCTTGGGATCACAATGGGTTCATTTTGACCATGTGCATCGAGTGAGGGGATGGTCAACAATGGGTGCTCATTTGTATGACCCATTCATAAGGGAACTATTAACTATAGCAATATGTGAATTCAAGGTGGAGGATAACCATGCTCAAGTTCGATTCTGGGAGCTACTGAAAAATACAATGGAGAAGAATGGTTTTAAAAAGCTTGAATTCCATGGATTCATGGCAGATGGAGCAAGAGAAAATTGGCTGGCTGCCCACACTGTTTACAATGGTGGACCTGAAAATGTGATGGATGGTAGAGAAAGAACTTGTGTTTTCCATTGGGAGATAAGCATGGTTGAGCACACCAGATGATGCATTAAGCCACAATTTCAGAAGGAGAATAAAGTTCAATGTCGGAAGTGGAGAGAGGCAACAACTTCAACTTCTACAGACCGATGCAAACAAACATTGAATTTGTATTGGTTCTCGATTCATGTGAAGGAGGGTGAGCTACCAACATTGCTTACGTGGCTTGCTTGGTGGGATGTTAGAGTCAACCAGTGGGGGGGAATGCTCTTGCAGTAAGAAGAGCACTCTGGATTTGTTCCTACAATGAACCTATTTTAGCATGAGAGCAGCACATGGATATGCAAAACACATAACATTGTATGATGCTTGTGCAGCAGATCTTACAATGAGTGTCCTTCAGAGTGCCCACTACAATGCCTTTATGAATGGAAGACACTTGGGTACGGACCAAATTTGGATGCTCTCTGGCGAAGAATACTTGATGGTAGTGGGTTTGGTAAAGGGGATAGAAATAGGCTTGTGGATTTATCACACATAGTGATTGAAGAGGCTGGGATACAATCTCCTGAGATGAATAGGCCAATAACAGAACTGGTGAGCATAAGAAGAAAGAGGGGTTCAAAATGTTCAACATCAGTCCATGCAAATGATAGTCATCGACTAGAATACATGACAGTGACAACAAGGAGAGTGATAGGAAAAAGAAGACAAATTGATTCTAAAAGTCCATCACAAGACGTGGTTTATAGAGAGATAGATATTCATGAAGCCAATTGGGCGATCAGGAGAACTGAACCACATAGCATTGTCACATGCTTTGGCTACTTGGCAGAGAGTCGGAGACGATGTGGGGCACTAATCAATTCACTTGGTAGAAGTGCAAGTTATGGTGTGCCAGCCCCTTGTTTGAAGGGAAGAAGGCAACATTCTCATGGAGTGACAGAGCAGTTTTTATGGTTTTGTAATACTTCTGTCATCCATACATGGAATGTGGATAAATCCATTCAAGGTGTTCCTGGGGTCTCTCCAGGTGTATGGAAGGTTGTAAGTGGGACATCAATGATTGTAGATGAGAGGAGTGCCCTTGTAAGGGCAGGGTTCATATTTAATAGTGATGATTCTATTAGTGTGATGGGACCTCCTTATGCACAGCAGATCCATACACCTAGCCATGTGCGCCCTTCTCATCGTGATGGAAAGCTTGTTTCATGGAGAAGTAAGTTGAATAAAGATATCAAGGAAAGGATACACAAGGTTTGCTGAGTTCTAAGCTAAACTGATAATCTAAAACATTCAGAAGCACACTCTCAAAGCTCTCAGGAGACTCCAGTAGGCAGCTCCGAGGACATATCCAAGAGTTGTGGCACCTCTCCGATAAGAAGCGAAGATGTCATGTATCTGTAGCTCTCGAGCTGTCTCCTGACGTGGTGGGGGTCGTGGTCTCCGGGACCTGTGTATCCAATGGGCAGCATTAAGGGTGACACCTCGGGTTGGTCGCCGGTCTCCTCTGAGTAAAGCAGCGATGGGCTGAACCTCTACTATGCGTGCTCCGGTCCTCCTCTGTGGCTCCCTATCCTCTGCTCAAAGGTCGAGGGAGTCTCAGTCGGTCGCCCCGCTCGATTCCGAACTCCGCTGCCCCTGCAGCTCTCACCAGATCTCAAGGCGAATGGTGCAGCGTGGTCCTTCCTCTGCTCTCTGCATCGACGACGCCTTCCTCCAAACGACCATGGCGATGCATCCCGTGACCTCCACCGACCTCCGTTCGGGCTACCTTTTCGTAGGCTCCTTCTGTCGGCCAAGAGTGAACTCTGGCTCGAAGGACAGTGGCTAGCTTCACCTGTAGACCACAAACTCGTCGAAGGGGAGGGGGAACGAACAATGCAATACAGAGACCTTCATTTGAAGAAAACCAAAACGACGCCCAGCTCTTGGTATTCAAAAAGAAGGAGGCCCTGTGGTCAAAACGCCACAGGGTAGATTACATTGCTCTCAAAAGATGAGGAAAAAGCTCACACTCTCAGGATTACAAGAGCTCCTAGCTCTACATGATCTCCAGCTCTGGTCTTCACCATTCTCTGGTCTGAACCTTCTTTTTGACCCCCGCGTGTGTGAGCGATTTTGTATTTTTGGAGGGAGTCTTCCTCCTTGGCTCCAACGTCCAGCCGCCTTCTTCAAGGCTTCATTTCCTCCATGGTACCTTCTTCCCAACAGTTACCTTGGGAGACAATCAATTCAAAATCCTTCTGTTTGAATTGAGCCCCCTCAAGGCTAACGGTTGGAGTTCACCTCACCATGGGCTACTCCCCTAGGTTAGGTTCAAGGTTGTCAAGGATGGTCATCCCCTTGAACCACAAGAGGTAAGGATGTCGAGTCCATGGATAAAAGAGGGGCGCGGACTGAGGTTCAGTCCCTTGTCAACGGGCCACCCGCTACATTCCCCCCCTCTTTCTCTTGCTCTCTCGCTTCTTTGGAAAGGGGTGTGATTCATTGTAGCCGCGCACGATGTCCACGAACCGCCATAGAGAAGGTTCCGTCCTCCATGAGTCTTCACTTGAAGGCTGCCCCTTCCAGTGACAATGGTACAACCTGTTAGGCCCGAACTGATTCAGTCTATCTCAGTGTGCCATGATGCTCTCAAGGTCTTCACCCTCTCCTCGATCCATCACTAGAGCCGGACCTCTATTCCTCTACTCATGGTCTGGATCATCATCTTCTTGAGCACCTTTCAACATAGAGACGTGAAAGGTGGGATGAATATGTAGATGGGGAGGAAGTCGTAGACGGTAAGCCAACTTGCCTACCCTCTCAAGGATCTCGTATGGTCCGTCGTACCTGCGCGCAAGACGATCCATGATCTCCTTTGGCATGCTGAACTGCTCGGGGTTTAGTCTGAGGTAGACCTTCTCGCCAACCTCGTACTCTACATGCCTCCTCTTCCGGTCTGCAAACTTTTTCATCCTGTCTTGAGCTTTACCCAGCTGCTCCCGGGCAATCTTAAGCCTGTTTATCCACTCCTCGTGGAAGGCTCCTCCTGCTGGAGCTACTCCTCCTGCAGTTGATAGTACAGCTGCTTCCCCTGGAGCTAATGGTTGATACCCATAAGCTAACTCGAAGGGGGAAAATCCCTAGAGGAATGCTGCCAGCTGTTGTAGCAGAATTCTGCTGCATCCAGATGCACATACCAATCAGTCTGGTCTCCCTGAACATAGTGTCTGAGAAAATCCTCCACAAATTGGTTGGTCCTCTCAGTTTGTCCCTCAGACTGAGGATGGTACGAGCTGCTAAATGCAAGCTTCATTCCGCACATGGCAAACAGTGTGCTCCAGAAACTGCCAGTAAACCGCCCGTCTCTGTCAGACATTATTTCCCTTGGTAGACCATGGTGTTTCACCACAAACTTGAAGAAGAGCTTTGCTATTGCTGGGGCATCCAGTGTACCCGTGTATGGGATGAAATGGGCCAGCTTAGTGAGTCTACATACCACCACAAAGATGCCCGTATGTCCCCCACTGTTCGGTAGACATGTGATGAAGTCCATGGAGGCACTCTCCCATGGTTTTGTCGGGATGTCGAGTGGTTGAAGTAGCCCTGCTGGCTTCATCCTTTCAGCTTTGTCCTGTCCACAAATGTGGCATGTCCTTACATAGGCATCCGCATCTCTTTCCATCAAGGGCCACCAGAAATTCCTTGAGAGTAACTCAAGAGTCTTTTGCTGTCCCGGATGGCCTGCCCACTGTGGCTCATGATGCTCCTGGATCATCCTCTTTCTCAAGCCTCTTATGCATGGAATATACACTCTCCGTTGTTTGAAATAAATGATCACGTCATGTACCTCTATGTGTGGCCTCTTCGCATCAGCCCCGAGTAGCTTTTTAGCAAGCTCATCCTCTCCATACCCTGCTTTGATCTCCTCCAAAACTGTGGATCCCTGCAGAATATGAACTGCAGCTAGATAGGGAACTCAGGAGAGGGCATCAGCTACTATATTCTCCTTACAGGGCTTATACTTGATGTCGAAGTCGAAATTTGCCAGAAAATCCTGCCACCTAGCTTGTTTGGGGGATAGCTTGGGTTGAGTCACAAAGTAAGATGTTGTGACATTATCTGTGAAAATAGTAAACTTGCTGCCTAGCAGATAGTGCTTCCAAGCTCTCAAACAATGAACTACTGCTGTCATCTCCTTGTCATGAGTGGGGTAGCGGGTTTCTCTATCAATCAGCTTCCGACTCTCGAAAGCTATGGGGTGCCCATCTTGAAGGAGTACTCCTCCCATAGCAAAATCAGATGCATCTGTCTATACCTCAAAGGGCCTCTCAAAGTTAGGAAGAGCTAGGACGGGCTGGCTGCTCATGGCTTCCTTCAGTTTCTAAAAAGCACCTTCATGCTTGGGACCCCACTTCCACGGTGTATCCTTACGGGTGAGATTAGTGAGGGGGGCTGTAATCTCACTGTACATGTCAATGAAAGACCGGTAGAATGAGGCCAATCCATTGAAGGCCCGCACATCATGTACACCCTTCGGGGTAGGCCAGTCTACTATTGCTTTCACCTTGCTCTCATCCATCATGAGTTTACCTTGGGTCACCTTGAATCCCAAAAAGTGGATGGTCTCCTTGGCAAAGTCACACTTGCTCTCTTTCAGAAACAGCCTGTTTGCTCTCAGCCTGTCAAACACCTCTCTTAAATGCCTTACATGCTCTTTGAGAGTCTTGGAGTAGATAAGAATATCATCCAAATACACGACAATGCATTCATCTAGGAGATCCTTGAAAATACCATTCATGAGTGTCGTGAAGGTTGCTGGGCATTGGTTAACCCGAAGGTCAGAACCTTCCAATCAAATGACCCATACTTGGTTCTCATGGTGGTTTTCTCCACATCAGCTTCTGCAATTCTGATCTGATGGTACCCTGATCTGAGATCTATCTTTGAAAAGTACCTTGCATGTACTAGAGAGTCGAACAACTCCCGCATGTTGGGAAGGGGGTACCGGTTCTTGATGGTGACTTTGTTGAGAGCCTGGTAATCTACACTTGGATAGCGTGCAACGACCGCACAAGGCCGCACCTTAGCAATAAATGCTCTTGTATAGTCGGAAACCTTAGCAATGGACCTTAGAGACAAAGGGGAAGGCAAAAAGACAAGAAAAATCCAATGCAGGAGGGGCTGCCACGTGGCCCCCTCATTAATGCTCTACCCCACCACAACCAATGAAAGAGTTGGTTTGCCCCCACATTAAAGTCATAACCCCTCTTAACCAATGAATAATTGGCTTTCCTTGGCCCAACTTTTGGACCCCTCTTAGCCTTGCCTCGCCTTGCCCTAGCACTTGGGCCCAGTGGGTGCCCTAGAAATCGAAATCAGGACTTCCAGGAAGTTGACGCTTCCTCTAGGCCAGTCCGCGCGGCCAGTAGGAAATTCTAGGAAGTAGACACTTTCTCTACGCCAATCCCTCGCAGCCAAAAATCCATGGGTGTAGCCACGAGTTTAGATGCACATGAAATTCACGTCCCCGTAATAGCACCGGTGAGCAGTCCAACACAGGGGGGGAGGGTTCAATGCCTCCACCCCCACACCCACCCCCACCACAGAATCGTGCAGACACTTCCATGTCTGCAATGATAACAGTCCGAGGCTCTCTTCACCCACATGTCCCAGCTTTAGGAGATGCGGGAAGATTGTGAGCTGGCCGCCAAAGAGCGCAAAAGGCTAGCTCGAGAGGCAAAAGAAGAACACAAGAGGCAAAGAAGAACATGATTGAGAGGCTCGAGAAGCCAAAAGGACAGCTCAGGAAGCAAAAAATGAACGCAATCGAGAGGCTTGAGAAGCCAAGGAACTTCGAGACCGTGTGGCTCAGGAGGCCAAGGAGCTCCGAGAACGTATCGCTCGAGAAGAGAAAGAAGAACGGAACCGGCAGCTTCTCATTTCTCTACTCCAACCAGCGGGGGGAGAAAGAAAGAGACTTCCACCTCCAGCCAAGCCCTCCTTTTTAGGGAAACTCAACTTCACGTGGTACAATGGTAAGAAGGAACCCTTAGTGTTGACTTCGTGGCTCAATTAGTTTGAAAGCTATTTTTCAGTGATGCCAACGAAGGACTACGAGCGGTGCATCCTAGCATCTATGCACCTGACAGGCGAGGCGGTCACTTGGTGGCTCAAGTGGCAGAAGGACCACTATGATGCAGACGAGGAGACACCTCTCTATAGCGGGACGGGTTCGTGAAAGATCTTCGATCACGATTCCTTCCATCGCAGTACCTGGACAGGCTCTAGAGTCAATTCTACAAGCTACGCTAGGGGGACACTAAGTCAGTGAATAATTATGCCGATAAATTCACGCAGGTGTTTGTACCATTGCAGCTAGAGGAGAATCAGAAGCTGAGCAAACTCCTTCATGGGCTGCGATCAAACATCCAGTAGTACGTCCGTAGTTTTCGGCCATGGGACTATGAGTGTGCATTCAAGCTTGCTTAGAACTTTGAGCTCATGCACAAGGGTGAAGGACCCAAGCAGTTCTACAATAAGAAGCCTCCGGATTCCTTCGCCATAGATGGAGGAAAGAAGGCCAGCACGGGGTAACAGAAGAACTGGCCAGCAAAAGACAACAACGACTATGGAGGGTACTTGAATGCAGCCACCCGAATGACCTATGCCAAAGAGAACCACTGCTTCTTTTGCCATGAGCAGGGGCACGAAAAGGAGGATTGCCCGCATTTCAAAAAGCAGCAAGCCGATGGATCCAAATCCAGTGGTTAGTGGTTCTTCTACAGCTTTGACTCTGGCCAACACAATCTCAGTGGTTATAGAGGAGATCGAAGAAGATCAGTAGAAGGGCCATGTTCCAGTTTTGCGGACCGATCGGCAATCAGAAAGTCCTCATCCTCGCAGATTTAGGGAGGTTCGAGGACATCATTTCTACCAAAGTTGCTCAGTGAGCCAGGTTGAGTCTCACCCCGTCTGATACCATCGTGGCATTCATAGGACAGTAGGCGGAGAGCAACAAGGTGGCCTTAGGCGCCACTCTAAAGATAGGAGGATGAGCAGTCACCTGTACTTTTAGGGTCGCACCAACTCAACCAACGGACATCATCTTGGGAGCCCAATGGTGGCACCGGTTTGAAGAATTCAAGGGCATGGAGAACTCCACCTTGATCGAAGATCAAAGAGCTATTTACAATAACCTTTTTGAGACAGCAACAAGGGTGCACATTGTTTGTGGTACACCTGGCTCAGGAAATGATCATGTACATAACATATAATCATGTTCTACACGAAAAGTCTATAGTTTTATCCGCACAACGACCAGTGTTATAGCAACATACTTGAGTCACCTCGCAACAATGATGCATCATCAGTTCTCCCTTCCAAAGAGGAACAACATGTTTTGTAGCTCACTCACCAAATCAGACGATCAATACTCAATGTTGCTCGCCGCAAACACAATCATCATTGATGAGATATCTATGATGACCTGCTAAATGATGAATCTATTGGTTTGATAGCTATGCGAGGTCTATGGCAACAATGCGTTGCATCTATTCCATTCTAAGAAATTGATTCTTATTTGGTGAGATGTAGCAGATCCCTTCAATATGCAAGTGTCAAGTCACTCTAAAAAACTATTATCGCAAATGCCATATAAGTAACTCAACCTTTTGGTGAATCAATAGATTCCACTACATGTAGGCCTTGATTCGGCACCTACAGGCATGAAGTACATGTCTCGCATAGGTTTAGTGGCTTCTAACAAAGAAAGGAAAATATTTTTTTTTCTAATCTCAAATTAGACTTTGCAATGAGTTGGAGCTTCTCCAATGTCACGCAAGAGTGCGCACCATCAAAGCGCAAGGCAAACAACTTTTCCAACCAAGCCTCTCCAAGACCAGGATCTATACAATTCAACACCTATACAAAGATGACATGTCAGTCACTTAACTTCAAAATAAAGGCAACAAAGTATAGAAAATTCAATTCACACCTTTCCCATCCTATCAACAATTCTCTTTTGAATTATAGTACGCTGCTTTCCTTCTGCCTCTCCCCTTTGATCTAAAGGTAGCTTTGTAGATATTTTGTCCATTGCTTTTTTAAGCTCTGTATTGTACTCAACCTACATACATAAGTTCCAATTAGAGAAAGAAAAGGAGTGATAAAGATGTAAGCGTCAATACAAATGCAACATTATACCTAGAAGACAAGCCTTGCCAGATAACCTCTTGTCAATGGAAACCATGGCTTCTTCCCTTTACTATCTTGAGCCCTCCAATTCTCTATTGATTTAATCTCACTCGAAGACAATGTTCTCATAAACATGTTTGTTTGTTTCTTTCCAATGGCATGACTCTTATTTTTTTATTATAAAATTGCGTCAACTTTTACTGTTTAGGTGGATAAGTAGAGAGATATTTTTGGAGAAGATGGAGAGATAGTCATTGAAAGTGCTTGAAGATTTGAGGGTGATCACAACAATGGGCATGCCTTTGGATACCCCTAAGGATTACACATTGCAGCAATACATGGAGGATATAAAGCTGGAGGGGAGAAAACATATGTTTGTGGTGCTCAGATCAAAGGAAACAAAGATGAAGAGCAAGGGTGGCAAAAAAGGAGATGGACTATCTGAGTTGGACATGGCTGCCCATAGGGTGGTTTATAGGTATGTTGTCAATTCATTCAAAGGTTCATTTTTCATTTGTCTATGTTTGTGTTGTTGATTCATGTAATTACACAATCATTGATGGTTGTTCCACTTGATTTCTTAACCTTTTGATGGTTTGGGACATCCAATTTTTTTTTGTTTCTTGGTTGATAGATATCTCTCCCACTTGGCAATAGAGAAAGGATCTCTGACATTCCAAATTTGTGCAAGAGTTGGGTGGACATTGGTCATGCCACATGCATGTATCCACCAGGCATGCACCATCTCTCTCAATGGGAATTAGCACATTGTCCCTGGTGGATAGATTTCCCTAAAGGACAAGTACTGGTGCTAGAAAGAGACTTGTACAATACTTATGCTTCACAAAAAGCCAATGAAGCAAGTAAGGACAAAGTGGAGGGAAGCTCAAGGAGAGATAAGAAAGAGAAAGAGAAACAAGAACATCCTACAGAAAAAGGTAAGGAAGATACAATATGATTGTTTGTTGATGTTGTCTTCAATTCGTTTTGACATTGCATTAATAAGTTTATGATTGTTCTCTTTCTAGATGAGGGACCATCTAGTCCTATGCAGCATGAAATGGATCACATAGAGAGTGCAAGTAAGGGTGTTGTTGTGTTTTGCATATGTAGTTGTTCCTTTAACACTAGTTTTACTTGTAATTGATTTGCTTTTGCATATAGGTGGAGAATCAATCTCGGGACTTGTGAAGCAATACGTGTTCCATCGATCACAGTCACCTGACATTTCCTTGGCCCATGGCATCATACCTTTGTTTGCTTGCAGATTACATTGCAATGGGCAAAGACTTTGCTGACTCTAAAAGAAATGATAAGTATGCTATTTTGCATGAGTTTTTTATTACAGTGGCTAGGCGAGATCAGGACTACAAGAGGATGGGTAAGAAGGTAAGTGGGCTTCAAATCTTATATTGCTCGATTTTCCATCTGGCTATCCACTTGATGAGAGAGGATCCACTCCTACTTGGAATGTCTTGCTCGAGGACCATGTGCAGCATGGGCTTGTAGTTGCATCAACTTCTTTGTCTGATAGTGGTTGGTTGGCATGCATATGTCCATTGGCAGGTAAGGCACAATACCACAATTGACATTTCACATTTTGTGTTTCCATTCTACTAGTTTTAAATAAAATTTATTGCTTGTAGGACAATGTATTGGTTGGATGGAACGGTTTGCATATGTCCAGGGTTTGGAGGTTGTCAGACGTGTGATCATTCATGACAAGTTTCCATATGGATTTTGTAGAGAACATGATAAAAGTGTTAAGGTAAGCTACCATTCCATGCATTCTATGTTTTCATTCCATGATAAAAGTGTCTTTGACAAATGTCTCCTCGTTAGTCCTATGCATGCTATGTTTGCCATCTTTCATGCTATAATGCTTGCTAGTTGAAGTCAATATACTATACATGTTTTTCTCCATGTGGTTTCCAAATGCAATCTTCAGTATTAGCTCTAATACATAGAGCAAAGAAGAATCCAACAGTTTTTTGGGAGGAGAGTTTTCCACTTTTCCAACAGCTTTTGATTGATCCATGTGAAGATGTCTAGACTCATTACATACCTCCCTCTGCAAGGACAATCGTGCCCATGTCTTCTTAGCTAGCACGAGGTGGACTAGAGAGGAGTAGTTTTTTTGTAGGTTGCATTATGTCTCTTCTCTGTGTTCCTGGAGGGCTGGTTCTAGAGATGGGTTGTGGTACAGCCCCTCTTATGCGTGCTTGTCAGGCCATTGGTAGGCCTTGTTTTTCATTTGATTCAGACAACAATATTGTGGCTAGCATTGTTGAGCCACTTGTGGCAGATCATTCTAGAAAACGGTCAGCAAGTCAGAGCATGATGGAGAGGGGGAAGAAGAGAGAGTGGAACCTGTCACAAACCCCTTTGATGAGTAGTATGCTACTGGCCCTGAGTTTTTTAATTATATATTTTGCATGCTAAAATTGAGGACTTTGAAAGTGTTATTTAGCATCTTTATAATATGGTAGATAGTGAACATTTACGAGTGCCTTTGGATCAAGAAAATTCAAATTTTGATGCTTTGGATAGTGTTTGTAAGGCCTTGATCTAGCAATTGATTTTTTCTACTTTTTGTTGGTAGCGAATTGTCTTTTGTATAATACATAAGGATGGCAAGTTCTTCTTATTGGAAATTATTTTCATTGTTCCACTTTGACTTACTTTCTTTGAAATGTATGTTTTGTTGTAGTTTTTTGCATGCTATGCAGAAAAAATGGCAAGATTCATGATAGCTAACAAGAGATATGATGAGTGCAAATTAGATAAACCACATGCGCGCAACTACTTTCTTGATCATGAATGTCAGGGGGATTAGAACGTGGTTTAAAACACCATTTTGTTCATAGACTGATAATTGTTGTGGTGAACCATGGACACATTTGGAAAGTTTTGGTCTAGTGCATTTTGCGAGTGAAGTGGTATTTCAACAGTCATTTATGTTATGAGTTTGGTAATTAGTTTATGTTCTTCAAGTGAAAGATAGGCTGGATTGTAAGTCTGATTATTGGTATGCTTATTATGACAACATCTTGCTATGGTAAGCTTGGTTTCAAATTTGTTCTCATCAGAGGAATTGTAAAAAACCTCGCTTGCTTCATTGGGCCTGCTTGCTTTATCTCGCTCGCTCTATTGACTACCTCTTGCTAGGTGGGTGTCATCGTTGTGGTGCGAGCAAGGCATTGGTGCTGCTAGGTGAGCATTGCCACCATAGACGAGGCATTAGCAACACAGGCTAGTGCCTCCGCTATACTAGGTAGGCATTTCTACCACCACTAGGTAGGTGGTGCAAGTGCGCCAGCGTGGTAGCTTCTAAGTAGGAGGCTTGTGAGAGGTTGAGGGGGTGGGTTAATGAGAGGCGATGTGTGTGTGTGTGTGTGTGTGTGTGTGTGAGAGAGAGAGAGAGAGAGAGAGAGAGTGTGTGTGTGAGTGAGTGAGGGGGTGGTTGGCGAGGGGGGGTGGAGGTGGTGGTGGTGGGGGGGTGGGTGGTGGAAGGGGGGGGGTTAGGTGGTGGTGGTGGAGAGGGGAGGGGCTGGGGGGGTGGTGGAGGAAGGGGGGGGGAATGGGGGTATTAGGGGAGGGGGGAGAGGGGGGGGGAGGGGGTGGTGGTAGTGGAGGGGGGTGGTGGTGGTGGTGGTGGTGGAGCTAGAGAGGGGGGGAGGGGGGGTGGAGCGAGGAGTGAAGGGCAAGGGGTTTTGATGGAATACTTGATGGAATTTGAAAGGGAGGAGGAGATGATCACCTACAACACTCTTCCAAATCTTTGTCGATGGGTGGGAGGGTGGTGGTGGTGGAGGGGGTTGGGGGTGGAGGGTGTCATAGGGGGTAAGATTCACTCTCCTTTTTTTAATAAAAAATGCCTACCCCTACCCCGTGTGTTGGCCTAACTTTGATCTTCAAGATCTTAATACCCTCTTCTTGTTTTCCTTTTCACGAGACCCTTCTTCCTTTCATGGGCAAAAGGTTAAGATCGAGGGACCATTGCGAAGTCCGGTGTAGAACCTCCCCTCGACTCCTCAGCCTTTTAGAACTTCGCCCTCAAAATTCCTAAGGCACGAATCTAACCGGACTAACCTCTAATTGAATGGCTAACTAGACAGTCACTTAATTGGACCATTGGACTAGTCGCCTTGCAAACCATAGGCTCACCTAGTAATCACTAACTAAAATATCTCCCAACACTGTGGATTTTTTGCCATGCATTGCATATGCTTCAAATTTTCCACTATATAGGGATCTTGCCTGCAATCCGCTCATCCTCGCACTTAGAAACCTTACCATTGAGACTCTCACAACTTGATCCTTATAGGGGTGACTTGGAGGTGAACATGGGTGACAGAGAGGTGAACATGGGGAGCTGACATAGAAGTGAACATGGAGTGAACAGGGGTGACTTTTAGGTGAACATGGGTGACCTAGAGGTGAACATGGGTGACAGAGGTTCAACCTGAGTGACAGGGGTGAAGAGGGATTAAGGAGAAGTGTGTGCAGGGAAGGCAAGGGCTGTTTTTGTCTTGCCAGAGAAGGAGAAACTCAATTTTTATTGATCTCCCACCAAAGAGTACAACTGGGCAGAGAGTAGAAGCTTGACAGGGTTAGGAAAGGGAATACATTGTTGTTGTTTTTTTTTTTTTGAATAAATAAAAATTTAACTAATAGGAATGGAAATCCTTATCCAAAGAGAGAGAGTCAATGTGGATAATACTTCTTTACCCATGAGCCATTTACAGGTGCTGGTAACTTCTTGCCCTCCAAGGTGGCCAAATAAACCCCTCCACTGGGAATAATCCTTGTGATAAAGAAGGGCCCTGTCCAGCCACTGACAAATTTGGGTTTATGCTTTAGGAACTTACTGGAATATAACAAGACCAAGCTACCAACTTGGAATTCCCTCTTCCTAAGATTTCTCTCATGCCATGCTTTCTACCTTCTTTGCCAAACTTCTTGAGCAAGGATCGCTTCACGACGATGTTCATCCAAGGCTTCAAGATCCCATAATCTCTCAAGTGTGCATGCCTCCAAGTTATCATCCATCTCTGCCATGACCCTAGTGGTCTTCATGTGGAACTCATAGGGCATAACCGCCTCCAAACCGTAAACTAGCTGGAATGGTGAATATCTAGTGCTAGCCTTGTATGTTGTTCCGTAAGCAAAAAGAGCAGCTGGTAGTAGAATATCCCAATCTACCAAGGAATGAAGGCATAACCAAGCCACAATATGAGACATGGTCCGATTGGAGCTCTCAGTCAAACCATTGGCTCGAGGGTAGTTTGAACTAGAGGTCTTATGAACAATTTGCAGTTGGGTGACGAGGTCAGTAATGACATCATTGAGAAAGTGGGTACATCTATCACTCATCAATTCCACAGGACATCCAAACCTAGAAATGATTTGATCATACAAGAATGAGGCCACAACTTGAGCAGTGCAGGTCTTCGCTGCCTTAGCCTCCACCCATTTAGTGCCATAATCAGTAGCAATCAGAGCATACTTGTTCCCTCTTCGAGTTGTAGGAGAGATGGGTCCAACAAAATCCAATCCCCATCTATTTTTGTGGTACAGGGCTGGATGGCTAAAGGGGAAGGTACTCCCATCGGGTAGGCTTCGGCCCCCCTCTTTGACATGAGTTGCAGCGGCGCACATAAGCATAGCAGTCTTGGAATAGCTTTGGCCACCACAACCCAGAGCGCATTATCTTTCTAACAGTGGCATCTGGTGCCATATGACCTCCCCCCATTCCGAGCCTCTTGAAGGATGGCTTGTGTTTCATGAGGCAGTCGATAGAGCGAGGGAGGAAAAGCGAGCGGGCCCAAAAAAGCGAGCGAGCTTTTCTACAATTTCCTTATCGAGGTATTCGACATAGCTTTGTGGAAACCACTATTTGGGAAGATTCTCGAAAATAAAACTTATGTTACTATGTGTAACTATACCAATATTGCGAATTATAGTCTACCTTAACTTCCAATTGGAGCCATACTCACATTATGCAACAATAATATGTGGGTTTGAAAGAAACCGAATTTTCACTCCAAAGCGGATTCCATTACTGATACAACAAATCTTTTGCATTTGAAATGGGTCTTATTATCAAACTCCTTCAATAATCAAAACAAATGTGTTGCTTGATATGTTGAACTTAGTAATGTAAACATCACTTCACCCATATGCAGGGAAAAAAAACTGTCTGTAGACTTCATAGCATGGGATTGCATCAACACTTATAACATTCAAAATGGTTCTTCTTATTAAAAGTGTTATCAACCATGAAAGTTCACCCGTATGTTGAAAAACCCAAGTGTCATTTATGACATTCAAAATTGTTCTTGCAACCATCCTGTAGTTCCTAGAGATTTTGCCCATACTTCCAACCCCTTCCCTTCAACCACTAAGAGGTATCTAATAGTTTTATAGAACACTTGAGATATCATCACCTCCTAATACAAAACCATTATTACTATTTGTAGAACACTTGAGATATCATCACCTCTTAATACAAGACCATTCTTACTATTTGTAGAACACTTGAGATATCATCACTCCTTCCCTTCAGCCACTAAGAGGTACCTAATACTTTTGTAGAACACTTGAACCATTCTTACTATTTGTAGAACACTTGAGATATCATCACCTTTTAATACAAAACCATTCTTACGGTTTGTATAACACTTGAGATATCATCACCTCTTAATATAAGACCATTCTTAGTATTTGTAGATCACTTTAGATATCATCGCCTCTTAATACAAGACCATTCTTACTATTTGAGAGATTAATGGATTAAAGGTTTGAAGCTCATAGGAGACGAAGGAAGAGAAAGTCAGTTTCAACATGAGGACAATAAAACTAATTGGAATATTTTGACTTATGTATTATACCTTTTTGAAGACTATGAATTTAAGTCAGTTTCAACATTAGGATGATAAAACTAATTAGAATATTTTGACTTATGTATTATACATTTTTGAAGACTATGAATTTTAATGAGGAGAGGCACACACACTACTCAGTAAATACACTAGTACTACTACTAGCCTATGACTATTAAGCCTAGTAGCACCAGTGTGATTTTGAGCCTTGTATCAACCTTTTGATAATTTTCTTTCATCATTAGTGCAATAGAAATTATTCCTTCTATCAGAAGAATCTTGCCAAATTTATTCAAAGTGATGATTTTGTAGTCTACATCCACTATCCTCTGACTCTCAAAAATATATTAAATGTGAGCACCCATTTATCTTGTATGATCAACCCTAGACTATGCTGCGATAGGACATTACTAGAACAAAAAAAATATGAATTGATATGGCGATGTTCGGTGTGAAATAACCAAATTAAGGATTTAATAAGAAAGAAAACAATCAGAATCAATAGGCTATTCAATGGCTCAAATCTGCACAGAAATTATAATGTGCCTCCCATCTCTTATGCATTCCAGCTCCTCATGTTTGACAAGAATGCAAACAATAATGAAATCACATTATCTTTAGTTTCAAAGTAATCAAAGCACCAAAAATAAATGCAAACATATTGGATGAGGAATAAATAGGTATAGATATAGATAGAGCTATATATATGCATTCATAGATATAATGATGATTAAAGTTGGATGGTCGTAATAATATTATGTGTACTATCATTGGGATTAGGACTACTATTGGTAATATTGTATGTAGTAGTAGGAGAACTACCATTAAGGAACACTCAAATAAAATTACTAATGGTGGTGATAAAACTACCACTAGTAGTTTGGTAATTACCCCTAACATCTACAACAAATATTTGATGGGTAGCTAGTATTAGGTCGAAAGGCCCCAATTGTGCTATAATAATGGACCAAAAAAGGGAGTGCTATAGCATCACCTAAGGGTCACTTTTTATCCATGAAAAAAACAAGTCGGTGCAACCTAGGTCATACAGATCTAGGTCATGTGGAGTGGTTCGCGTCTCTTTCCTTGACAAAAAAGTTACACTACCTTTGATAGTAACTACAAAGATTGCTGCCATAGTGCCGTAGAGTAGCCCCTAGGTTGCACCATCATCCTTTTTTGCTTTTGAGCCATTAAGTTTGATCCACTGATTTTATGTAGAATTATTCTACTATATGTTCACATGTCCTTAATAGGATCTTGATATAATCCCTTCCATTGTAAGTTCTTTTACTTTAAGTTCCACATATCCTTAACAAACCACTAGGCTTCAACATAGATTCATTCTTATGTTTCAAGCCTCAAAATCAAACACCCTTGTAAAAGGGATAATGTATTAAAGCTACATTCAATCCATCAAATCTTTGAATAACAGTTCTATTGAAAATTCATGTATCATCAATAGGATTTCATCCATTATATGCTCATTTGTCTTTAATAGTATGTCTAAAAATTCATGTATCTTCAATATTATTTCTCTCATGTGTTCCAATATCTTCAAAAAAATACCTTTATTTATGTCCAAACTTGAGCATTGATTTGTATTTATCAAACACAATTTCACTCCACCTATTCTTTAGAATGAAATTTTTTCACCAAAAGTGGGCCAAATGTAAGGTCTTTTCACATATTCTTAAGAATGAAAATTTTGGCCTTATGTTGGCAAGTCTATGGAATGAGGGTAAGGCCAAAGTCTCTGGTACGGTGCATTAGGTCTTGATTAATTCTTCTTTAGGCTTGAATATTTAATGCATTAACTTCACGACTATTATTTATGCTTGAACTTGTATGTATTAATTTCATGACTTAGGATTTTATGAAGTTATATCTAACATGTCCCAAATTTAATGGAAATTAATATCCTACATAACACAACAAAGTATCATCATATCCCTTCCCAAAATCAATGCTACCTAGCAACTCTCCTAGCATTTTCACTGCCTTGCATTTGAGTTAGCTATGATGAAGAATGTTGCCTACCTTTGGAACCTCTTAGAGTTACCGTTAGCATGATCTAATTTCATGTACCCCAAAACTTGAGACTTGGAGATTCCCATATCACACCAGCGGTAGCTATCTTGTCCACTCTCAATGCCAGTAAGAGCTAGGCCCCATAGACCCGTAAAAGAAGTCTTTTTGGAGGTTCAATTTTTTCCCTCCGTCTTCTGCAGGCCCCATGATAAAATAGGATATATTCATCACCCTACATTTAATGCAAGAATTGACACAACTTTTTTGGACTTGACTATGTAGTTTACATCTCAAACTTGGTGCTAAAATTGCAGACTGGGAGATTCCCATATCACACCAACGGTAGATGTCTTGTCCACTCTCAACACTAGTAAGAGCCGGTCCCCATAGACCGGTAAAAGAAGTCTTTTTGGAGGTTCAATTTTTTGCCTCCATCTTCTCCGGCCCCATGACAGAATAGGATATATTCACCACCCTACATTTAATGCAAGAATTGACAACTTTTTTTCGACATGACTATGCAGCTTACATCCCAAAATTGGTGCTAAAATTGCATACCAGACATCTCCATTTGCTAGGGGGGTGTCCCTAGCAACCCCTTGGACTTGCTCTATTTGTCTAGTTGTGTCTCTCCACAAAAATCGGAGTGGGGCCTATTTTCCCCATCTAGTAAAACTATATGCATCAATATGTATGTATGTATGTATGTATGTATGCATGCATGCATGCATCCATGTATGTATGTACACACACACACACATATATGTATGCATACCCCCTGAAAATCAAGACCCCCATTGCAAAGAAAGGTAAAGAACACAAGTGCTTGTTCTTATGCTCATGAGACAACAAAATGCATGACATGGGAAACCAATGGGGTCTTACTTTTGATGTTTGTATGTATGTATGTATGTATATATATGCATGTACATACATACATACATCTATATATATGTGTGTGTGTGTGTGTGTGTGTGTGTGTGTGTGTGTGTGTATGTATGTATATGTTGATGCATATATGTATATATTGATGCATACAATTTTGATATATGGAGAAAATTGACATGAAAATCATCTAAATTGGCTCTTGCCGTTTGATTTGATATATGACATGACCCCATTTGAATTTGTAAGTCCAAAGATACGAGGTCCTACTTTTAGGGCCTAAATGCTTGAAATAGGCAGCGCGTTAACGTGCTGCCTATTTCATGCATTTAGGCCTCAAAAGTAGGACCCCATTGGCAACACAATGGGGTCCTTCTTTTGAGGCCTAAATGCATGAAATAGGGAGTGCATTAATGCGCTGCCTATTTTAGGCATTTAGGCCCTAAAAGTAGCACCCTGCATATTTGGACTTGCATATCCGAATGGGGTCATGTCATATATCAAATCGAATGGCAAGGTCCAATTTAGATGGTTTTCATGTCCATTTTCTCCATCGACTAAAACTATATTCATCAAATAATGGTGTTTATCAATTTTTGGCATACCTCCCCCAAAATCAAGACCCCCATTGCAAAGAAAGGTAAGGAACACAAGTGCTTGTCCTTATGCTCATGAGACAACAAAATGCATGACATGGGAAACCAATGGGGTCCTAATTTTTATGTATGTATGTATGTATGTATGTATATGCATGTACATACATACATACATCTATATATATATATATATATATGTATGTATGTATATGTTGATGCATATATGTATATATTGATGCATACAATTTTGATAAATGGAGAAAATGGACATGAAAATAATCTAAACTGGCTCTTGCTGTTTGATTTGATATATAACATGACCCCATTTGGATTAGTAAGTCCAAAGATACGGGGTCCTACTTTTAGGGCCTGAATGCCTGAAATAGGCAGCGCGTTAACGCGCTGCCTATTTCATGCATTTAGGCCTCAAAAGTAGGACCCCATTGGCAACACAATGGGGTCCTACTTTTGAGGCCTAAATGCATGAAATAGGGAGCGCGTTAACGCGCTGCCTATTTTAGGCATTCAGGCCCTAAAAGTAGTACCCCGTATCTTTGGACTTGCATATCCAAATGGGGTCATGTCATATATCAAATCGAACGGCAAGATCCAATTTAGATGGTTTGCATGTCCATTTTCTCCATCAACTAAAAAGATATTCATCAAATAATGTTATTGATCAATTTTTGGCATACCCCCCCAAAATCAAGACCCCCATTGCAAAGAAAGGTAAAGAACACAAGTGCTTGTTCTTATGCTCATGAGACAACAAAATGCATGACATGGGAAACCAATGGGGTCTTACTTTTGATGTTTGTATGTATGTATGTATATATATGCATGTACGTACATACATACATCTATATATATATATATATATATGTATGTATGTATATGTTGATGCATATATGTATATATTGATGCATACAATTTTGATATATGGAGAAAATGGACATGAAAATCATCTAAAATGGCTCTTGCCGTTTGATTTGATATATAACATGACCCCATTTGGATTTGTAAGTCCAAAGATACGGGGTCTTACTTTTAGGACCTGAGTGCCTGAAATCGGCAGCGCGTTAACGCGCTGCCTATTTCATGCATTTAGGCCTCAAAAGTAGGACTCCATTGGCAACACAATGGGGTCCTACTTTTGAGGCCTAAATGCATGAAATAGGGAGCGCGTTAACACGCTGCCTATTTTAGGCATTCAGGCCCTAAAAGTAGTACCCCGTATCTTTGGACTTGCATATCCAAATGGGGTCATGTCATACATCAAAATCGAACGGCAAGATCCATTTTAGATGGTTTTGAAGTCCATTTTCTCCATCAACTAAAACTATATTCATCAAATAATGTTATTGATCAATTTTTGGCATACCCTCCCAAAATCAAGACCCCCATTGCAAAGAAAGGTAAAGAACACAAGTGCTTGTTCTTATGCTCATGAGACAACAAAATGCATGACATGGGAAACCAATGGGGTCTTACTTTTGATGTTTGTATGTATGTATGTATATGCATGTACGTACATACATACATCTATATATATATATATATATATATATATGTATGTATGTATATGTTGATGCATATATATATATATATATATATATATATATATATATTGATGCATACAATTTTGATATATGGAGAAAATGGACATAAAAATCATCTAAACTGGCTCTTGCCATTTGATTTGATATATAACATGACCCCATTTGGATTTGTAAGTCCAAAGATACGGGGTCCTACTTTTAGGGCCTGAATGCCTGAAATAGGCAGCGCGTTAACGTGCTGCCTATTTCATGCATTTAGGCCTCAAAAGTAGGACCCCATTGGCAACACAATGGGGTCCTACTTTTGAGGCCTAAATGCATGAAATAGGGAGTGCGTTAACGCGCTGCCTATTTTAGGCATTCAGGCCCTAAAAGTAGTACCCCGTATCTTTGGACTTGCATATCCAAATGGGGTCATGTCCTATATCAAATCGAACGGCAAGATCCACTTTAAATGGTTTTCATGTCCATTTTCTCCATCAACTAAAACTATATTCATCAAATAATGTTATTGATCAATTTTTGGCATACCCCCCCAAAATCAAGACCCCCATTGCAAAGAAAGGTAAAGAACACAAGTGCTTGTTCTTATGCTCATGAGACAACAAAATGCATGACATGGGAAACCAATGGGGTCTTACTTTTGATGTATGTATGTATGTATGTATATGCATGTACGTACATACATACATCTATATATATATATATATATATATATGTATGTATGTATATGTTGATGCATATATATATATATATATATATATATATATATATATATATTGATGCATACAATTTTGATATATGGAGAAAATCGACATGAAAATCATCTAAACTGACTCTTGCCATTTGATTTGATATATAACATGACCCCATTTGGATTTGTAAGTCCAAAGATACGAGGTCCTACTTTTAGGGCCTGAATGCCTGAAATAGGCAGCGCGTTAACGCGCTGCCTATTTCATGCATTTAGGCCTCAAAAGTAGGACCCCATTGGCAACACAATGGGGTCCTACTTTTGAGGCCTAAATGCATGAAATAGGGAGCGCGTTAACGCGCTGCCTATTTTAGGCATTCAGGCCCTAAAAGTAGTACCCCGTATCTTTGGACTTGCATATCCAAATGGGGTCATGTCATATATCAAATCGAACGGCAAGATCCACTTTAGATGGTTTTCATGTTTATTTTCTCCATCAACTAAAACTATATTCATCAAATAATGTTATTGATCAATTTTTAGCATACCCCCCCAAAATCAAGACCCCCATTGCAAAGAAAGGTAAAGAACACAAGTGCTTGTTCTTATGCTCATGAGACAACAAAATGCATGACATTCGAAACCAATGGGGTCTTACTTTTGATGTTTGTATGTATGTATGTATATGCATGTACGTACATACATACATCTATATATATATATATATATATATATATGTATGTATGTATATGTTGATGCATATAATATATATATATATATATATATATATATATATATTGATGCATACAATTTTGATATATGGAGAAAATGGACATGAAAATCATCTAAACTGACTCTTGCCATTTGATTTGATATATAACATGACCCCATTAGGATTTGTAAGTCCAAAGATACGGGGTCCTACTTTTAGGGCCTAAATGCCTGAAATAGGCAGCGCGTTAACGCGCTGCCTATTTCATGCATTTAGGCCTCAAAAGTAGGACCCCATTGGCAACACAATGGGGTCCTACTTTTGAGGCCTAAATGCATGAAATAGGGAGCGCGTTAACGCGCTGCCTATTTTAGGCATTCAGGCCCTAAAAGTAGTACCCCGTATCTTTGGACTTGCATATCCAAATGGGGTCATGTCATATATCAAATCGAACGGCAAGATCCACTTTAGATGGTTTTCATGTCCATTTTCTCCATCAACTAAAACTATATTCATCAAATAATGTTATTGATCAATTTTTGGCATACCCCCCCAAAATCAAGACCCCCATTGCAAAGAAAGATAAAGAACACAAGTGCTTGTTCTTATGCTCATGAGACAACAAAATGCATGACATGGGAAACCAATGGGGTCTTACTTTTGATGTTTGTATGTATGTATGTATGTATATATATGCATGTACATACATACATACATACATACATACATATACATATATATATATATATGTGTGTGTGTGTGTGTGTGTGTGTGTGTGTGTGTGTATGTATGTATGTATATGTTGATGCATATATGTATATATTGATGTATATATTGATGCATAAAGTTTTGATATATGGAGAAAATGGACATGAAAATCATCTAAATTGGCTCTTGTCGTTTGATTTGATATATGACATGACCCCATTTAGATTTGTAAGTCCAAAGATACGAGGTCCTACTTTTAGGGACTGAATGCCTAAAAGTTGCCAATGGGGTCCTACTTTTGAGGCGTAAATGCATGAAATAGGTAGCGCGTTAACGCGCTGCCTATTTTAGGCATTCAGACCCTAAAAGTAGCACCCTGTATCTTTGGACTTGTATATCCGAGTGGGGTCATGTCATATATCAAATCGAATGGCAAGATCCAATTTAGATGGTTTTCATGTCCATTTTCTCCATCAACTAAAACTATATTCATCAAATAATGTTGTTTATCAATTTTTGGCATACCCCCCCCCAAAATCAAGACCCCCATTTTGTTATATGTATATACATACATATATATCTATATGTGTATATATATGTGTGTGTGTGTGTGTGTTTGTGTGTATACACACACACATGTATGTATGTATGTATGTATGTATATATATATACATACATACATACATACATACATATGTATATATTGATGCATATATTGATGCATATCTTGATGTATATATTTATTCATACAGTTTTTATTGATGGAGAAAATAGGCATGAAAACCATCTAAATTGGCTCTTGCCGTTCGATTTGATATAGGACATGATCCCATTGGAATTTGTAAGTCCAAAGATACGGGGTCCTACTTTTAGGGCCTGAATTCCTAAAATAGGTAGCTTGTCAATGTGCTACCCATTTCATGTATTTAGGCCTCAAAAGTAGGACCTCATTTGGTCCTACATGGGGTCCTACTTTTGAGGCCTAAATGTATGAAATAGGTAGCGCATTGACACGCTGCCTATTTCAGGCATTCAAGCCCTAAAAGTAAGACCCCGTATCTTTGGAATTACAAATCCAAATGGGCTCATGTCATACATCAAATCAAATGGCAAGAGCCAATTTAGATGTTTTCATGCCTATTTTATCGATTTAATAAAGCTATATGCATCAAATAATGTTGTTTATCAATTTTTGGCATACACCCCCAAAATCCAGACCCCCATTGGAAAGAAAGGTAAGGAACACAAGTGCTTGTTCTTATGTTCAGGAGACATTAAAAGAGAGGCCTGGTAGCCCAAAAATGGCAGCGCATCAATGCGCTATCATTTTTGGGTTGCCAGGTCTCTTTTTGTTGTCTCACGAGCATACATATGGAGGTTACTTTACAATATAACTAAGAAGTAGTATTGAAGTAGTTCTACAATTTGGATGCATTAAGAGCATTCATATAGCAAGGAAGAATATAATAATTGAATACATTTTTTTTTCAATACATATTGCTAGTGAGACTACCAAAAAGAGGCTCTACCCCTCATGATGTCTCTGGATATAGAATATGAGATTGCTTGATGCTTGGATTGCAGTTGGAAACGTTGTGTGGGCAAAGCCACTATATGCCTCAAGTGTTGGATATTGATGTATGGCTCAAGTGCTAGAATGTGCAAATCATGGCCAAAATCAAGACCCCTTAGAGATTCCATGAGGGCTATCCTTTTACTACTACACACATCACCTTTAGTCGAGGGCAGAACCATTCGTCATCACAGGCAGCAAGTTCATGGGACCCCATCCCATGATCCAAGGCATTATTCAAAGACAAAGTATTTCTGACCATTCCCAAATTGAGTTTGCCAATTCCTAATCTAATTGATTTCATTTACAGGACTTGCAATGCTTGCAAAGCCCTTGCTTAAGCTTGAGCCTCTTGATTTTGGGGGTATGATGGTCGAAAATGGCTTAACACGCCCAAAATCAAGAGGCTCATTCAAGCTTAAGCAAGGGATTTGCAGGTCTTGTTTTTGGGTGGCAAAAGCACGAAAAATGACAGCGCATTAAGGTGTTGCCATTCTTATGCTTCCCCCCTCCAAAAACAAGATCCCCAAGCTATTCATTAGAGACACCAAAATGAGAAGAAGGATGACATGAGGAGTAGAGGAGCTGGCCAATGAGGGGAGGGACAGCCTTGGAATTGCCAGCAACAAGCATGATGCAAGGAGGTGAGAAGGCAAAGAAGCAAGGAGGTGAGGAGGTGAGGAAGCAAGGAGGCGAGGAGGCAAGAGGCAGACTTGAAGGGCAACAAGAGGGTGGAGGTGGCCAAAAGAGTATGCAGGAAAGGGAGGGATGGAGATTGCTTGTAGGAAATGCTGGGATTAATGCTACAAATGCCTTTTTTTTTTGTGTGTTTTGCATCATGAAATTTTTATGGCATTTTTCTTTTAAAAAATACAACATTGTTGTGATTAATTGGGCTACAAACAACTCAAGCGGTAAAGCACCATGGATTAGTACAACAATATACATCACAAATGGATGCATACACTCATATACATCACCGATGGATGCATACACCTATACTCACATCAATTTCCAATATTGTATTAGATGGACCCTTAGCATATATGTGTGCATAGAAGACCATTTCCTACATTGATCCCTGATTTCATAGTTAAATTATTCCCATTCTCACATTCTAACATGTGAAGATTTAATGTACATGCATTATGGGCACATTATATTGTAGTTTATGACTAACTTTTTTTATGAATGCATGATACTTGTATATGGTCAAGGAAGGTATATTATCATTTTTGAATGACAAGATTACTCTATGCTCCATTTTATCCTATATTAAAAATTATGATCACTAGATATTACATAAATGTATTGCTCCATTATATCCTATACTAAAAACTATTTTGACCCAAATACATAATGCCAATTGAGGTTAGTACTCATGACAAGTGATGAAAACAATCTAATGGTATGAGTGAGATCTTATAAATTTTGGATATATAATATGGGTACTATGTTGATTGAGCTATTTTTCTAAGGGAATATTTTCAACTTAATTACTAAATACATACTTACAATGGTGACCTGATTCCCATCTATATGTATAATCAAGTTTTACTTTGTGTTTAAAAAAAAGCTTTTGCATAAGGTTATAATTCGAATAGTATTTATATTTGTTTAAGACTACCCATTGAGCTGGCTCCTATCCTTATATTGAACATGATAATGTTCATAAAGATTTTATGAATACAAATAGATAGCATTGGCTCTCTTTTTAGTGGTTGGGAATGAACCCTAAAAGTACCCTAAAACGACTATGTATTCCCTTATTTGTAGCATGGAAGTGATCATGGTAGAGTGGCATAATCCCTATTTTGCTTTTTTCATAGGTTTTTTTGCTACTCATGGTCGGCGGATACACCACGGCATAGATCCAAATAGATATTTGGTTTTTTGCTTCAACTTGCTTGACTAGACTTTCCTTGATGATTGTTCGATTGTGCATCATGAGTAGTCACTGGCTTAATTGATGCATTAAGTGTAATGTTTTCCTTAAAGTTTTTCATACTATAGGATACGAGTTTGCTTATAGGGGTGGAAATAGAAGCTTGTTAACGCCTGGTGCATATTTTTCGTTAGATGCAGTAGGATACTAGTTACAGAGTGTCGGCCAATTATTTCACTTGAATCATGCTCCTCTTATGCTTGCGTTTATGGTCACGTATTGAGTTTAACATAATAGTCTACAGGATACAGGATACAGGATAGTCAACATAGTGGTTGGATGCATTCATTTCTAGTTCCGATAGAACTATCATTCAGACATTGGTCATAATAGAAGTATGGAGGGCTAAAATCCTTTTTTGGCTCCCTAAGTTTTTTAAAGCATGGTATTGTCCAGATTACATAGGTATTTTCACTAAGCAAAATTAATGCTTATGATGAAAATGTGTTTTTTTTCTTTTGACATAGTTAGTTCTGTTTCCATGTTTTTGGATCGAATGTATGGATGATCTTCTGCAAGCATAAAAGACATGATATGTATATGTAGCACATGATCATGTTTACATATTTTCAGTCATATATTCTACCTTGTGATCTATCATTATCTTGCTGTGTGGATGTTCAATCTAAGTAGTGTTTGCTTTTTTTATCGCAAATTTTATGTATTCTTATGTCTCTACCTCTCCGTAACGACTCAAATTGATAGTATGGGGATGAAAGAGAAGTTAATTGTGAGTTTCAGGCATGCCTTCATTGTTGGAATATGTTTAATTTGCTTATGATCACATCAATTGTTCCAATGATATTGAGGGGAATAAGATGCTGGATGAGGTTCTCGCTCGCTTGAAACCTATTTAATCTTGCTCGCTTATTTGGGGCTGCTCGCTTTTCTCCGCTCACTTTTTGGTAATCCTCGTGTTTCATGAGGGAGCACGCAGCTCCTTAAAATGTGGTCCTTCCCCAACTTGTACAACTGACCCGCGATCAGTTTGAAAGGAGCAGCCCGAACAATCTACCTCCGCTTTTGTGCAGGAGTTAACCCTTTGGGGAACTCCCCTGTAGACAACAAGTGTACAATGTTTGCATACCATGGGGGAAAGCAGTCCACAGCAAACAGGCAGTCATCTTTTGGTATTGTGGCATCGACACGGAAGAGGCCTGCATCTGGAAGGTCATCATCAACTCCTATGGCTGCTTCACCTGAAGAGATCCTTGACAAGTGCTCTGCCAGTTGATGCAATCAGCCTGCTCTCACTAGGATGTCAAAGTCAAACTCTTGAAATAGAAGAATCCACTTGCTCACTCTCCCCCCAATCAGTCTGAATAGCAGGTTCAAGGTTAGAAGCATTCTTACCATTGAACACAGAGAAGTCATCCAAGAATACCTCAAGGAACTTTCCAATGTTCTCTTGGAAGAGTTTGGTGACAAGACGTTGAAACGTGGCTGGTGCATTGCATAGACCAAAAGGCATCATCCGGTAAGCATAAGTTCCCCATTGGGTGACAAAGGTAGTCTTTAACTGATCTTGCTCTCGCACCCGAACCTGGTTATACCCACTGTATCCATCCATGAAGGAGTAGAGAGCATGACCAGCTATGGTTTCTAGCACCCTGTCAGTGAAGGGGAGAGGAAACCTATCCTAACGTGTGGCAGTATTCAAACTCCTATAGTCGACACAAACTCAAAGTTTGCCAGTCTCTCTTTTGGGCACCACTACAATGCCACTAAGCCATTCAAAGTAGTCAATAGGGTAGATCAACCCTACTTGCTCCATCTTTTGAATATCAGCATGGATAGCCTTGCCATAGTTAGGATTCATGCGATATGGTCCCCTGATCACTGGCTCTACTTCTGGATAAAGATCGATGCGATGTTCCATGAACTGAGTGGGTACTCCCTTTAAATCCCTATATGATCAGGCAAAGACATCGACATACTCTTGAAAAAAATCAAACAATGCAGCAAGGAGATAGTCATGTTCCCAAACCCAACTGGCTACCTTAAGATGCCGTGGTTGGTCCTCTGTCCCAATGTTAAGATAACTCCAATCCCTGGCATGGTCAACCTGAGGTATGCTTCTTGATGTGAAGTTGTCCGGTTCTTTTTCTCCCACTGCTGGGTGCACAGGAGAATCAACCAGAGAAAAATCTCCCACTACTTCTTCCATCCAAGAGCTCGGCTAGGACAGTTGGGTGTCTTCTAGAAATGGTTGAGATGTAGAGGCAGCACTTGGGCACATTCTCTTTTTTCCTTTTTGTGCTTGCTTGAGCATTCCTCTGTATGGTAATCCAACCACCTTGTATGTAGTTTCTGGAACCTCTTGTGTCGTTGGGGGGTCAGCTTCTGACATGTATAAGTCGAGTAGAACAAGGTCCACGACATCTCCTCCCTGTATGCTATGGCTTGCCTTGAAGGTCTGAAGTTCCAGACTCCAGTGTGAATGTGGACGGCTCCTTCAAGTTGTCCAGTCTCTTGACCCCTCCTAGGTTGGTCAGGTTGCACAATGGATTCAATAACCCTTCCAAGAGTCATTTCCGGCACTGCTTGCCTTTGAGTGACATCAGTAAGTAGGTGGTCATCCTCTTCTTCTGCAGTTTTCTCCAATACCATCATTGTGCTCAGCCAACTCATCATCTTCTTGCATAGCATCCTCTTCCTCCTCTGTTGTGACCCCATGGTCTTTTTCTTGGTGTGAGGCATCCATGTCGTGTGCCTCCATTGCTTCCATTGCTGCTTCATGGTCTTTTGTCTTTGAGTCACCCTGTTGGCCTCCCCACCACTTGGTCTGGTACTTGTGGTCATCATTCGATGATACATGTGGGGATTATTAAGAAGACCAAAAGGCATCCGTTCATACATGAGATCAGCCAAACCAGGTGGTGGAGAGGCTTCCTGGCTCACCTCTTGCGCATTCCGTGAAGTACCAAGATGGGCTTCAAGATCCTCTTCTGGACACAACTCCACCATGTTGATGGCTAAGGATCCCAAGGCCCCCATCCAATCCAAGATGACAGCTTCTTCCTCATCTGGTCCAGCATGTTCCAACAAGTACGTCAAGCTCTCACCATCATCTCGTGCTGCTGTTACATAGGTTTCACCTTGGAAAGGTGAGTCCTCCACATAGGCCAACTCTTCTTTCTGTAGGGGCCAATCCCCAAGTGCCCATCGCTCCTCTTCCACCCCTTCTTCTTCTTCAAAATCCTCTTCCCAAAGTTCCATAGGTCGGTGACGAGCCCTTCCCGTAACCATGTCTATTTCTAAGGATGTGGATCCCAAAGGCAGTCGAACTTCATCACTTGACCAATCTCAAATGGCCTTTGCTGAGTGTAACCATGGTCTACCGAGAAGTAGAGGATAAGTCTGCTCACCCTCCATCATATTAAGTATAATAAAATTGGACAGGAATGTAACTCCCCCAATCTTCATGTGAACACCTTTGACAACCCCCATAGGCTTCACCTTGCGTTGATCTACCATGCGTACTTGAAAATGTACGTCAGTTGTCAATTTCAAACCTAGTTGTTGAAGAGTACCTCTCGGCATGATGTTCACTGCTGCCCCACCATCCAAGAAAACATCTTTCAGCTCCACCCCATTGATCTCCACTGTGAGCTTGGGACTTTGTTCACATATGAGGGCAGCATAGGCCGAGCAATTATCTAGTGTTACTCCATCTTGAACTGTTACTGTCTCTGGTGTGGGCCCGCCCTGAACAGATCCCCTTTGGCGCCCTCCTGGCATGCAATTCAAAAATGCAATAGTCTGATGCTTGATATGTGGAGACAATTGACAGAGTTGTCATAAGGTGATATTGGGCCTAAAATCCATCAAGTCATCCATCAAAGAATAGGGCTGGACAATAGCAGTAGCCTTTTGTGCCTTTCTCCGCCAAGCTTCTAGCTGAGGGTCGAAGCTCACGCAAGGGAGAGGAGGTGCCTCTGGATTCTCAATCAATATTTCCTGTGGTGACTCTCCCATCACCCCTTTCCCCTTTTCTTGGGCACTACTAGGCTTCACCCCTTTTTCCTTCTCTTGCTTCATTGTGCTTCCTGAGTGGAAAGTGGATGGGCCTGCCTGCGACTCCTCATGTTTTTGCCCTAAAGTTGTCACTTCCGTTGCAAACCTTACTATTCATGACTTGCAGGAAGGGAACTGAGGTGTGACGCCTTCATCTTCAGAACTAGATTGAAGATCTTTGGTGACAGTCCTGACCACCTCCTGGTACCTTGAAGGCATAGATTGCTCACTTGGAGCTGAGGTAGTTTTAGAGCTAGTGATAGTTCTTGATGGCTGTGGGGCCCTTTGGGTCCTTTCTAATCTAGTTACAGGAGAGGACAAGGGTGATGCATTCCTGTGCCCACTGTCCACCTTGGAGGAAGGAGGTGGCGATGCTCCTCTAGTGACTGAGCTGGTATTAGTTGGTGATGAGGCCTCCGATATTGATGTTGAGTCATCCTTACTACTGTCATCCTTCATTTGTGACCTAGTCACAGCTCCCAACACTGCACCAATCAAATGGGGTTTGTCACCCTCCCCCGCCACTACTACATCAACCATGTTGACTTGCGATGTTGATTCCCTTCTGCCATTGGGACAATCTCTGGTGTAGTGGTCATTTGTGTTGCACTGTGTACAAGAGGGTCTCCCGAATGGTTGTTTACAATCATCTTGGTAATGGCCGTACTCGCCACATCTATAGCACATGATGGGCCTGTGAAAGTTGGTACCTCTGCCTCCACATCCACCTCGGAACCCACCCCGTCGACCGCGGATATAAGGGGGTCCATATCCACCCCCTAACATAGGTGGTTGATACTGTGCATAGTAGGGCGGAGGATAGAAGTATGGAGCCCCAAATTCACTAGGAGTAGGAGCTTGGAGCAAAGGAGGATTAGGAAGTAGTGGAGGTGGAATGATAGGATGGGTGGGTAGTTCAGGTGCCTTCACAGGGGCTGAAGCTAGGGGTACTGGCCCTGAAGTGGTCGGTGCAGCTTTGTTGATTGTAGCCACCAGTGGTTCTCCAATTGGATACTCCGGTAGAAGCCTCCTCAACCCCTTAAGATACCTACACTCGAAGGCATCATGTCCATGAATTTCACAAAATGTGCAAAAAGAGGTCGAGGTGGGTACCTTACACTTCAATGGACATTCCCAGTAGCCATGGCCAGAGCCCTTGCAGTCGGTGCACCAAAGACCACTTCTTATCTGAGCTTCAAAGGGTGATGGTCCATCCACTTTTGTTCTGTCTTTCTGACCTTCTTTGATTTCTTCTAATTTCTTCTTGAGTTGCTGCCATGCCTGTGAGCCCTCTTCTCTTGAAAGTTGGGTGGTCTAGGCGGGTGTTGAGGCGAAACTTAACTGGGACCATTCCATCTTCACCGCTTCCCTTAGAAATTCTTGTAGTGAGGCTTGCTCAGGGAGTTTGTCAACCAGCCTTATAGCAATGGTGGAGGGTAAAGCCTTCAAAAACCACCCCTTCATGATGGCGTCATTGGGTGGCATTGACATCTTTGCCATCTTTGCTGCCAAGACCCTCATCCTGGTGTCCATCTCAGAGATGCTTTCTCCAGGCTTCATGGTGTCAATGGATAACTCTTGGACAATCATGTGTTCAATTTTTTCCAACTTGCAAGTGCATAAGAATTCCTCCCTTAGGTCTATCCACGTCTGGAAGTGGTCTAGAGGAAATTGACTGTACCATACATCCGCGGCATCCTCCAATGACGAGGGAAAGATGTGAAGGAATGCATGCTCATTCTCCACACCTTTAGCTTTATATGTTGTGAGGAACTTCCTCACATGAGCTTCCGCATCCTCATAGAGGTGGCCTTTGAACTTTTGAGTCTTCACGTGGACCTTGTTGAGTAGCTCGAGAAGTCTAGCTCTATCTGGTGGACTGAGAACGGCCATCCCCACCCGAGAGGTTGGAGAGGATGCAAGAGTTGGAGGGAGTCCCGATGGGGCTGTAATGAGTGTTGGTGCTCCCAAGGAGGAGACCACCTCGACAACTCTTCCTATGGAGGACCACAATGGGGAAGTCACTAATGATGTAGTCATAGAGGAAGTGTACCCAAATGGTAGGGCGTAAGTGGGGGGTCTCGGTGTTGCAAAGGGAAAGGGTGAGAACATGGAAGATGTGGGGGTGAAAGAGGATGGGAGAGCATTTGGGAAGGAGAGGGACAGAGTTGAAGTCATGGATGAGTAGGCAGAAGGGAAGGAAGGAGGTGGTGGAAAAGGCAACACCGGTGTGGATGGAAAGGGAGATGAAACCATCATGGCAGGTAAAGGCATGGCCAGACCAAAAGTACCCCCCAATGGGATAGATGTAGAAGAAGGATTAGCTAGGAGCCCGGAGCTATGCATAACAGATGAGGTAGCAACTTGTCCACAAGAGGTTGAGGCGGGAGCAGATGGAGTCACCACTCCAGTAGAAGAGGTGGTTGATGAAGACATCGTTGCAAGAGGAGGAGAGGGGCTACCTTGACCTTGATGAGTCCCTGAGGAGCCCTTGTCCTTAGTACCCTCTTCTTGCACCTGTTCTCCACTTTGCACTTCTTCTTCTCCGGAGTCCGGATCTCTGACCACCAGGGTTCTTGTTGATCCAAGTCAATGAGAGTGTCGATGAAGTTACTTGCTTTGGCTACTGCTCCAATGGGCTCACTTTGTGCTCGAGTTGAGAACTTCGTAAACTTACGTCGCACGTAATGCTTCTTGTACCTAGTTTGGTCTGCCGGAAGTCTTTTCTCTACTCTCCTCAAGTACCTCCTATTTCTCTCACTAGCTCCTTCAAATGTTTCAGAACTACTCAGCATAAGACCTCTCTCTAGGACCCTAGATCACCACTTCACTCGTGCTACTCAACACCAGCAGTGTCCCACCATGATCGCCATAAACTGTCTGAGGGGGGGGGTCCTAACACTTTCGGAAGTATTACCGGAGGCCTAGGGCCACTGGTGCAAGAAGCGAGTAAGACATGCCATAAGTATCACTGATGGTACATAGGCGAGTGCTAGTGGATGGTGTCAACTATGTGCAAGCGGTAGATGGTGTCAACTATGTGCAAGCGGTACAAGTGCTAAAGTGATGTGAGCAAGAAGAAGACCAAAGCGGAACAACATCATGAAAGCCAACCCTCGACATGAATGACAAAGAACTTCAACCACATGACACAGGTCCATTGTACCAGGTGAAAGGAGAGGAGGGGAGGAGAACACACGAAAAGATATTTTAGAGTAGCGAGCAAAGATGGGGAGTAGCATAACTCATTAGAAAGCAAGATGACCGATACACCCGGAGAAGATACACATGAGGCGAGCTCTTGACTCTAGCCTCTCACTCCTTCACTCATGCCTCTCGCCCTTGCCAGAATGTCCTTCCCCCTTTCCCCTTTTCCCCTCTTTACCTTCTCCTCCTTTGCTCCACACCCCACTACCAATCTCCTCTCCTTCTTCCTATTGGATGTCTTCTTGCATCCTTAGCCATCCTTAGCCATTCCTTCGTTTGTGGGCCACTCTGCCCTTGATGGCTTGCGCAACACTCTAGCCTATTCTGGGTCAGTGAATCTCGTGCTCCATGTGTTCTCCTGTCTATTCACGTGCTTCTGACACTAGTTGGTTGCGAGGGTTAGTGCACCACCTATACCTCTTAATTGTTGGACTGCTTCCCCTGTGCATCAACGAGTACCGCCTATGCGCCTGTGCACTTTGCTGGACTACTTCCCATGTGCACCAACAGGTGTACCCGTGCACCATTGCACTAGTTGGACTACTTCCCATGTGCACCAACAGGTGTATCCCGTGTAGGTTTGGCACTCTTCAGTCATGTATTGCTTCTGTCATACCCAAGTCATGTCCAGGTCAAGTCATGTCCAGGTCAAGTCATGTCCATGTCAAGTCATGTCCAAGTCAAGTCATGTCCAAGTCATGTCCATGTCATGTCCATGTCAAGTCATGTCCAAGTCATGTCCATGTCAAGTCATGTCCAAGTCAGTTCCAGAGTGACCAAGATGTGAACATGTGTGAACACAATGCGACTAGGTATGACCAAGGTCTAACAACTTGCATGTTGCTGAGGTGACCATGATGTGACCCAGGTGTGACTCTTGGTGGGAGTCCTGGAGACTTTGAGTACAACACCCTCTTCCATGGAGGCGGTTCTTCTTAATGTTTCACATGCCTTTACCCCAAGCACCAGCAATTCGTAAAACCTTGTAAACAAAGATCGTGTCATTTTTTGCATTGGCGGCATCTGGTTTGTTAGCAATGAACAAATTTATCTTATAAGGAGCTAAGTTACCAATCCTCCCTATAGATCACCGCTAACATAGAGGCTCGACATTGAGAAGTTTCAACACTCACATAAGTTGTAATCGTTGTAATTCTGTAGCTATACGACTAAGGGAAGTGCCACATCGCCTTGATTTTAGACTAGTCCCGTGCGAAGGATTAGTTGTAATACGAGCGGAAGAAGATGGTCACCAAGTAGGATCTTGCATCAACGAGCAAAGGTCCAATAGCAAAGAATATACATGAATCTACTAGAAGGATTGTCGCTTTAGAAAGCCTTCCAGGAGAAGTAAATCAAATACTTTTGAAATAGAGGCCATCAGGAATAGCCATCGGGAATAGATCTGATACCGTGTTTTGGAATGAATCTAGGGACAAGCATTCTCGCATTGTAAAGTACCCCCAAGAAGCCACATAATACTGAGCGGTGCGTTTGAACTCGATATCTTCATATTCACCATGAGACTTGGCCCCTATGATGAGTGCCTGCACACAGCGCACGTCCAGTTGTTGACAGTGATCATGACAAGTAGCAAAGGATTCATAAAAGAGCAAATCCTAGGAGAGAAAAGATACTAAATTCTAAGCTACTAATAATCTCTCAATTGCGCTAAACATAGACTAATCGATATTTCTCCACTTGTTTCTTGATCTGATTCAAGCTTTCATTAGCTTATAGTCTAATTAGACTATTGGATTGGTGGTTCGCAGCAGGCATTACAATCATTGGTAGCATGTGTCACAATCTATAAACTAGTAATTGTGATCTATAGAAGAAATCAAGCGACCATGAAAATGCAATAAAAATTGACAAGGGAGAGGCTGATTAGCGAATTCAAGAGGCAAATCAACGACACTATACACGACCAAGGAGTGAGTAGGTAATATGTTAGTATTTTATCCATTCACGAGACTTTTTATCGGTGCTAATATTCTCGATTCTCTCAATCTTGATGCACGAGGAAGGGCTCGTTCCCTCATATTATAACTCTTTGGAGAAGGAAGCACACCGCCTCCCTGCTCACACTACCCTCCCATCCCCCTAGCATTCTACAGCAGGATTTCCCCAAATGATGCCTTTGGCTTTGGGGAGGTAGGCCTACGAGGGAGGTCCAGTGGGATCCGAGAGAGTGGTTTTCGCCTTCTAGGGTTGGCCTCACAGAGCAAGTGGACGCGGTGCCCTTCTTTTCTTATACCACCCGAGTTGGCAGGAGGCTCCAAATGGACACTTCGACGTGGACCCTTCGAGGGAGAGGCATTGGGTGGCCCAAAGAGCCCGTTCCAAGTTTTGGACTCGCGTTTGGTCCAGTTTTTGTGGCCAAGGAAGATCTCCTACTTCTTCTGGCTAGCCCCACGAAGGCTTGCCAATAGGCCCATGGTTGGATCAGATGCGGGTGGAGGGGCAATGTCACTACTGCTCTACTAGAGTTCTAGAGATGATATGTGTGGCTATAATAATCATATTATATATTATTATATAAATATTTTTAATTGCTCGTCCATTCAAAAGGGCCTTGTTTTCAATCTAAACTCTTACAACATTCCTCTCTTTTCATGCACGTTCTTGATGCAAGGGAGCAAAGAAATCCAAGCTAGATGCAACATCGAAGGATGACAACAGCTTTATGCATATGGTTGTAGTCCAAGTGACAGTATTATATAGATTGCAACAAGGATCAATTATGAGCTCTTGTGAGCATCACCTTATTCATGTATTTGTTGGGCTTCAACTTCCAAAATATGGACATCACCAAATCAATAATAAATGACCACCCTTTACATTTGCTAGGAGGATGGGATCCTACCAGAGCCTGTGTAATGTTTCATGTCCATATTTTTACTCAATCGTTTTTTGCTTTAAAAATTTGATAAAATGCTAGGATTCAAGTTCGATTTTGAGTTAGTAGTTACGTGCTCGCTGACAGAAAGGCTACCTGCTGCAATTCTAGTTTGAAGGGGTGAAATTGAGATCCATAAAAGTAATTTCATGACGTCAAATTCAAATTGCTTCCCTATTTTCCAAAGAGGGTTTTGACATTTTGCGAGTAAATTTTTTTGAGAGTTTGCAAGTTTTACAAGAATTTTTATGTGTGAATTTTATAGCTAGTGGCTAGTTATAATTCTTGCATATCACCATGCAAGTATAAATAATAATAAAACTAGGCAATATATTTCATAAACATAGGAACCACTCAATGGAAACCATGGAGCTAGTTCTATTGAGGACAAGATCTCATCATAAATACCTTGGATCAATAGATCACTGTTAAGCTATAAAGGCAAGCAAGCAATAGCCAAGCATCATTGCATTCGTGGTTGGAGCCAACCATAAATAGCTGAAACAATAGCTCGCCGGCGAGCTATAAAGACAAGGTACCAAAGACTTTTTTCCCAGATGCATTTTGGGGTTTCATCTAAAGGTACCCATGTTTGCAGTCGTTTTCTAGGTTTTTGGGCCGTATGAGCTCATTTCTGGTGTCAAAGAGGTCAAATTGTGCATGTATCAAAAGTTTTGTTTCTTTTAAGGAATTCATACCCCTCTGGCAACATAGTTTTGTTCCAAGGAATTTGTACCAATGGAGCAGAATAACGATGGTCATCCATAGGTCAAATATTTGAACATCTATAATTTCTTGTTTCGTGGGAGATGTGTTTGTTTGTATTGGGTCCTCTACATATAAGAATACAAGTTGTGCATAAAATAGTATTTTAAATTTCTCCCAATGCTAAATGCATAGTTTTGCTTATATTTTCCAATTTTAAAAAATCATTATGGTTGAGTCAAATCAATCCTTGGAGCTAGAGATCAAGGTGGTTGTAAGAGTTCTACACCATACAATCTTTAATGGCATGCCATGAGCTATAGAAAAAATTCAATAAAAACTCACAAAACTTGCAAAAACTTACTCGCAAAATGCAAAGCCCCTTCCAAAGACAACCCTCTTAATGGATGAACTTATGAATAGTTCTCTTTTAAAAAAGCTTTCAAACATGGAGGATCTTTAGAATATAGGGTGATAATTAAGTCGAATTTTAACTAAACTTTTGAAGACCAACATAATTTAATATATATAAATCTTTTGAGAGAGAATCAATAATTTTTTTACCATTGTATTGAAATTGAAAGTGCCAACAACTCCCCCAAGATAGAATCTTGAGCTGCCATGGCTGAGGACTGGCACATACACACCCACACTTGAACTCAGGACCCCACACTTGAACTCAGGACCGGCACACACACCCCCACACATTTGGAGAGAGACACTGAAAGATACCAAAACTTACCAGAAATAATCGCCATCGGCTCATGCAGGCAACTTTCCACGTTGATGAGTTTCTATCTAAAAACACATGCAACGGGACGACTCGACCATTCGTCTCTTCCACGAATTATGCATCATGAGCGCCAACCCTGTATTGAAGAACATCCTTCCAAGCTTGGACTGGAAGGCCCTGCGCAAGGCTGTGTTTTCCGAGGAAGGTCGTAAGGAGCTTAGCAAGCTTCACCAAGCCTATGATGAAGTTTGCGACATCCTTCAAAACAAATTTACACTCGTAAGTTCTGTACAGTTGTTTTTACTTCGCTCGAGTTGCGTGATTCTGCTTTATGTAGGCTCGGGTCAGTTCACGAGTCGTATAGATTTTCTCTTTATAGGAGAATCGAGGGGCATTACGTGTCAAAACAAGAACCACGGGGTGCTCTTTAGACTTTTGTGAGATTGCTAAAGATCGCCGAGTTTGATTAGCAGTAACAGTCCTCGGTGCTGCACTTCAACGTGGAGTCTTTGTTAAGCAAAAGGCTTCGTCAGGGATGAGCTTTGCGCAGCGTTTGAAGCGCTCCATTAAACATGCCAGGAAGTCTGGCTATAAGCAGCCAATTGAAATTTCATGAATAGCGCAGGCTGTAGCGTGCTTTAGATGTCCAACAATTGAGCAGATGTTATAGTTCATGTAGGAATGCTAAAAAGTACTGTAGTCTCATTCCAGTTGCTTTAAGATGGGTTTAACAAATGGAACTCGGCCCTGATAATATGAAAGATTGTCTCAGCATTACATGCTTTGAGTTTTGCCAGGAGCTTCTCAACAAAGAGCAAGCAAAAGCAACAATCGCCATAAGGCAGACTTGGCGTTGTGATTAATATTGGAGGCCCTACTCCAAGGTTGATATGTCATGCTTGCTATGGTGAAGTGACCCCACATATCCCAGCAACTATTATTGTAAAAGTTTGAAATCCTCAGCTTGCTCAGTCTTCACACTCTTTTTGAAATGACGTAGAAAATTTTAAAACATCAAAGTTCTAGAGTCCAAGGCTGCTGTCCTAGTATTTCCAACTTTGGGAGCCTATTCTAGGTGACTTTCAACTCTTTTGGGTGGCACCAACCCGTGTAAAAGCCTAGTGTAGCTCCGTGTTAGTAGACTCATATGCCACATCACCTAGATGGTCTTAGATACATGTAATTAATCCAGCAGTAACACCAATGGAGGTGTAGGGGACTTGTGACCTAGCTCCTTATGACCCTCACATTGATTGCATATTGTACTCAGGTCATGGTGGTCTCATAGATTTGCTCAACAACATGTAATGATGGCTCTTTCTCACTGCCATATTTTTTTATCATTATTTTTACTTTCTTGAGATCTCATTTTTATTGACCACACGTGCGTATTCTTCTATGTGATTTCTTGTGACAGGACTTCACATCCCAGCTAGGCGACTTCTGCCACCTCTCTGCTACCATGTGCACATCTTCATCGGCAGTTCAGAGTACCCATGCATTGCTATCTCCAGTATAGCACTTGTCACCTTTAGTGTGATCCTTTTCGAACATCAGAGTTCAGTGCTCCATAGCCGTCAATGCGATCTATCACCCCTCAGCGCAACCAGTCACCTTCAACGTGGCTCTATCACCTTCAGTGTGATATACTGTGTTCAGTATGGTCTTGTTTTGCCATCTCCAACATGGCCTATGTTTACCATCAAATTCAGTATGGTCTTTTCTTACCAAATTCGCCACGGTCTCTCTCTTTGTGATCTCTAGCATGGCCATGGATCTTCGGTATCCATCATAGTCACATCCAGTGATGACAGAATGTTGGAAGCTAGTGCATGGGGTGTACTTCACGCAAGTGAAGTTACGATTGGAATGACTATCTTACCGGATCACCCTCAACCTAGTATTAATTTACCAACATGCCGTACGAGATTGATGACGCTTCGCACATCCACAAGGGTTCTCCATACCCGATTGTTGTGCTTCTAACACCTTCAATGGCCTTGGGGGTGAGCCTTGATGTGTTAGGCTATGATGCTTCATCAATGAGGACTGAGCTAGATCACATAGTCTTGTGAGTTGGAAGTGATCTTAAAGCCCAGTCCATGAGTATCTAGTCCCTAGGGCTTTTCGAGAGCTAAAAGATGGATGTCACCACAATGTAAATATCCTAAGTCAAAGTACAGTTGACCATTTATTTGATTATAATTAAAGAGTTTTATATGTGTTAAATATGGTCAAAGAGTTATTTTTTAATGGTCAAAGGATTGACTATGGTCAAAGATACTTGACTCTAGTCAAGTAAACCTGACTTCGGTCAAGGAGACTTGGTTTATTACCAAGAGGGTTAACTGCGGTTAACCAGAGAACCATAGAGCTGACTACGGTCAGAGAGTGTTGACTTCAGTCAACAAGACTTGGCATGCGCCAAGAGGGTTAACCCCGGTTAACCAAGATGTGCCAACTTCGGTTGGAGAGACTTGGTTATAATTAAGGCGCCTTGACCCTTGGTCAAAGCTCTTTAATTATAATCAAGAGTGTTGACTCCGGTCAACCAGAGAATATATATATATATATATATTTGTTTAGATGTGCACATGTGTTCAGTGGGGACGCCCACCGTGACTAGGATTAGTCCACAGTGTGTTATTTGCATGCAAAGTGCTAACAATTAATGGGTACCATGGTGGTGCGCTTTCATTAATTGTTGCAGGTACTAGGAAGGATTATTTTTCCTAAGCGTAATGGGAGCCTGACAAGCATCTAGGAGGCGGTTCGTGTGACCGAGAGCTTTGAAGACTCCAGAATGGCCCTTAGTGGCATGTAATAGGATTTAGTCTAGATTTTAGACAAGTGGCATGTTGCTGGAGCTTGAAGCTCTTGTAAAAAAAGTGGATTATTCACGTTTTGTAATGTGGAGATTTACCAGATAGCTCTAAGCTGAACTTCTGTAACAGATTTTCTCTTATGAATAAAGACCTTCGGGGGGGTCCAGCCCGACGATTTGTCCTGGGCCCTAGTGCATCTTCAGAGAGAGGGAGTGAGGGAGAGCTTTTGAAAGCATAAATTCCGTCGTTTATGAGTGGTAATAGCTGTCCTACACCCACGTTCCGGTTCCATTGGTATCAGAGCTCAGCCTCCTGATTTTCCAAAATCATGACGGTCTTGGAAGCACTTGGAGAAAAGCTTTTTTTTTGGTATCGACTGAAATTCGAGCACGAAATGACTGTTCAATAGGATGCTGGTGTGAAATCACGAATTGGATAAGGGGCAGATGCCTGGAATGGTCGAACTGTCGTGCTAGGAATTGTAAAGGCCTATGAACTGGATTAAATCGAGGGAGCCCGTATCTAGAAGCAAAAAGGAAGATGGCGCAACGACGTATGAGACCTGTTCGTGGGCTGGATTAAAGTCTCGAATCATGGTCGTGCTTCACTGTCGTAATAGCACGCAAATGATTAGGTGTAATGTTTGAAGCGGGGTGCGAGGTGCTGGCGAAGGCGTGGAGAAGGTGCGAAGGAGCGGCGAGTCCCGCTATCATTCTGGTTTGGCCAGTGGACGGAAAGCTCTGCTAGCTCCGTGACGTTGTGTCCACGCGATCTTTGGCGACGCCCTCTACGCTAACGCTTCACGAAACTGTGAAGGCGCTGCAGACGTAACCACGACGCAGGCGCGAAGCGCGACACCAGTCAGCCAGCCAAGGTCTGAACCTTAGGCTGACGTGGCAGCCAGGTGGCATGCACGTGCAGACGCTGACGTGGCAGTCCATGCTGGCAGACAGCTCAGCAGATGACGTGGCAATGACACGTGGCAGACAGCGCAGTTGCTGACGTGGCTTTGACACATGATAGGTGCTGATGTGGCAGGGCTGACAGAAAGCTGATGTGGCAGATGCTGATGTGGCACTGACATGTGGCAAACCAGTGGTTAAATTAATTCTGGTTAGTTAACTCTGGTCAGAGGTCTAGTTAACTTGACCCAACCAGACCAGTCTGGTCACTGCAACCAGACTGTGACCAGTCCAGTTGGTCCAGTTGCAAACTAACCAGACCAGAGCCAGTCAGTCTGGTTAGAGTAACTAGCCAGTTACTCTATCTGGTTACTGTTCTTTTAATTTAAAAAAAAAAAAAAGAACAGTTGCAGAGACTGTTTCTGCTAGCAATTTTCACCTGCTTGTCAGACTTTCACTGTCAGAAAAGCAGCAGAAAAACAGAGAAAACAGAGAAATCAGAGATTTGCAGAAAAAGAGTATGCATGCCTTTGAGCAGTAAAAAAGAGGGGCAAAAAAAAAAAAACAGATGCCTTTTGAAGCCATCTGCAGCAGCTAGAAAAGGGCAATATAGTTGTTGATGCTTTGGCAACTGTGTGGGTATATGCCTTGAGCTGATAGCCAGTACTGGCATAGATTGTGAATGCAAAACACCTCTTGTTGAGGTACTTTTTCTGTTGGAAAAGCAAAGGTAGGGTGCATCAGTTACCTGCACGGTGTGAGAAATCTGCAGATCTCAGAATATGGATCAATCACCTATCCAGTGGGATTCACAAGATAGGGATGTACATCGAGGACAGAGAAATGTGCCGCAAACTCAACAAGAATTTGAACAGATGGTACGCACTCGTATACAAGAGCTGGAAAATCTCAAAAGGGATCCCAGGGCTCAGCATTTGTTTCAAGCAGAAGCTATGCCTAATCCAGTATATGACGTGCCAATGCCAGAGGCACACTCTCGTGTACAGCCTGAGAGAGAGAGATCTCATAGATCTCATAGGAGACGGTCCCATAGTAAAAAGAGATCGAGGCATCATCATCGATCTCCTAGTCCATCACCGTCTACCTCGAGTTCGATTTCTGTATCTTCTTCTTCCTTATCAGATAAACCATCCAGGAAAAGAAGAAAACACAAGAAGTCTAGGAAGAGAAAGTCTTCCAAAGAGACCAAGGAATTTAAAGAGGGAGGAAAATCTGTCAAGTTTATGACCTACAATGGACAGTATGGTCATACAGACAAAGCATTGCAGTTTATCAGACAGTTTGATGCTGCATTTGGTACAGAAAATTTTTCAGAATCCTCCAAGTTAAGAATGGTCAGTTTACACTTGACAGCAACGGCTAGTGCATGGTGGAGTGCACAGACCACAGATGGGTCAGCCCCAAGGAAGTGGAAGGGCTTCAAGAAAGCCTTCTACCAGCAGTTTATGCCTAAACAGTTTAGAGACCATGTTCTTCAAGACTGGGACAGCTTGCACATGGATGCAGGAGATACAGTGGATGGGTACAACCAAAAGTTTTGGGATGCTTATTTGCAGGTTGCACCTTTCAAAAAGATCTCCAAAGGCACCCAAATGAGGAAGTATAGAGCAGGTCTCACTCCAAGAATTCAGGCAGTAGTGAATGCTTTGGGGGCAAAGAATATTCAAGATCTTATGCATTCAGCTTCAGTAGCGAGTCTTGTGCCGCTACAAGATCCATCTACAGTGCCATCCTTGCATCCAAGACGTGCTGATAAAAAGAAAACTGATTTTCCAAAATCAGAAAAGAAAGAGTATCCCAAGGCTGAAAAGAAAGGATTTCAGCCTCAGAAGCCGAGGGGTACTCAGTTTTCAAGAACTTATAAGGGCAAATCTCTATTTACCCCTGAACAGACAGCGGAATTCCGTAGAGATGGGAAATGCTTCAGGTGCGGTAAAGAGGGGCATGTGGCTGCCCAGTGCCCAAAAAAGCCTTCAACATCGAAGGGAAAAGAGGCAGAGAAGCCACGAGGACCGCAAAAGCCAATGGCGGGGGGAATTCCTGACATACTGGGTCATGCTTTGAACCCAGAAGAACGAGAATTGCTGCTATCATGGGGCAAAGTTAGAGACCAGCAAGCGCTAATTTTATTTGATCCCGGGGCTACTGATAATTTCATATCAGAGGATCTAGCCCTGAGGCTGGGAATAAAGACGGAGGAGTTAGGCAGGGCGTTGGATGCCGATCAAATGTTTTGTGGGAACCCTGTGCCAGTTACTCCCTTGATAGGGAAGCTCCGTCTTCATGTTCAGAGTTATGTGGATCAGGAAGACTTCTTCATTTCTCCACTGAAACATTATGATGTAGTTTTGGGGATGCCTTGGTTTCACCGCAAGGCAGTGAAGTTGACTCTTCTTGAAAGAGCGCTGGAGTTTGTGCTTAGGGGGAAAAATCAGCGTTTAATTGCCAGGAATAAAGGGGACACTATCCCCATTGTATCTGATGTTTCATGCGGTAAAGCAATAAAGTCTGCAATTTCTGCGTACATGGTTTTTGTAAAAGAAAAAGAGAATGATATGCATGCTGAAATGAATGATGCAGACAAAGATAAGTTTCAGTTTCTTGTAAACTTTAAAGATTGCTTTTCTGATGTTTTGCTAGGGGAGTTACCCCCAGAGAGACTAGAAGATCATCAGATAGAGTTAATGCCTGGTAGTGAGCCACCAAACAGACCCCCTTATAGAGTCAGTGCGACTCACAGAGAGGAGATTATGGCTCAGGTACAGGACTTGCTGTCCAAAGGGTTGATTCAGCCCAGCTCGTCTCCTTTCTGTTCCCCTGTACTATTAGTACAGAAGAAAGATGGTTCATTCCGTATGTGCGTCGATTATCGCGCACTGAACAAAATGACCATTAAGAATAGATTCCCTATTCCGCGCATTGATGATGTCCTGGATCAGTTAAATGGAGCTTCAGTTTTCAGCAGGATAGACTTAAAGAGTGGCTACCACCAAGTGAGGATACAGCCTCAGGATGTGCACAAGACAGCATTCTGCACTACATTCGGGTTGTATGAATACTTAGTAATGCCTTTTGGGTTGACAAATGCTCCAGCCACATTCAATAGAATGATGGATCGCATCTTCCGGAAGTACAGACATTTTACGGGTACTTTCTTTGATGATATCTTAGTTTTTTCTAAGACAGAGGAAGAGCACAGAGAACATCTTGCTATAGTGTTTCAAGAGCTGAGAAATCATCAGCTCTATGCAAACAGCAAGAAAAGTGAATTCTTCTTGGAAGAAATCCACTATCTGGGGCATATAATATCCAAGAAGGGGATACAAATGGATCCAGCGAAGATCCGTGCCATTCTGGAATGGCCAGAGCTGAAAACTGTGCATGAAGTTCGAAGCTTCTTAGGCCTGTGTTCTTACTACAAAAGGTTTATCAGACATTTTGCTGATATCGCAGCTCCATTACATGACCTTACTAAGAAAAATGCAGCCTTCACATGGGGATTATCACAGAAGAAAGCATTCAATACACTCAAGGAGAAGTTGACTACAGAGCCTATTTTGGTAGTCCCGGATCTTTATCAGTCTTTTGATGTTGATTGCGATGCTTGTGGAGAATGTGTTGGGGCTGCATTGCATCAGAATGGTCATGTAGTAGCCTATGAAAGCAGGCGACTTCGGGATGCGGAAAGATATTTAGGAATCTATGAGAAAGAGTTATTGGCTGTAATTCATGCCATCCATACATGGAAACACTATCTTTTGGGTGCAGATTTTACTGTCAAAACAGATCACCAAAGTCTGAGATACTTTTTGACTCAGACCAAGCTTTCCGAGAAGCATATGAAATGGGCAAACATGCTGTCAATGTATCATTTTCAGATTGTCCATACTCCAGGAATTCGGAACAGAGTGGCAGATGCCTTGTCCCGAAGACCCCAGGTCAATAATGTGACTATTGCTTATCATCAAGACCTGGAAGGCATGAGGGAGCAATATGCTCATGATCCTGATTTTGGTGAAATTTTACAGCAAATGCAAGAGGGGCAATCCACCAGTCACTATTCCCTGAAAGATGGGTATTTAATGAAAGATGATTGCCTATGCATCACCCAGGAGATGAGGAAAAAGATTTTGGGGGAATGCCATGCACCTCCCTATGCTGGACATAGAGCAATTACAGCAACAACTCTAGCACTAGAGAGGTATTTCTTTTGGCCAGGAATGCGGAAAGATATACATCAGTTTGTTACTGAATGCCTTACGTGTCAGAAAATGAAGTATGATAGACGGAAGGCACCTGGCCTACTTATGCCTCTCCCCGTGCCTCAGGCACCATGGGAAAGTATTACAATGGACTTTATTTTTGATTTACCGAGATCAAAGTCAGGGAATGATGGGATTTGGACGATCATTGATAGATTCAGCAAGCAAGCTCATTTCATTCCGGTTCGCAAAACCATAAAGGCAGATCATATGGCTAAGCTTTTCATGGCACAAATTTTTAAACATCAGGGTATGCCTAAGTCCATTGTTAGTGATCGAGATCCCAGAATGACCAGTCTATTCTGGAGAGCTTTATTTGATAACATGGGGACGAATCTGAATTTTTCTTCTTCTTTCCATCCCCAGATAGATGGTCAAAGTGAAGTAGCAAATTCTACAATTTTGGATATGCTGAAATGCTACGTGGGTGACCAAAGTTCAGACTGGGAAAAGTACCTACCGTTAGTAGAGTTTGCTTACAATAATATAGTACTTAGCTCTACAGGGAAAGCCCCTTTTGAAGTCATATATGGGAAGGTGATTTTGCCACCTATATTGAGGACCAAAGATGAAATATTTGCAGCTGATCAGTTTGTGAGAGACCTCCAGACAACTTACAGCCAAGTTCGGACAGCAATTGAAAGGTCTCAAGAGAAACATAAAAGAGCTGCAGATAAGCATAGGAGACAATTAGATCTCAAGGAAGGGGATTGGGTACTTTTGAGGTTTGAAAAAGCTAGGCTCCGCAAGTTTAAAGGCAAACAGAAAGTGTATGCAAAGTTATCTCCCAGATACTATGGCCCTTTCAGGGTTACAGAAAGAATAAATGAGGTTGCATACAGATTAGCATTGCCAGAGCATTGGAGGATTCACAATGCATTCCATGTGAGTCTTCTAAAGAAATTTCAGGGACCAGAGCCTACAGAACCAGTATCAGAAGATCCACCAGAAGTGGATGAGCTGGAGGAAGTCCTTCAGCCAGAGCAAATTGTGTACCATATTGTACGTAAAGGCCCTCAGGGTAAGGAGTTTTACAGGTATCTTGAATTATACAGCATTAGATGCCAAGTGGATGGACGAAGACATGTTATCCGATCATCCACAGCTCTTGGATGTTTACAAGGAAGCTTTTCAGTTGAGGTCAACTGAATAGAAGCCGAGGGGATGTCACCACAATGTAAATATCCTAAGTCAAAGTACAGTTGACCATTTATTTGATCATAATTAAAGAGTTTTATATGTGTTAAATATGGTCAAAGAGTTATTTTTTAATGGTCAAAGGATTGACTATGGTCAAAGATACTTGACTCTAGTCAAGTAAACCTAACTTCAGTCAAGGAGACTTGGAAATTATCACTAGCCCCTGGATCAAATAAAATTAGCGCTTGCTGGTCTCTAACTTTGCCCCATGATAGCAGCAATTCTCGTTCTTCTGGGTTTGAAGCATGACCCAGTATGTCAGGAATCCCCCCCGCCATTGGCTTTTGCGGTCCTCGTGGCTTCTTTGCCTCTTTTCCCTTCGAAGTTGAAGGCTTATCTGGGCACTGGTGGGCAGCCACATGCCCCTCTTTGCCGCACCTGAAGCATTTCCCATCTCTACGGAATTCAGCTATTTGTTCAGGGGTGAATAGAGATTTGCCTTTATAAGCCTTTGAAAATTGAGTACCCCTCGGCTTCTGAGGCTGAAACCCTTTCTTTTCAGCCTTGGGGTACTCTTTCTTTTCTGATTTTGAAAAATCAGTTCTCTTTTTATCAGCACGTCCTGCATGCAAGGATAGCACTATAGATGGATCTTGTAACGGCACAAGACTAGCTACTGAAGCTGAATGCATAAGGTCTTGAATGTTCTTTGCCCCCAAAGCATTCACTACTGCTTGAATTCTTGGAGTGAGACCTGCTCTATACTTTCTCATTTGGGTCCCTTTGGAGATCTTTTTGAAAGGTGCAACCTGCAAATAAGCATCCCAAAACTTTTGGTTGTACACATCCACTGTATCTCCTGCATCCATATGCAAACTGTCCCAATCTTGAAGAACATGGTCTCTAAACTGTTTAGGCATAAACTGCTGGTAGAAGGCTTTCTTGAAGTCCTTCCACTTCCTTGGGGCTGACCCATCTGTGGTCTGTGCACTCCACCATGCACTAGCTGTTGCTGTCAAGTGCAAACTGACCATTCTTAACTTGGAGGATTCTGAAAACTTTTCTGTGCCGAATGCAGCATCAAAGTGCCTGATGAACTGCAATGCTTTGTATGTATGACCATACTCTTTATTGTAGGTCATAAACTTGATAGATTTACCTCCCTCTATAAATTCCTTGGTCTCTTTGGAAGACTTTCTCTTCCTAGACTTCTTGTGTTTCCTTCTTTTCCTGGATGGTTTATTTGATAAGGAAGAAGAAGATACAGAAGTCAAATTCGAGGTAGACGGTGATGGACTAGGAGATCGGTGATGATGCCTCGATCTCTTCCTGCTATGAGACCGTCCCCTATGAGATCTCTCTTTCTCTGGCTGTACACGGGAGTGTGCCTCTGGCATTGGCACGTCATATACTGCATTAGGCATAGCTTCTACTTGAAACAAATGCTGAGCCCTTGGATCCTTTTTGAGATTTTCCATCTCTTGTATACGAGTGCGTACCATCTGTTCAAATTCTTGTTGAGTTTGCGGCACACTTCTCTGTCTTGGATGTACATCCCTATCTTGTGAATCCCACTGGATAGGTGATTGATCCATATTCTGAGATCTGCAAATTTCACACACACACCGTGTAGGTAACTGATGTACAACTACCTTTGCTTTTCCAAGAGAAAAATACCTCAACAAGAGGTGTTTTGCATTCACAACTTGTGCCAGTAATTGGGCTATCAGTTCAAAGCATAAACCCACAAAATTGCTAAAGCATCAACAATTGTATTGCCCTTTTTCCTGGCTACTGCAAAAAGCACTCAGAAGCATCTGATTCATCTTCCCAGTGTACAAAGGCATGCATTTTCTTTTTCTGCAAATCTCTGATTTCTCTGCTTTTCTCTGCTTTTCTCTGCTTTTCTGCTGCTTTTCTGACAGTAGAAGTCAGACAGGCAGGTGAAATCTGCTAGCAGAAACAGTCTCTGCAGCTGTCCTTTTTTTTTTTGAAAGAACAGTAACCAGATGGATAACTGGCTAGTTACTCTAACCAGACTGACTGGTTCTGGTCTGGTTAGTCTGCAACTAGACTAACTGGACTGGTCACAGTCTAGTTACAGTGACCAGACTGGTCTGGTTGGGTCAACTAACTGGACCTCTAACCAGTCCACTAACCAAGGTGAGGTTAGCTTAACCTCAAGTCTGCCACATCAGCCACCTGTCTGCTATGTGTCAATGCCACATCAGCTCTGGCTGCCTTGCCTGCCACCTCAGCACCACGTCATCTGCCCTGCTGGCTGCCACGTGTGCTGCCACATCAGCACTCCTCAGGCCTGCATGCCACATCAGCAACCTGCAGTTATCTGCCACGTGTCAGATCTGTCAGCGCCACATCAGGAGGTATGGGCTAACTGCCACGTGAGCTGCGTCAGGGGCCACGTCAGCTCTGTGTCAGCAGTCGCCACGTCAGAGAAAAAAAAGAAAGCTCAGATTCCCGTGCAAATCCCATCACGCCATCGCCTACAGCCCTGCGTAGATCAGCATAGTTCTAAATGCCCGGTCGATTTCGTTTAGCACAATGATCTCGCAAGGCTTCCATCCGACGTGTATGTGCGTATGGAATTCGTCTGCTATTCTCTGCTGGGTCGAGCATCGTGAATTCCGTCATTCCTCGGTTATGATCTGGGCAAGCCTTACGTCGCCAAATTGCAAAACTTTGCTCTGTCAGATCTTAGGCCTGCGCAAATACATAGCGCCCACTATAGGTCTCATCAATTCACGCGTGTCGACTAGCATCCAACCTCCTTGTGATTTCACGCTTCTGCCTCGACGTCAACTTTGGATGTCTATTCGTACGATGAGATCCTCGTCACGCGATTGTTTCTCTTGGCATATGAGTATCGTCAATGAGACCGTGCATAACTAGTATGGCTTCAAAGCTCCTGTGTGCGTCACACAGCTCTCGAATTTTATTTTTTTTTCAAAATTTTCGTGGATCGTCATAGCCTTAGAAGGGTGTGAGCCAGGGCTCTGATACCAATAAAATCAGACGAAATCCCACACGCTCTTTGACAGACAGCAATTTCTCTTATAAAATCAGACGAAATCCCACACGCTCTTGACAGACAGCAATTTCTCTTTGATTCACTACGAACCTCCTCCGTAAAAGACAGCAAGCACACTTCCCCTTTTGCTTTCCCTCTCTCTCTCCCCCAGAGGTATTTTATTACTTGAAGAGAATCTGTTACAAAAGTTCAGCGTAGAGCTGTCTGGTCCTCTCCTTTCAAAACGTGAAAAATCCCTTTTAGTACAAGAGCTTCAAGCTCATTTCAAATTGGCAACATGCCACTTGTCTAAAATCTAGACTAAGTCCTATTACATGCCACTGAGGGCCACTCTGGAGTCTTCAAAGCACTTGGTCACACGAACCGCCTCTTAGATGCTTGTCAGGCTCCTGTAGCGCTTAGGAAAAATAACTCTTCCTAGTACCTGCAACAATTAATTAAAGCGCACCACCATGGCACCCATTAATTGTTAGCGCTTTAAATGCAAATAACACACTGTGGACTAATTCTAGTCACGGTGGGCGTCCCCACTGAACACATGTGCACACCTAACAAATATAAAAAATATATATTTATTCTCTGGTTGACCGGAGTCAACACTCTTGATTATAATTAAGGAGCTTTGACCAAGGGTCAAGGCGCCTTAATTATAGCCAAGTCTCTCCAACCGAAGTTGGCACATCTTGGTTAACCGGGGTTAACCCTCTTGGCGCATGCCAAGTCTTGTTGACCGAAGTCAACACTCTCTAACCGTAGTCAGCTCTGTAGTTCTCTGGTTAACCGCAGTTGACCCTCTTGGTAATAAACCAAGTCTCCTTGACCAAAGTCAGGTTTACTTGACTAGAGTCAAGTATCTTTGACCATAGTCAATCCCTTGACCATTGAAAGAAATCTTTGACCATAATCAACACATATAAAACACTTTAATTATGATCAAATGAATAGTTAACTGTACTTTGACTTAGGATATTTACATTGTGGTGACAGCACCAATAAGAGCAAACAAACCAAGCTGTGGCTAGAAGAACCTGGTTAACCACCACCACCCTGGAAGCCAAGTCAAGTTTGACTGAGCTCCAAAAAAGGAGCTTTCTTTTGATGCTCTCCAACACCGGAGCAAACTGTTGTGAAGGAGAGATGCCCACCCCAACCTGCCAGCCCAAGTATCTAACGGAGACGCCCCTCTGTACCCAAGTGAAGCCAAAATCAATACCCCAATCCGGTGTCATCATCGCAAATCCAAAAACCATTGGATTTATGCCAATTAATGTGTGCACCTGCAGCTGTGCAAAGTAAATCCAAGGCTGTCCGGAAGGTAGTGAGCGTCCTGGGGGAGGCATCCAAAAAAACAGCCGTGTCATCTGCCAACTCACTATCCAGGAGCTCTTCTTCCCGGCAGATAGGAAGCCTCAGCCCATAAATATCAGCTTGAGATCTAATGTAGATACTCATAGCTTCTGCCACAAACAGAAAAAGAAAAGGGGCAAGAGGACATCTCTGGCGGACTGATCTGGAAATCTGAAACCTGTCCCCTCTTACCCCCCCAATGAGCACCTGGCTATGGGCTGATCTGCAAAGAGAGAATACTCCTCTAATCCATGCATCTGAAAAACCAAAGCGAGATAGAGTACCCTCTAAAAAATCCCAGTCTACTCTGTCGTAAACTTTCTCAAAGTCCAAGAGTAGAATGGCCAAATCTCTGGCGGCTCTGCATGGCCCATTCTGAGGCCTCCCAAAATGAGAAAATATTATCAAAAATACTTCTGCCATGCACAAACCCTGTCTGCGTGTCATGAATCAAATCTGGAAGAAAAACATATAGCTGCAGACTGATGGCTTTCGCCAGAATCTTGTAAAAGGTGCCCAATAGAGTGATGGGTCTCCATTGAGACACAAGAGTCCTATTACCCCCCTTTGGGATGAGATGAATGAGACCATCTGTAAGTGAGTCCGGCGTCTCTCACCAGAGTCCCACACGCCCTGCAGGGCTGATGTAATGCGACCACCAATCTGCTCCCAAAAAGTAATAAAAAAGGAAGGGGAAAGTCCATGGGCACTTGCCCTTGTGAAGGGCAAGTAAAGCAGTCTTGAATTCTGCATTGGTGAAAGGTGCATCCAAAGAAACATGCATCTCATCCTTCACCAATACAGGGATACACTGCCAAATAACCTCTCTGGCATCATCTATAGCCTATGTGCCCGGATCTGCAGTAAGAAGGGATGCAAAAAAATCTAAAGCTACACGCATGACAACATCAGGATCTGACTGTAACACCCCGTTTGAGTCAACAAGCTGCGAGACACTATCTCTACTATGTCTGAGCCCATGAGTAGAGAAAAAGTGTTTGTTGACCCTGCCACCCATCTGAATCCAAAAGGATTCCCGAGCATGAAAGGCATATTCTGCTCTCTAATCCAACAATGTCTGCATATGAGCCCTTGCTGCAACAAGGCACTCCTGAATCCAAACATCTGTGGGCCTCTTCTGCTCTTCCCTGTGAAGGGACGCTAATTGCTGGCGTATACCAATCTCACGTCTCTTGGAATCAACGACTGTATGATAATAGTCACTAATTTCGGATAAGGGTGCAGCTACCTGAGATGGTTGGACAGCTCCACCCTATATGTGAGAAACCCAAATCTATAAAATATCCTCTGTGAGGCTCTCCTCTGCATAAAAAGCATCCGCAATCCTGACACTAGCAGAGCGTCCTCTCCGATGAGGCTCAAGAATCTGCAACACCACTGGAAAATGATCTGAGGTGGAAACCCCAGTAGAAATGCATACAGATCCTCCTCTGTCAAGTGCCCAATCATCTACATAAAATCTGTCAATACGTGCATGGATGGGCATGTGTATTCTCCTGTTTGACCAAGAGTACAGGAGTGACTGTGGCATAACATGAAAGGCATCATCCAACCAAGTGCCCCTGCCACTGTACTGAAAGAGAAAGGCATCCCAGGCTACCCTCTCCAAAGAATGAATTCCACCCTGTCTGCCTCCCTTTTTGTCTGAAGGCAACTCAACCATGTTGAAGTCGCCACCAATGATCTAAGAATCTGCAATGGGGGCCCAAGAGAGTAACTCCTTCTAAAAGGAGATCCGCTCCCCTTTGTTGTTGGGAGCATAAAGATTGAGAAGATCAATCTTACGCCCTCCAATCAAAATAATGATCCATTGAGCTCTAGAGGGGGAGATAATACCATGACCAGCAACCAAGAGGAGAATAGAAGGCGAGACCGAAATACAAGTACCTCCCCTTGTGCCCATAGCAGGCGACCAAAAGGTATGTCCTGAAAGCAGTTTGCCAGACTTAGAGCAATCACTGGCATCCAACTTGTGTTCGTGGATAAAAAGGATATCAATAGCACCTCCAATGACACCTGGATGAAGCTGATTCTGGATCAGCTGCCTACGGCGACGGTGTGGAACTTCGCCTAGGCCCTATATGTTCCAGCTAACTATTCTCATCGACAGGAGGATGCTGGATGGAAAGGCTTACCTGACCTAGTAGAGGAGACCAGCTTCCCCTGGGCCGAAACACTCCTACTAAGGGTAGGAAACTCAACAGGTGAAAGGATCTCCACACTTGCTGAAGGGGAGGCCCTATCAAAAGGAATCCCAATGATCGGGACCCCTAAGGTGGAGGGCACAAACTCCTCATCATCCATGAAAGTAGCCGAATCTGCCAGTGCCGAAAAAGAGTTCTTGATAAGCAAGTCTGGCTGAGGAGTGCGAAGAAGACCTGCACTCATGAAAGATGGAGGAGAAGGACCTGCCAGGCCTCTATTAGCAGAACTGGAGCTGGGGGCTGAGGAGGCCTGTGGCTGGGCTGAAGAGGAATCTAGAGTCCTCATATGTGCCTGCACTTTCTCGGTTGTCCTGACTGTGGCAGAAACAGTCTATAGGGAAGAAGTACGTGTAGCCTCCCCATGGTCAGAAACCAAGGTGATTGGGGCTGGTGCATCTGAAGGCACCTCCTGGTGTGGAGCTGTAGTGTCTGGGGCTGCAGCAACATCCACCTCTAGAGTCTGGAAGGCGTCTGTATGAACAGGATCAAAGGTCTCCTCTTGAGGTAAGGGAGCCGCTCTGATAGCTCTCCACCGTGGTACTGGGTGTGCTGCGGGAATTGGGCGCCCTGCTACCCCTGGTGGTCCTAGGGTGCGCGAAGCAGGGCGCCCTGCTGCTCCTGGTGGTCCTAGATTGTGTGGTACAGGGTGCTGGGGAGGTGCAGTCGGGGTAGTACCTGAAGGAGCCGCACCAGAAGACCTCTTGGGCCTTATCTCTTCCTTGGGCAGTCTCTAGCAAAGTGCCCAAGGGTCCTGCAAATCCTGCACCGGTCCTGTCTACTCACCCATGTTCACCTCTAGGTCACCCCTGTTCACCTCTAGGTCACCCTTGTTCACTCCGATGTCACCTCCCCATGTTCACCTCTAGGTCACCCATGTTCACCTCCAAGTCATCCCTGTTCACTCCTAGGTCACTTCTATGTCACCTCCCCATGTTCACCTCTAGGTCACCCATGTTCACCTCCAAGTCACCCCTGTTCACTCCTAGGTCACCCCTATTCACTTCTATGTCAGCTCCCCATGTTCACCTCTCTGTCACCCATGTTCACCTCTAGGTCACCCCTGTTCACCTCTAGGTCACCCCTGTTCACTCCTATGTCACCTCCCCATGTTCACCTCTAGGTCACCCATGTTCACCTCCAAGTCACCCCTGTTCACTCCTAGGTCACCCGTGTTCACTTCTATGTCAGCTCCCCATGTTCACCTCTCTATCAGCTCCCCATGTTCACCTTTAGGTCAGCCCTGTTTACCCCTGTTCACTCCTATGTCACCTCCCCATGTTCACCTCTAGGTCACCCATGTTCACCTCCAAGTCACCCCTGTTCACTCCTATGTCACCTCCCCATGTTCATCTCTCTGTCACCCATGTTCACCTCCAGGTCACCCCTGTTCACCCCTAGGTCACCCCTGTTCACTCTTATGTCACCTCCCCATGTTCACCTCTCTGTCACCTATGTTCACCTCCAAGTCACCCTATTCACTCCTAGGTCAACCCTGTTCACTTCTATGTCACCTCCCCATGTTCACCTCTCTGTCACCCATGTTTACCTCCAGGTCACCCCTGTTCACTCCTAGGTCACCCCTGTTTACTCCTATGTCACCTCCCCATGTTCACCTCTAGGTCACCCATATTCACCTCCAAGTCACCCTTGTTCACTCCTAGGTCACCCTGTTCACTCCTATGTCACCTCCCCATGTTCACCTCTAGGTCACCCATGTTCACCTCCAAGTCACCCCTGTTCACTCCTAGGTCACCCCTATTCACTCCTATGTCACCTCCCCATGTTCACCTTTAGGTCACCCATGTTCATCTCCAGGTCACCCCTGTTCACTCCTATTTCATCTACCCATGTTCACCTCTATGTCACCCATGTTCACCTCTAGGTCATCCATGTTCACCTCCAGGTCACCCCTGTTCACTCCTAGTTCACCCGTGTTCATTCCTATGTCACCTCCCCAAGTTCACTCTCTGTCACCCATGTTCCTCCCTATGTCACCCCTTGTTCCTCCGCTGTTCACCCTAGGTCACTCCTTGTCGCTCCTTGTTCACCCCTCAGTCACCCAAGTGCACACCAATGTCACCCCTTGTTCATCCTTGGTTCACCCTTGGTTCATCCCTCCTTCACCCTCATTCACCCCTATGACACACTCGTCCACTGGCCTATACAGGAGAAAATATAATTCAAATTCAGATTTTACCACCTTTTTCATTCAAATATTGCCTCTTGCCCACACCGCTTTTTCTCCCACCTCCCACCAGGGCTATATTTAGCCGCCAAATTCAGCGTAGGTCCTTCATCTCACCTCCCAATTCCGACCAGTGCTATATTTAGCACTTGGCTAAACTCAGCGTAGATCCTTGGGATCAGCTCATCCATTGCATCTTACAGCCCACTCATGCTATTTTTGGCTTACCTTCCTAAATTTGGCTCTCTTTGGTTGTGTATTTGTGGCTGTCCCCCCCCCCCAACGAAACCATACGCAGCTCCCTCCCCTCCATCAGCGAATTCTCCTGCAGGCCCCCCCATCAACGATAGCAACCCTCCCTCCATCAACGAATTCTCCTGCAGCAGCCCCTCCATCAACGATAGCAGCCCCCCCTCCCCTCCATCAGCGAATTCTCCTGCAGCAGCCCCTCCATGAACAATAGCAGCCCCCCTCCCCTCCATCAGCAAATTCTCCTGCTCCCTCCATCAGCGAATTTTCCTACAGCAGCTCCCTCCATCAACGAAATCTCTTGGCAGCTCCCTAGCAAGAGCCTCTCCTTGGATCGCACCAACCAGGTGCAGCGCAGCCCTCCTTGCAGCCCATCTCGCACCCTCTTCTTGGATCACATCACTCCCAGAAGCACCCTCTCTTTGATCGCATCTCTCCCGGCAGCCCTTCTTCTAGTTGCGCCTCACTTTCCCTGGCAGCCTGCAGCAAATCGCCTCTTCCTTGTGGGCAGCCTGGGAGGGTCGTTGGAACGCTTCTCTATCTTGGACAGCCTGCTAAAAATTGCCACCTTGCTGTCCTCTCGAACTCAGCTCCTTCTTCTGATCTGCCCTTCTCTGCTCTACTCCGTGCTTCTCCATCAGCTCCCCTTCTCATCGCCATCAGCTCCCCCTCTTGTTATCACCCGCCCCACTCTCTCGTTATCTCTCAGCAGGCCTTGCCAACACCTCGACAGCAGCTCCCCTTCCTTGTCATCAGCTCACCTTCCTCGTCATCAGCTCACCTTCCTGCTTCAGCTCCCCTTCCTCTCATCATCTCACCTTCTACTTTGTCATCAGCTCCCCTTCCTTTCCTGCTTCCTTTCTAGCCTCGTCATCAGCTCACCTCCTGCTTGGACATCAGCTCCCCTTCCTTCCCTGCTTCCTTTCTAGCCTCATCATCAGCGCACCTCCTACTTCGACATCAGCTCCCCTTCCTTCCCTGCTTCCTTTCTAGCCTCGTCATCAGCTCACCTCCTGCTTCGACATCAGCTTCCCTCCTTTTCCTGCTTCCCTTCTTTCCTCGTCATCAGCTCACCTCCCTGCTTTGTCATCACTCACCTTCTTGCTTTGTCATCAGCTCCCCTTCCTGCTTCGTCATCAGCTTCTACTTCACATCGTGTTCCTTCTTCATGCTCGAGAAGAAGCCCAAGTATAAGCCACGGTTGCCCAGAGATAAGCTCTTGACCCCTTTCTATACCGCCATGACGTCTCAGGTAGCCTCTGCAGTGCACATGACCTCACCCATGCCTACAGCCTCTACAGTAGAGCCAACTACATCAGCCAGGCCGACTTCATCAGTAGAGCTAACTTCATCAGCAAGGCCAACTTCATCGGTAGGGCCGACTTCATCAGTGATGCATCCCCACCATCTTGGTTCCGGACATCACTATCATCTTGGATGGAGAGCTACCGCAATCAAGACAGCAGCGGGAGGTTCTTTCCCACTCTCAGAGCTCCAGTGCCTCTTCTTCCGACCATGGGGGCTCAGATTACACCCCCTCTGCACGGAGACCACATTCAGAAGGGTCGGGTGGGCCAACAGAGATACAGAGCCCTTCGATAACCACCCCTCCTCTCTCCCACATTTGGGTTATGTTTAAACCTCTTCTAGATCCAAACCTCAAACTATCCTCGGTGTTGACATCTTCAGAGATCTAGACCCTTTGTCTAATTGAGTTCGACAAGGTCATCTTCCTTCCTGTGGATGTGGAACTGTGTACAGAATTCATCAGATCTTATGACTCTGTCACAGACACTTTTGAGTTCATGGGCTCCAGGCAGCTTCTCACACCCAATTTGGTCTCACAATACATGGGGCTCCCTGCTCTCCCTATTCAGCCTCCTTCCGACGATTCACCACATCTCCTTTCATTCCTTTCACAGTGCAAACCCAACAGGAGGGGATATGATTTAAAAAGGTTTTGGAAGGTGGAAGAAAAGAAGCAGTGATCACTCGCTACTTCTTCACTCGCTTCTATTCTGTACCCAGGCATTACTACATCACGAAAGGTATCCGTCCTGCTCTCAATGCTCTCTTCACCATCACTCAGTATGATTTTGCATCCCTCTTCTATTCAACATTCCAGGCCACTGTTCGAAATCGTACACACAGAGGCACACACACATGTACTTGTGGACCTCACCTCACCTACCTCTTGCACCAGTGGCGGGCTGCAACGCCTGCACTTTTTCCTCCACCTTCACATACTTCATCTTCTCCTCACCGTCCACCTTCCGTCCCTATGGTCCCCCACTTGAGATCAGCTCCACTGGCTCTTAGTGCAGCCCCAGCATCCTCGGCCTCTGCTGCATCAGTCTCTGTCCTCTCTTCCTCTCCAGTCTCCATACCCACTCTTACTCCACCCACATCTGCAGCACAGGTTTCTGAGCCATCCCCTCTTGGGCCAGCCTCTAGAGCTTTGTCATCCGTTGCTCATGCAGGAGTCGCCTCTCCATCCATCCCCTTTGAGGCAGATTTTGATTTCCCTGATGATGTTCTTCCGGTCACTCCCTTGCCCTCCTCAGGTCTCACCCACCATGGAATGACATTACCACTTACCTTCCCCGCAGTCATGACCATTCCCCCTCCGATGATCTCATTAGGGTCAGTAGGGTGCAAGGATACGGACATTGGCCCCACAACTCAGAGGGATCCATCGACAGAAGTTATGGTAGCAGGGACCTCTGCCTTGGGATCTCGTGATGGAGAGGCATCAGAGCGACACAAGTTATTGAACTTGAATCGTACTTTGGGAGCCACTGGTGACGTGAAGACACCACCCCGGGTGTCTCGACGACTGACCCTTGAACCGAGTATGGAGGCTGCTGAACAGGACCTACTGGAAACTCGACCTGGCGAGGTTATTTTTGCTGGGGGTAAGATACCTTTTCAAGCTAATTGTCCTCCACTTCCTCAGAATGATATGTTGGATACCTACTTTGCATCCTCCTTAGGAGATCTATTCACCCATGAGGCCTAGATAGAGGAACAGAGCCAGGAACACAAACGGCTGCTGTATGCATTAAAGCGGAAGCGGTCTCCTGTTTGCATGGAGGAGGAGGACCTGGACCAAATTTTCACACTTCCCTTGCAAGAGACAATCGCTTCCAACAAGAAAGCATCCCAAGCTCCAAGTTGTTACCTAGACATCGACACACTGGTTCCAGTGGCAGCTCTTGAGGACGCAGAGCAAGAAGGATGAAAGCAGCCTTCAAGGAATATGGCGAACTCCTTGACATGGCTGGGGCTAAAAGATCCCTTCATATGGCTCAGCGCATTATAGATGACAGCTTCATTCAGATGGGTGCCTCCCTCTTTAATACTACGGGTCAGGTTTGCAAGCTTCTGTCATAGAAGCAACAACTCCGCTTGGAACACGAGAAGCAGGTAGCCAGCATGCATAAAGAATGGGATACAACATTGCAGGTGAAAGAAGCGGAGTGGAGAGCAACTCTACAGGCAAGGGAGGCTGCGTGGAAAACTCAGCAGGACGAGTTCCAGCAATGTCTTGCAGCGAAGGAGGCAGAGTGGACAGCCAGCAAGAAAGTTTTGGAGGACAATCATTCAGCCCTACCATCTACTAATTTTCCTAATATGTCTTCTAGCACCCTCTTGCTTGGGAAGAGCCCCAATACTACCTTGGCTCATGATCAACTTGCTGCCCTTCGATGGAAGCTATCCAATGCCTCTAAGCAATGCCCATTGTGGTCAAAGCTGAGATAGTGCACTCTTGCACTTCTGGCTGTGCTACCTGCAGAGATTTTCTCCCAAACTCGAAAAAGGAAAGCAACACCCGTCCTCTTACCAGGACACCGCGAACTTGGTTTGCTTTCTTGAGCTCCTTACCACGAACCAGGCTCTCATACCATGTAAAGATAGTAGGAGAGAGGGACGGAGTCTCACTTGCGGCTTTCTCACATACACAATGGGGGAATACTCAAGAGATGGAGTACTATCATATAAGAGCACCAAGCCAAGGGAGCTTGTAGGTGACATGGTTCAATCCATCATCATGTAGTCCATTTTTATCCCAACACACAAATGTCAATAAGGTAGATATGCTTGCAAGGCACAAACAAATCTTGTGACATATGTTGTCTGAAGTCATCATAATTGCATGTTGGTTCAGTATAAAGTGGCATTGTTTCTCCTAAAGGTCTAGAAGAAAAACACGTGACCAAGAACTCTTCATCAACATCCATGCTATGTAGAAATCTAGGGGTCAATAAAGTTGGCAACTTGAAGGAGTGATTGATACTCTCTACACAAGGTTGTAGTGCACCTTCTTATCATTTCCCTGCAAATTCAATTCTCCAGTATCCCACTTTTGAATAGCTTTCACCTTGCATAGCCAAGGCCTTCCCAAAATCAATGGATAGGCATTTCCAACAGCAGGCTGAGATCCAGAGGGAGCTTGCAGCCCTACAGGACAGATACACCTCACTGGCAGAGGACAAGCATAGTGTGGATCAACAGGTGGAGGTGGTGCGGAGTCAGATGAAGCAGATTCTCGAGGAGGAGGACCATCTCCAAGTTTCACATTCCAAGTTGCAAGACGACTTCCATGGGCTGCAAGCTGAAAATGCTGCTCTCAAATCTCGATGTGATCATTACAGGTCTGGCTACCATAGATATAAATCCAAATACGAGGACATCCGCAACCTCATGGACACAGTCGAGGAAGAGGCAAAGACCAGCCCCAGAACATCAGCACACCCACCACACCCAGCCCCTCCCCCTCCCTGACCTTCATCCAGCAAGCAGTAGCTCCTGGATCTTTTAGTTCGGCATTTCTTTTTGCGAGCTCTGTACATTTGGATTTGTGCAGTTCTCATGTAAATAAAGGAATTTTGGAGTTGTATGGCCATGAGCTAGTTTTATTTCAGTTTTACAGTTGTAATTGGAGCTTTCTTGTGTGTGCGCTCTTGCTCACTTGTGTTCACAACCTGTGTCCACTTTGTTCCTATACAAATGCACTTGATAGTGCAAGATTATGGGCTGCAAAAACAGTCCCGAAGCGAAATACACAGCTCAAAACACTTACTGAAAGTGCACCTTGGCCCTAACCACCTGCAAAATAGTCCACTGATTGTGTGGGTAAGCTGGAGATGACAAAGGAGCTGAAGTGAGCTGCTTGGAGTTGAATGAAGCTGTTGGGAGTACTTTTGAACACAATACACGTGTAGAGAAGAGCCTGAAGAAGTATGGAGACGCCTGGAGCTGCTAGAACACGCCCGAGAGAGGCTGGAGTTGAAAAAGGTCCAGATCTGAGTGATAAATACCGAAAAATAGCCGAAAACTACTCGAAATCACCTTCTGACAAGGCGTACGAACTCCTAGCACTGTCGCGCAATTGTATGGACAGATCCGTACGGACTGTACGGGCATCCGTACAACTGTACGGATAAAAAAATAGATTTCCCCCCCGCTTGAAATGGTGCTAGATAGGCTCGTTTGTATGCGGGCAGCTCAGAAATTTTGAAAAACGTCGAAATCGAACCTCAAAAGGTTAAAAAACAGTCGTTGGACTGTTGGAGCTACCTCAAATGAAAGCTGGAGAGCTGAATGTGAGAACCAGGAACGCGCACTCGAGCACCAAGCTTGCGGGAGTCTGGAAGCAAGCGTGGGAATGGGCTCTAGAGATGGAAGCGCTCTGATACCACATGTAAAAACAGAGTGGAGACAGGTTGTGAACAGAAGTGAGAAAGAGTGCACACACAAGAAAGCTCCAATAGAAATGTTCAAATGAAACAATACAAGTACTTGGTATATATAGTACCTAAGTACTAGTGGTCAACCATAGGGTTGACTTTATGCCTACACCACCATATCTTTGTAATCTCTTACACTAACACCCTCCCATGGAGAAAAGGTGAGGGACTACTGGAATGGCACCAAGAATAGAACATGACAATAATGGACTACTAATCTGTGCACCCCATGTAACTCAGGGGCTAAAGTCTGAGCATGTTTAGAGGTTGAGCCAAGCACTCTCATGGCTTGAGACTCAACATGACTCAGAGGCTCACATATTAGCATGGCTACATGACCTACTCATAGGTCTAGGAATACACCACCATCCTGGAACTCGGACAAGCCTGATAAAGAGACCCTATCAAAGCCAATACATGGCTCTTGGCTCCAAAATAGGGTGACATGGAGCCACACACCATAGATAGCAAAATACCGTTTTAGGAGGACTATCCAAGGCTGAGAAGCTTTATTTACTCAAAGATATTATTACATTCAAGTTTTTGGAATACATTAAGCTCGTGGACATAATTTAGAAGACATATTCATCATCCTCATCTACCTCTTGAGGGAAAGATAGATTTCACATATGAGCAGTGAGAGAAAAAGTTTGTGTCGGAGTGTCTTTCTTCTTCTTCTTCACTAGTGGCAGCTCTAGCCAAGTTAGCATGCTCCTTGGATTGTTGTTGGAAAGATTTTGAAAACAACGGTCCTCTGTATGACTACGCTTCTTACAATACGTACACTTGAACGGTTTGAATGGATTTTCTCTCCTCATAGAAATTGTGTTTTTTTCATTTATGATCGAGAAGCATTGCAACCATTTCATCAAAGGGCATATCCCATGCTACACGAAGTGCTGGTATAAGATCACGATAATGAGGAATATCCTCAATGTTGGAAAGGAGGACAACCACCTGATCATCTTTGCCAACAGGGCCCTTCAAAGCAGCAAGTTGGGTGATGAGGGATTCCATATGACTCAAATGAGAATTAAGATAATCTTCATGTTTCATATGGAGTTTAAAGAATTCTTGTCTGAGAAATAATTTGGAATTGAAAATTTTGTTATCAAATAAACGCTCTAGCTTGTCCCCCAACTCATGTGCAGTGTCATCAAAATCTAAGTGATGAAGAACTTGATCAAACAACAAACCCAAACCAATGATAGAAACAGCTTTGTCATAAAGGATTTTCCCAAGCTAGAATTTTCTTTTCATCACATATAGGTTTCTTGTCTTTGCCACTAACCAGCTTCCACACACCTTCCTTCATAAGTAGAAGCCTCAGCTTGGTTTGCCAAGTTGGAAAGTTCTTACCAAAAAACTTTTCACTGACAATTCCTATTTTGGCATACTCCATGTCTACTCCAAATGTTGCAACAATACGGGTTGAAGAGCGATCTTGGAGTGTATGGGCTGTAGTAGTAGCTTAGCTTGCAGTTAGGACAGAAAACCAGATGGGGGGTGGAGTCAATAAACACTTCTTCTCTACTCTTGGATCCAGACATAGTAGGGAGCGTGTTTCGAAGCTCATTGACTTAAATGGAATTTTGCAAAGAGATCTAGATCCTGTATTGTGTAAAGCTTCAGATTTTTATGCTTCCCTCCTCATAGCCGATCCTGATACTCAGACTAGAGATGATAATCAGATGCTAGACATATTATTTGGCAGAATATTAATGTGTTTGTGTAATCGGATATGTGAGTTTCTCTAAATGCACCTTTCACCAACACAGAGTTTAGGACCGCCCTCTTGGCCTTTGTGTGCTAGACATATTATATTGCAGACTATTTCCATGTTGGTGAAAGTAGATATGTGAGTTTCTCTGAATGCACCTTTCACCAGCGCAGAGTTCAGGACTGCCCTCTTGGCCCTTCACAAGGGCAAGTGCCCAAGTTTAGATGGACTTTCTCCCTCATTCTTTAATGATTGGGAATCACATTACCTCAGCCCTACAGGGAGTTTGGGACTTGGGTGAGATACCTGGCTCACTTATGGAGGATCTCATTCATCTTATCCCAAAGGGAGGTTGCATAAATTTAGTGTCACTAGTGGAGATCTGTAAACGACTTTATCTATGCCTGAATCTCTATTCCTACATTAAATCAAGCACGGGCGATGGCATTATTGTTGTTCCACCCAGCCAAAAACTCGTGGATAGCAAATCGTCAGATACATCATTTTCTTCGTTATTTCTTTCATGCTTATCCATGAGACCCTCATTTCCCTAGATAGTTCTCCTTGTCAAATGTCAACATTTTAGCCTCTCCACTTGGTGCACCTTTTTACCCCTCTCTTGGCACATTTAGGTGCACCTAGGCCTTAGCACTCAGAACTACCTAGTCAATGCCATTCCACCCTCACCTAGGACCTTGGCAGTTACTTCTCTTGACCATTTCAATTACGCACATTAACTATTACAAAAGTTGGTCATCTAAGAGAAAATGCCCACCGATCTATCCGAGGTCATGCTATCCCGGCTAGAGCATAACATTCCTTCCCTCTTCAAGCATCAGCGTCCTCGATGATGAAATCTGGGAACGCTCTCCGTAACTGGTATACGGATTCCCAGGTAGCTTCCGATAGAGGCTGACCATGCCATGCAACCAACACCGTGGGTATCTTCCGATTTCGTATTTGCATTGTTCCTCGGTCCAGGATTCTCGTTGGCTTGCGCCTTGCAATATCCTCTATCTCCTGAAACAAAACCACACCTTCGATTAGTGAGTCACCTGTATGCAAAAATTTCTTTAAGCGCGAAACATGAAAAACCGGGTGCACCTTACACCCCTGTGGCAATTCTAATTTATAGGCTACACTGCCTATTCTCTTTAGAATTAACCACGGCCCACAGTATCGAGGTGATAATTTAGCACACTCCCCTGAAGTCAACGACTTCGAGTGCGAAGGAACTCTGAGAAAAACTTTTTCTCCTTCCTTAAATACTCTTATAGACCGATTTTCATCCGCATACACCTTGGCTCTATCCATAGCCTGGCGGATATTAGCTCTCGCAAGTGCTAGCATCTCCCGCATCTGAACTACAAAGTTCGCGGCACTAGGCACTTTCTGAGGTACTCTAACTATAGTTGGATTTACTGGTCTATAACCATAGTTCAGTTCAAACGGACTGAACCCGGTAGAGGAATGTTTCCTATCATTGTAGGCAAACTCCAACAATGGCAACCACTTGTCCCACGTATGTTGCCTCAATGACACATATGCCCTCAGCATATCCTCTAAAGTCTGGTTGACTCTCTCCGTCTGACCATCCGTCTCAGGATGATCCCCACTACTCATTCCCAACTCAGTCCTTAGTGTCTCAAATACCGCTGTCCAAAAATGACCAGTAAATCTGACATCTCTATCTGACACTATGGATCTAGGAAATCCATGCAGACGAAATATATGTCTGAAGTGAGCCATCTTGGTTAGACGATCAACCACCACAAGGATAGAATTATACCCTCCTTGTGTTGCAGGTAGCCCTACAATAAAGTCCATGGAAATGCTCTCCCACTTACTTAGTGGTATTTCCAAGGGCTGTAAAAGTCCGGGTGGCTTCACCCGCTCGGTCTTACTTACTTGACACGAGAAACACCGTGTCACATATTCATGAATATGCTTTTTCATCTTTGGCCAAAAGAAATCTCGCTTCACGAGATCATATGTCTTCTCGACTCCTGGATGTCCCGCACACGGGCTATCATGGCATTGTCGAATGACTCTCTGCCTGAGATCATTCTGACCAGGTACTACAACCTTGCCATTTCTAACTAGCATACCATCCCTTATGGTATATCTTGCATAAGTTTGGCCTTTTCTGGATGCCAGGTCATCCTTTTCATTTTCCCCGGGTTTTAACACATGAGCTTTAGGCCACAAGCTCTGGACAAACTCGTCCACTTTTTGAGTTTCTCTTATCTCGGTCATTAGAGCACTCTCTAATACCGTGAAACTCAGGTTGTGCATAATGCGAGTCAACGCATCAGCAACCTTATTGTCTTTTCCTCTTCGGTACCGAATCGTTAGATTAAACTCCTGCATGAGCTCTGCCCACCTAGCTTGGCGGCCCCTCAAGTCAGGCTGTTTACAAAAATGTTTCAGAGTATCATGATCCACATCCACATAAAACTCTGAACCATACAAATAATGCCTCCATGTTTTCAAAGCATGAATAACAGCATACAACTATAATTCATGAGTTGGCCAATTCCTTTGAGAGGGAGAAAGCTTCTTGCTTTCAAAGGCTACTGGCCTTCCCTCTTGAAGGAGGACTGCTCCTACCGCAATGCCACTTGCATCGGTTTCTAGGAACAACGGTTTCTGGGGATCAACTATTTTTAACACCGGTCCTGTGACCACAGCTTGTTTTATGGTGTTAAAACTTTCTTGTTGATTCTGTCTCCAAATAAAAGGTACTTTATCTGAGGTCAGATCAGTCAATGGCGATACTATTCCGGAATATCCTTTGATATGCCTTCTATAAAACTGGACAAATCCCAAGAATGATCGCAGCAGTGCGGTCAGACTCTGAGGGATTGCCCATTTTAGTATCGCAGCCACTTTCTTCGGATCCATTTCTACCCCCTGTGGAGTAATTATGAACCCTAAGTATTCAAGCCTAATCATACACAGTATAGTTTTCTTTTTATTTACATAGAGACTGGCTTTCCTCAAAGTACTGAACACTACTCTTAAGTGTTCACGATGCTCAGTAATACTTTTACTGAATATCAGGATATCGTCAATGAAATGTACTACGAACTTTCCGATATACTAACGTAGTAAATCGTTCATAAGCATGACGAAGGTCGCTGGAGCATTGGTAAGTCCGAAGGGCATTACCAAAAACTCATAATGACCAGACCTGCTTCTAAAAGCGGTTTTATGCACATCCTCGGCTCTAATCCGGATCTGATGGTAGCCACACTTAAGATCTATCTTACTGAAAACCACGGCTCCATGTAATGCATCTAGCAAATCATCAATCCGAGCCATCGGATACCTGTGCTTAACAGTGATATTATTCAATGCTCTGTAATCTATACAGAGGCGAAACGTATCATCCTTTTTCTTCTTTAATATCACTGGCGAAGCAAAAGGTGAGAAACTTGGTTGAATCTGCCCCAACTTGAGGTATTCTTCCAGTTGTCTACGCACCTCCGCCTCTTCAGCAAAACTCATTCTATAGGGAGGTTTATTTACAGGTTCTGCCCCCGGGATCAGTTCAACCTTATGTTGAACTTTCCGCTCTGGAGGTAACCCATAAGGTAGTTCATCCCTAAAACATTCAGAGAACTCCTCTGTTATAAGATTAGCCAGCTTGGCCATCTCACCACTTTGCGTAACATCAGTGCTAGCCGAATCATCCACCGGCTCTACCGATGCTGTGCAAAGGAATAAAAACTCTACTTGAGCTTTTCTGATTTCCATCACGGAAACCAACGGTCCCTGAGGTATATCTTTTTCACCTCGTAAGACATAAAGCACATCATTCATCTTGAATTGATATACGTGCTTTTTCCAATCAATGGCTGGAGTCTTCCTAGAATGCCACGCCATACCCAGGGCTATATTTGCATGAGCAAGCTTGGTCATTTCAAAATCAAGCTTCTCAGCATAGTCCTGAATCCGAAGTTCCAACTGGGTAACCCTTTGGTCCCATACTTCAGTTGAACTTCCATCTGCCATCCTGACTGTATACGCATAGTCAGATGGACTTGTCTTTAATTTCAGCCTCTTCACGAGCTTGGAGTTAATCACATTGTGAGTTGACGCCGAGTCAAACAACACAATCACATCATGACTGGCCACTTGCCCTTTCATTTTAATTAACTTCGTATCATTAAAGGCCGTATACCCCGTTGCTGCGGGCTTAGATAGGATGTTATCAGGTGCACTCGTCACTAACTTAGCAACAGATACACATAACAAACAAGGTACTAACCTCTGAGAAGGTCCCGCTAGTTGCATCTGCATATGTTCCGCATTGGGACTGTCCTGCATTTCCACGTCGCATTCAGATATTATCATATTAGCCGTGCGACGGTCTTTATTTAGTGGACAATCCTTCCACTGATGTCGCTGAAGGCAGCCGAAGCACAATCCTTCTTTTCTAGCTTTCTCTTTTTGTTCAGGGGTCAACGAGGACTTTGACCAAGCCCGAGCTTCCATTGGAGTTATTTTCCTTTTCACCCCAACGGTGGTACTTGTTTTTACTGGTCCCTCAACCGGCTTCACCTGCTTGGTTTGGCCACTTGGCTGCGAGACACTTGTCTTTGAAACCCATTTCCTCGGAAATCCCCCTTTTTTCGGGTACTCATACTGAGTCCCTGCCTGCACAAATCCACCAGATCTGCCTCTGGCATCCTCATAGTTCAGGGCTACTGCTATAGATTCATCTAATGTAGTCACATATTTAGCCCGAACTTTCATTTTGATTTTGTCGTTCAGTCCATAGATATAGTCTTTTAACTGAACCGACATAGGGAGAGGGTCTGTTATTTTCATGACACATTCCCTAAATTTGTCAGTGTACTCTGCCACTGACAGACTCCTCTGACGAAGATTTCTATAAGCATCCCAAGCTCGGGATTCTTCATCAGGTGGAAGAAAGTGTTTCTTGAATTCAGCTTTAAACCCTTCCCAGGTGGTTGGAGCAACTTGATCCTTCTGTTGCTTTATCCACCATCTGTCCGCTGCCTCAATAAATAGGTGTGTGGCCTCGCGGATTTTCTTTAGATCGGATCTAATTTCACAAATGGCGAAGGCTTCTTCCCACTTGTGTAATCAAACCTCGATCACATCAGAGCTGCGCTCGATCATCCGACTAGCGTACTTCTCCAGTCTATAATTAGCGATATTAGGCACTTTGACCCTTGCGCGCTCTAAGGAATGTATACTGGGCTCTGGCTCTGCTGGAGCTTTGCCCTTATCAATTCTAGACGGTCTAGCCGACAAGGCTTGCACCATCTCCCTGATCTCATTTTGACCAGCATTCACTTGAAGCTGCTGGTTCATAATTTGCTGTAAAGCATCCTCTAATATCAAAATCCTACCAATCAATGTAGGTGCTGCATGATGTGACATCTGTTGTGTAGACTGTACTCTAGACTCACTAGGATTCACCCTAGAATTCTGCCCTTCTGCCTCCATAGTTCCACAATGGAAGAGGGTTTTTTTTTTTTTTTTTCAGTCTTTTCTAAAACCCAAATAACCAATATATACACCCTTTACTTCTGTTCTGCTTTCCTGGGTTTTTTTTTCTTTTCTACGGTGCAGAAATAACAGGACCATATGAAAAAGAAACTATATGGAAAGAAGAGCTCCCTGATTTCTCCTCGTGAAAGGTACCAACGCCCGATGTAGCTCCCATGCAAACAGAGCGCTAGCTAGCGGGACATCCCTCTCTTACTTCGTTGAGTATTTCAGACCACATGACACCCACTGTCAATGACCCTTCCTATTTTTCTTGTTACACCGTCGATCGCCCAGGATCACGTCACGTACAATCCTCGTTACGGTCCACCTCCTAAATCTGCACGCCGTTTGTTCGTCAACATCGCACGAGGTAAAATATGCTCTGATTAAAGAAGGTCCCGCAACCCATTGATTTACGATCCTACGCCTTCACCGACGAATATCCACGTCACCTCTGCGCTCCACCTGCTACCAGCCGCTATTCAGAAGCCCCGTCGGGTTTTCTTTTGGACTCTTCTTCATACAAAATCAGCGTCGATTTGTTGACCCATAAGCTCTTGGCTATGGCAGACGATCTCGAAAAACAGCCACCAACGCTTTTTCGACGTCAACAGAGTCCAAGCTCACATCCAGCTCGACACATCTATCCTTTCTAGACCCTACGCTCCTCTTGGCGCAAATCAAGCACCTGTCAGCGCCTCACTGTGATCAGCTCGTCGTAGCAGAACACCAAACAAAATTGGTCGTCCACCTTCCCTTCACAGGTTTCGTCGTAGATCACGAATCCCTTTCATCATCTAACCATGCTCTGATATCAAATGTAAACGACTTTATCTATGCTTGAATCTCTATTCCTACATTAAATCAATCACGGGCAATGGCATTATTGTTGTTCCACCCAGCCAAAAACTCGTGGATAGCAGATCGTCAGATACATCATTTTCTTCGTTATTTCTTTCATGCTTATCCATGAGACCCTCATTTCCCTAGATAGTTCTCCTTGCCAAATGTCAACATTTTAGCCTCTCCACTTGGTGCACCTTTTTACCCCTCTCTTGGGGCACATTAAAAACCACTTGCCCCTTGGCATTATTGCACATTTAGGTGCACCTAGGCCTTAGCACTCAGAACTACCTAGTCAATGCCATTCCACCCTCACCTAGGACCTTGGCAGTTACTTCTCTTGACCATTTCAATTACGCACATTAACTATTACAAAAGTTGGTCATCTAAGAGAAAATGCCCACCGATCTATCCGAGGTCATGCTATCCCGGCTAGAGCATAACAAGATCTATCACATGCCTGGGCATGTGCTACAAAATTCTGGCCAAAGCAATAAACCTGCTATTGCAACCCTTCTCGATCTTATTCATGACAGGCAGACTGGTTTTGTGCATGGCAGAAGCATCTTTGATAATATCTTCGCATTCTGGGAAGCTTCACAGTGGGCCATGCACAGTTGGTCAGAGTTCTACTCTTGGACTTTGAGAAAGCCTATGACAAAGTAGATCTGGGCTCTCTGGAGGGCACCCTTATTCATTTTGTCTTTATAGTTGCATGGATCAGCGGGATTTTCTCTTTATATAGACCAGCCCATAGCCAAGTGCTTATTGATGGTGTAAGGGGAGATAGTTTTGAGATCTCGAGATTAGTCCGGCAAAGATGTCCCCTTGCTCCCTTTTTGTTTTTATTTGTGGCTGAAGCTATGAGTATCCATATTAGATCTTGATTTGATATTTTTGGACAGAGAGTTCCTTTGAGACAGGAAGTGGAGCTTTTAGATAGTGAGATGGTAGATGACATTGCTATTTTTTTGGATGCCATGCCACAAGTGCTCACTTGTCTCTCATTGTCATCTTGTATTGTCCTTTTGAGAGTCTTTCATGATTTTCTTGTTGGGGCTTAGGCCCCAACACATTGGCTATCACGATCAAACGGACTTATCGACGAGAGTACAGTTGCTATCATTGTTCATTGCATGCAAGTAGGAGAATAGAACCAGACGTTTTGCTTGAGAGACAACAGCCACACTATCATTCCAAGAGCCCCATATATATTTGATGAGAGCAATCAAGAATCTCATAATGACATGTACATATCTTTTCATCTCTATGAATTTGTCAAAACTGCTCTAATACCAACTATGAAATCTAAATGTAGTTTTATTGAGAAATCAAAGAAGCCCAAAAGCTACAACTAAGAAAGAAACTCAAAACCACACTTGTATTATTTCACAAGGTTAATAATCCACCATTGCCACACCATCTCTTGAGAGCTTTCTATGAAGTGCATAGTGCAAATGCAGAGCTATGCAAGGAAGCTAAGGAAATCAGTGATGAAGACGAGCTTATTTTATTGCGACAGGTGATTCTCATCAGACTAGGTCTTTGACATGCCATGTTTGTAACTCCGAAGTTTTGCATGACATTTCGTCTTTCTTCTTGCATAGAGCTTCCTTCTAAATCCATTTGATAGATTACATTACATCGAGGGCTTTGCTTGGCAGTTTCTTTTTGTCCCAATAAGGTAGCGGCAATTTGGAGCTTTATTTGTCCAAGACATCAAATCGAGAGTGTATGGGGGGTGGTATCAAAAGGTGTGTATGTGTGGTGCCAAGGGGATTTATTCTGCACTGCTACGTGGCATATATTAATTGGCATTAATCCAATGGCTTTTGGATCAATGACGAGGACACTCTAGTTTGGGGAAGTCACATAGGTTTCACTTGGATTGAGAGGGGTGTTTCCGTCAGATACTCGGGATGCCAGGTTGGCTTGGACATCTCTTTGACACAAGAGTTTGCTCTGGTGTTGGAAAGTGTAAGGAGAAAGTGTAAGAAAATAATACAACGTCTGTGCTCAACAAATAACAGGATCTCGTACGCAAGAGAGAAAACAAGATAGTATGGAGAATCGAAAATATGATTATTGTAGAACTGATACAATAGATGGCGTTGCCTCCCGACCGTGCGCTCCTGTGAAAGAAGCTTCGATGGCATGCTGGAAACAGTAGAAGACGGAGGCTGGATGCTAAGGAATCAGGGTTGTTGTAGCCAGTGATGAAATGGGCTTCACGGGCTTGCTCTTATATAGCCACCAGTCATAGTCGGTCACCCAGTCCGCTCAAAACGGACGACTGGGGGTCGGTCCCGAAATAGGCCACCGACCATACGATAGAACTGGTGCGCAAAACAGAGCAACTAACCTATGGTATCCGTTCGGCCAAGAGCCATCCGGGATGATCTGAGGCTCCAAACGGGCCCTGTAACCCCCGAGAGTGGTGGGCTGCCCCGGGAAATGCTTCGTCTACCCTCAGTGCGGTCAGTCAAGGGATGCCTTCCTGCACTTGCATGTAGCCTAGTTGGCGGTGTGCCAACTTTATCTGAAGCCGTCCAGCCATCAGACCACACATGGCCCCCATCTGGTGTCCAAACCAGGACCCACTGGATAACCGAGCTACTCAAATGCCTTCTCCTCATATGGGGGGCTTACAAGTAGAGTTAGTTGGTTCCCGCGTAGCTACACGAGAGTGGAGCATTGATATCTAACACCCCCCCTCAATGTCCATCCGCAAGTGAACTTACTTTTTCAGCCCAATGCCAAGTCGATGAAGATGCCTCTCTAGCAAGTCTCTTCCAAGAGCCTTTGTGAAGATGTCCGCAGCATTCTCTGTAGTCGGACAGTACACCAATTCGACCTCTCCATCCATGATGAGCTCACGTACAAAGTGATATTGAATCTCAATGTGTTTTGTGCGAGCGTGGAACACCGGGTTCTTTGCAATCGCCATGCAACTCTGATTGTCACATGATAACTGCGTAGGCTTGTTCTGCACTGCACCCATGTCCCCCAAAATCCTCCTCAACCACACTGCCTCGCAAGAAGCAAAGCATGCAGATTTATACTCGGCCTCGGTAGAAGAAAGAGCAACTGTGGGTTGCTTCTTGCTGACCCATGACACAACTCCAGATCCAAGTGAGAAACAGTACCCTGTCACTGATCTTCTGCTGTCCACGTCTCTTGCCCAATCTGAGTCATAGAATCTGGTCAAGATGTTGCCCTTGGTATAGGAGATGCCATAATCAAGTGTGCCTTTGATGTGTTTCAGCACCCGCATCCCTGCCCTCGAATGGATCTCCCGGGGCTTAGTACATCAGTTGCAAAACTGATGTCCGGCCGTGTGTTGCACAGGTAAATCAAGCTGCCCACAAGCCTTATGTACTTCGCTTCGTCCACCAGTGGTGATGAATCCTCGTTTGAGAGCTTCGCGTCAACCTCCATAGGGGTACCAACTGTCTTGCACTCAGCCATGCCAAATGCCTTCAGTATCTCTCCAACATACTTCAGCTGTGAAATGAAGATCTGTTTTGGCTCCTGCCAAACTTCAATCCCCAAACAGAAATGTATTAGTTTGAGGTCTGTCATTTCAAACTCTCTTCCTAGCAATAGTATGGAGAATAAAAAATTTGATTACTGTAGAACTGATACAATAGATGGCGCTGCCTCCCAACCGTGTGCTCTTGTGAAAGAAGCTTCGATGGCGTGTTGGACACAGTAGAAGACGGAGGCTGGATGCTAAGGAATCAGGGTTGCTGTAGCCAGTGATGAAATGGGCTTCACGGGCTTGCTCTTATATAGCCACCAGTCGTAGTCGGTTAGGCTCAATTGGGTGACCGACCCAGTCCGCCCAAAACGGTCAACTGGGGGTCGGTCCCGAAATAGGCCACCGACCATACGATAGAACCGGTGCGCAAAATAGAGCAACTAACCTATGGTTACTGTTCGGCCTAGAGCCACCATCCGGGATCATCTGAGGCTCCAAACCGGCCCCGCACGATCATCTGGGGCTGCCCTGGGAAATGCTTCATCTACCCTCAGTGCGGTCAGTCAAGGCCCGCACTTGCATGTAGCCTAGTTGGTGGTGTGCCAACTCTATCTGAAGCCGTCCAGCCATTAGGCCACACATGGCCCCCATCTGGTGTCCAAACTAGGACCTACCGGATAACCGAGCTACTCAAATGCCTTCTCCTCATATGGGGGCCTAACAAGTAGAGTGAGTTGGTTCCTGCGTAGTTACACGAGAGTGGAGCATTGATATCTAAGAGAAAGCTTATTTTTTGGGGCTCAACAAAGCTTGACCCTGCCTCTAGAGTAGTCGTGGTCAACCAAGTCCATTTGGCCATGGCATGGTTTGTGTGTTCTTGCTGGTGCCATTCAAGAGATGGCATCACTTTGCTTAAGAGATCGATAAGGAATTTTATATGGAGTGGACGTGATGGCACATTTGACATTACAACCAGAGTTGCTTGGGAGATTCTCATTCTCCACACTATGGAAGGCGGTCTCAATATAATTGATCCATATTTATAGTTTAGGGACTTGCTCTACAAGATGCTTGTGAGGGGGCTTATGGTTGGACAAGAGCCATGGAACGACTTTTTCATTCGTAGCATACAATCATGCACACCATCATAGGGAGGAGAATGGATAGATAGTACCAGATGGATCTTAACTTCAGCCCGTCTCAGACCTTCTTCCTCCCCTCTCATGGATGCTATCCTGAAAGCATGGGCCAGCTTTAGGAGTACTCTTTGGAGAGTTCCCCCTTCCTCTTGCGAAGAGATTGATAGGCAGCCACTCATGTGGGATGACATCATTTTGGATGAGCATGGTAGACCATTGGGTGCCTCTCATTACATGCAGTGGTCTAGTTGGGAGAGGGGACCTGCCTCCACTGGGGGTTCCTAGAAAGCTTTCAAAAATCTTCCAGAGGATAGGAAATCTCAGATGACTAGTCATCTTAGAGGTAGTGTAGGCAGAATTTAACAAATTGATGTAGCCTTGCCAGTCGATTAGATGGAGACATATGACGTGCCTATCACTTGCTCCACTTGTATAGCTACATTCTCTAGTATGGGTATTCCGTGTCAGATTATTGCAATTCAAGATGCACATGAGGATGCCCTAGTTTTTTATGTGCTTTTTGGAGGTAGGTTGTCTAAATCTTTAGACCACATCTTGCTAGAGAGAGCATTTCAGCCGGTTAGGATTGTAGACTATGTGAAGATTGATTCTGATGTAAATAGTGTAAAGAATAAGGGAGAGAGATAGGAGACTCAAGTTCAGCTTTCTTCACAACACACAAAAAAGAGAGGACACAAGGTTGGAGGGTGAAGCCTTTCTTCACTTTTGCACACAACAACAATACAATAGAAGAGGGAAATACCCTATATGTCAAAACCTAGAATACGTGGTTCATATGTGAACCCAAACCAAAAACATACGTGGTAGTCTAACTACACCACGAGTACAACTAACATAGGCGGTGACATAAATGATAGTCATCCAGGAGATATGTCGGGGATAGAGCTTGATATCTCAACACTCCCCCCCAAGCTCAAATCCATCTCACGTACACCAAGCAAGCTCCTAAATCTGCGAAGCTTCTCGGTACCCAATGCCTTCGTAAAGATATCAGCCACCTGCTCCTCAGTGCTGACATAGACAAGATCAATCTCACCAGCTAGAACCTTCTCTCTCACAAAGTGATAATGCACCTCAATGTGCTTCGTTCTAGCATGATAAACTGGGTTATTAGCAAGCATGATGCTGCTAATGTTGTCACAATGAATGACAACTGCTGCATGAACTGACTGTCCCATATCTGCAAGTAGCTTCCGTAACCAAGCTACCTCACATGCAGCCATTACTGCACCCCTGTACTCAGCCTCTGTGCTCGACAAGGCAACTGTTGGCTGCTTCTTGCTGCTCCAACTGATGGTACCACTCCCAAGGGAAAACATGAAACCACTAGTAGATCTCCTGTCTGAGACACTACCAGCCCAGTCAGCATCTGTGTATCCATGTACCTGTAATGCACACCCAGCTTCATAAAACAGTCCATAATGCAATGTGGACTTCACATACCGCAGTATGCGCCTAGCCGCATCCAAATGTGGCTTCCTTGGTGCCTGCATAAACTGACTCACCAGCCCCACAGCATAGCTCAAATCTGGTCTGGTTATAGTCATGTAAATCAAGCTACCTACTATGCGCCTGTACATAGCAATATCTTCAAGAAGCTCACCTGACTCTGCATTGAGCTTCACATTCTGCTCCAATGGAACAGAGATAGGCTTACAGCCTGTCATCCCATATTTGGACAGCATGTCCAAACCGTATTGCCTTTGCAACAGCCATATCCCACTTGGGGATCTAATAACCTCAATGCCCAAGAAGTAACGCAGCTCTCCCAAATCCTTCATCTCAAATTTCTGCTTCAACAGCAGCTTCACTTCATTAATGTCTGCATCACTATCACCTGTAATAATCAAGTCATCAACATAGATGACTATAAGCACAATCCCTTTGTTTGTCCTTTTCACATAAAGTGAAAAATCTGAATTGGAAATCTGAAATCCAATAGTGACAAGATATTGTCCTATCTTGTCTGACCATGCCCTCGGCGCCTGTTTTAAGCCATACAAGGCTTTGCGCAACCTGCATACAAAATCGGGGTGTGCTTTATCCTCATAACCTTTTGGCTGCATCATATAAACCTCTTCCTGCAAATCACCATGCAAAAAGGCATTTTTCACATCCATCTGATGCAAAGACCATCCCTTTGCAGCAGCCATAGCAATTACTGCTCTCACGGTTGCCATCCTTGCAACTGGGCTGAAAGTTTCCTCATAGTCAATTCCATATGTCTGCGCAAAACCTTTGGCAACCAATCTTGCCTTGTACCTGCTAACAGACCCATCAGCATTGTGCTTTACTTTGTAAACCCACTTGCAGCCAATAGCCTTCTTATCATGAGGCAAAGGCATCAAATCCCAAGTGTGGTTTGCATCCAAGGCAGCCATCTCTTCATCCATAGCTGCTTCCCAATTTTTATGCCCTGCTGCATCCTCAAAACATGTGGGCTCTGGCTCCTCTAGAACCTTGACCATATAAGCATAGTGATGTGCTGTATACCCATCATATCTCAGCCTGTCAACTGGATACTTAATACGAGTGGACCTCCGTACAACTGGATCAGTTGCAGGAGTCTTTAAATCATGCCTGCTTTTCCTTGCACCAGGTGTAACAACAGAAGGAATCCCAAGTTCCTCATCAAGGCTCATTTCAGAGCCACTTGACTCTCCATCAACATGAGAGCTACCAGCAGACACATCAAACACTGGAGCATGGTCCACTTTTTCTTTTCCCTTATGTGATACCTGCACAACACTATCAGGACTGCCATGTGACGATTCACTAGATCTCAATCTCCCTGTCCATGCATTAGATCCACTAGTAGAGGACTCTCTGGGTCCACTCAAGGCTTGAGATTGCTGCTCTGCATTTATTGCAGCATTCCCATTTCCTGCATCTGCATCTCCTACCATAACAGTTGGTGCATACCAGCTGCTCATTTCATCAAAAACAACATCTCTGCTCACTTGCATTTTGCGGGTGGAAGGGTTATAACAGCGATACCCTTTTTGGTGCTGAGCATATCCAATAAAGATGCATTTTTCTGCCTTTGGATCCAGCTTTGTTCTCTTCTCATCAGGAACATGAACATAAGCTATGCAACCAAATACCTTCAAGTGAGAAATATCTGGTTTTTGGCCTGTATACATTTCTTCAGGCGTCATGCCATGGACAGCTGCAGTGGGGGTTCTGTTCATAATATAAACAGCAGTTGCTACTGCTTCAGCCCAAAAATAATCAGGCATGTTTTTCTCATTTAGGATCGCCCGTCCTACTTCTGCAATATGCCTGTTCTTCCTTTCTGCAACCCCATTCTGCTGAGGGGTAGACATGCATGAGTACTTCCTTTGAATTCCCTGTTCTTTCAGATATTCACAAAATTCTTCTGAAAAGTACTCTCCCCCTCCATCAGATCTTAGCACTTTAATATGCACACCTTTCTCTTTTTCAACCATGGCCTTAAAAGCCTTGAAATGGCTGAACACTTCACTTTTGTGCTTCATAAAATAAATCCACACCTTCCTAGTGTAGTCATCAATAAACGTCACATAATAATGGCATCCACCAATAGAAGCAGCTTTGGTTGTCCAAACATCTGAATGGATCACTTCCAAAGGTCTTCTGCTCACCTTAGCATTTTTGGGAAATGCATGTCTGGCTTGCTTACCCATTTGGCATGCTTCACATACCTTTTGCATTCCCTCAACTCTGAATTTAGGCAAACCTGCAACAATGTTTTTCGTTTGCATAGATTTCAGCCTTTGTATATTCACGTGCCCAATGCGCTTGTGCCATATCTCAATATCTGCAATGACACCTCTCCCATGCGCAAACATAGCAGCTTTCACCTCAGGCATATCAACATCCAAGGTGAACATTCTACCATTTTTGTTGCCTTTTGCAACCAAGCGGCACTTATTTTTTAGGTCCTCAACAAAGCATCCATCAGGATTAAATCTAACCTGCAGACCTTGCTCAACCATCTGGCCAAGTGAAACCAGGTTCTTAGTGATTTTTGGAACATGAAGTACATCTGCCAAGTACTTCGTTTTGCCATCCTGCATAGCCAATGGCACTTTACCAACCTGCGTAATTGGGTGCACAGTATCATCACCTGTTTCAACATAACCTGGCTTATCCAAATTTCTGACATCATGAAACCACTCACCATGACTGGTCATGTGGTTAGAGGCACCTAAATCAACATACCAAACATCATTGCAAGCTGCAGCATCTCCTGACATGGAGTTAACCATATGCTGCATCACAAAAAGGTGCTCATTTCTGTCGTCACCATGCCCACTTGATGATGCATAGTTGCTTTGCTGCAACTTTCCACTTTTGATGTCATTCTGCTTTTTATAGCATGTATTCTCCTTGTGTCCAGGATTTCCACAATAATAGCATTCTATGCTGCTATTTACTTGCTGGTTCCTTTGCCATGAACCACGGCCTCTTTGGCTCCCCCTGCCTCTAGAACTACCACGTCCTCCTCCATAGGACTGGTTTTCCTGTTGTTGCTGTTGGTTCTGATTTCCTGCATGGCCACCAGAACGGCCTCTTCCTCTACCTCTGCCTCTACCTGTATTCGAGTAGAAAGCAGTCTCTTGAGAAGTTGAGGTGGCTGAACCACCATTCCTTTGCTCTTCACTCAGCAAGAGAGCAATAAGTTCCTGAAAATCAGGAAATGTTTCACGGACTCCAATGGATGTCCGAAATTGTGCATAATCTTTCCCAAGACCATTCAAGGTCACGGACACTAAGTCCTCATCATCAACAGGTGCTCCAATGGAGGCAAGAGAATCTGCAAGGCCTTTCACCTTCAAGGAATACTCATTTATATTCAGATTTTTCCTTTGCACATTGTGCAACTCCTGCTTTAGCTGCATCTTTCGTGCTTTGGTATTTGTGCTATACAGCTTCACCAATGTATCCCATGCCTCCTTAGGCGTCTCTAGATCCTGTATATGCACAATCATAGAATCTGAAATGCTAACGGACAGCCAATACAGGCATTTTCTGGCTTTTTCATGCCATTCTTTAAAGGCCTTCAATTCAGCAGGAGTGGGAGCAGCACCCAAAACTGGTTCTGCAGTTTCACCACTGATGTAATCCCAAACTCCCTTTCCCATAAAGAAGTTTGTCATCCTGAACTTCCATGCTTGGAAGTTGTTCTTGTCAAGCTTCTCACTGACAATGGTAGACAGATTCTCAGACATTTTACAAATCACGAATTGCAACAGCAACCTGTAAACACAGCAAATGCCTCAGAAGGGCAAATAGCAAAACTTCTGCAAAGAGCCTCACAGGGGCAGATCTGCAACACTGACGAAAGTGGTATTTCACCACACAGTCACTTCCTCGTGACGATTTTGCATCAACAGGCAACAGGCATGAATCTGCAACTCCCAATATCTCTGCACATAGGCATACGATGCAATTTCTATGGCACCTTTCCACCGACTAGCCGTGCGGTGGTCGCACAGCAAAAACAGGGCCTTTTCTGAGTGCCTGCGAAGAACTTCCGCCTTCAAAACGGGCCCCGAAACGGCCTCAAATCAGAAAAATAAAGTTGCCAAGGGCTTTGCCCTCGCCCGCAGCATATACTGCGCTCTCGCCGCACCGCGAAGGGCCTCTCAATCTGAAGCAGTGCACTCCTGCACTTCTGGCTGTGCTACCTGTAGAGATTTGCTCCCAAACTCGAAATAGGAAAGCTACACTGGTCCTCTTACCAGGACACCACAAACTTGGCTAGCTTTCTTGAGCTCCTTACCACGAACAAGGCTCTGATACCATGTAAAGAATAAGGGAGAGAGATAGGAGACTCAAGTTCAGCTTTCTTCACAACACACAAAAAAGAGAGGACACAAGGTTGGAGGGTGAAGCCTTTCTTCACTTTTGCACACAACAACAATACAATAGAAGAGGGAAATACCCTATATGTCAAAACCTAGAATACGTGGTTCATATGTGAACCCAAACCAAAAACATACGTGGTAGTCTAACTACACCACGAGTACAACTAACATAGGCGGTGACATAAATGATAGTCATCCAGGAGATATGTCGGGGATAGAGCTTGATATCTCAACAAATAGATCTAGATCTTCTTCTCATTTCCCTAGGATCTTGGAGAGTATCGCTTTATGGAGGTGTACCCATAAAGTTCCTGCAATGGGACCCAGGAGAGTGGAGTGGATTGACGAAAAGGCACCGAGAGAGGAGCCTCCGCTTCTAATGACATAAACATAACACGGTAGTACAAAGTGTTTGAACCCATGGAGAGGATGGAAGCTGCAGTGTGGCATTACTATGGTGATCCTCTGTATTGTGTATGAGGAATCAAGTCTATCAAAGGCTGTCATGGTGTATAGGGCTGTGATGTACATAAAACCCATGATAGAACATTGACATCGTGCAATATGCATGGTCCTATGGTCTCATAGTTGTGGCCCTACGTCATATGTCCCCTAATAATATTCTTTGGAGAATTGATTGGATCTACAAGACAAGACTAAATCTCAACATTGTGTAATTACCTTGTATTCTTGGTAGTCTCCTTTTGTAATTTAAAATTTGAGAAAACCCTTCAAATTTTGAATATGTTTGAATTAAGATGCATAGCAAACATTAGCACTACTAAAATCCAAATTTAAATATTTTTAGAGAGATTATTTGGAAGGTTAGAAGTTTATACCTGATAGGAACACCCCTCGAATCTAGGAAAAGCCAATGTCAACTCCCCAGCCTGGAGTGTCCTCATCACTGATCCAAAAGCCAAAGGATTTATGCTAGTTAATGTGTGCCCCTGCAGCTCAGCAAAAAATATCCAAGGCTGTCTGGAAAGAATCAAGTGAGTGCGAAGAGGCCTCAATAAAAATAGCAGTGTCATCAGCCAACTCACAGTCAAGAAGCTCCTGCTCCTGTCTCAAGGGCAATCTCAACCCAAAAAGCTCAGCCTGAGAATTAAGGAAGATACTCATAGCTTCTGCCACAAAAAGAAAGAGGAAGGGGGCTAAAGGGCACCCCTGACGAACTGATCTGGAAATCTGAAACCTGTCACCCCTTACCCCTCCAATCAAAACCTAGCTGTGGGCTGATCTGGAAAGGGAGGCCACCCCTCTAATCCAAGCATTTGAAAATCCAAACCGTAGAAGAGTGCCCTCAAGAAAACCCCACTACTCTGTCATAGGCTTTCTCAAAGTCCAGGAGTAGAACTGCTAGCCTCTGCCCACTCTGCATAGCCCACTCTGTGGCTTCCCAAAAGGAAAAGATATTATCAAAAATGCTCTTCCCATGCACAAAGCCTGTCTGAGTATCATGGATGAGGTCTGGAAGAAGGGGCTGTAATCGGATGCTAATCGCCTTGGCAAGGATTTTGCAAAGAGTGCCCAAAAGAGTGATGGGTCTCCAATGGGATACAAAATTCCTATTGCCACCTTTCGGGATAAGGTGAATGAGTCCCTCGGTCAATGAGTCAGGCATCTCACCCGAGTCCCAAATGCCCTGTAGGGCTGAAGTAATATGATCACCTATCATATCTAAAAGGCTATAAAAAAGGGGTAAGACCATCTGAACCAGGGCATTTGCCCTTATGAAGGGCAGAGAGAGCAGTCTTGAATTCTGTGTTGGTAAAGCGCGCATCGAGTGAGCATAACATCTCTGAGGTGACCAACACAGGTAAACTCTACCAAACTTCATCTCTAGCCACCTCTCTGGCTTGTGAGTTTGGATCTGCGGAAAGTAGGGAGGCATAGAAAGCTATCGCTAAGTGCATGACGGTTTCTGGATGGGACTGCAAAACGCCGTTAGAGTCAATAAGCTGCCTGACACTCTCTCTACTATGTCTAGGACCAAGTGTAGAGAAAAAGTGTTTATTGACTCTCCCTCCCATCTGTATCCAAAAGGACTCCCGTGCATGGAAGGCATACTCTACTCTCTGATCAAGCAAGGTCTGCAAGTGAGCCCTTGCCGCAACAAGGCGCTCCTGTATCCAAGCATCTGATGGTCGTCTCTGCTCCTCCCTCTGTAGGGTTGCCAACTACCGACGAATACCGATCTCTCGCCTGAGTACCTCACCTCGCTGAGCACTAGCAACGGAGTGATAAAAGTCGCTGATACTGGCAAGTGCTGTGGCCACATGTGAAGGACCCGCCACCCCCCCTGCATATGAGAAACCCAGATCTCCAACACTGCCTCTGTGAGAGTCTCATCCGTGTATAAGGCATCGGGGATCCTGATACTGTGAGACCGTCCTCTCAGATGAGGCTCTGAGATGGACAAAATTACTGGAAAATGGTCTGAAGTGGAAACACTAGGTGCAATGCAAACTGTCCCCCCTCTATTAAGAGCCCAATCACCCACATAGAATCTGTCAATCCGAGCATGGATAGGCATCTGCACCCTATGGTTCGACCAGGAAAACAAAAGTGATTGAGACTGAACAAGAAATGCATCATCTGACCAAACATCTCTGCCACTGAACCTGAACAAGAAGGCATCCCAGGCTACTCTCTCAAGGGAGTGGATACCACCTTCTCTGCCCCCTTTCTTATCAGAAGGTGCCTCAACCACCATGTTGAAGTCACCTCCAATAATCCACGAATCCGCAATGTCAGCCCACGAGAGCAACTCTTTCCAAAACAAAACACGGTGCCCTCTGTTGTTCGGAGCATAGAGGTTGAGGAAACCAACCTTACGTCTATCAATCAGAAGTAAAACCCACTGGGCCCTGGTGGGAGTTATGGTACCATGTCCGATGACCAGAGGGAGAATAGAATCTAAAACTGAAATGCATGTACCTCCTCTGGTTCCCAAGGCAGGAAGCCAAAAAGTCTGGCCTGAGAGCAGCTTACCTGACTTGGAGCAATCTCTCTGACATCCAGTTTGTGTTCCTGAAGAAAAAGAATGTCTAGGGAACCACCTAAAACACCTGGATGGAGCTGATTCCTGATCAGCTGTCTACGACAGCGATGAGGGATGCCGCCCAATCCCTGTATATTCCAACTGGCTATCCTCATTGGCGGGAGGAAGTCGGTTGGATTACCTTACCCGACCTGGTGGCGGAAAAAGAAACCTCTACCGGAGCATACCTCCTGCCATACACACAAGGTCCAAGGGGGAGGAAAGTCCACAGGTGAGAGAGAGAAGGATCTCTCAAGAGGGATGCCAATAACTGGCTCTCCAAAAGTAGAGGGTACAAAATCATCATCTGGGAGGCTAAAGAGGTCCCCCAAAGCGGAAAATGAGTTCCGTTGAGCCAGCCCTGGGGAGGGGGTACGAAGGATTCCTACCGAAGCAGGAAGAGAATGTAAGACCCCCTTCCCTCTGTCCAAAGAGGGAGGCACCTGTACTGGATCTTGATCAAAAAGTGGTGCGGACAAGGTGCCAACAACTTAGGCTGCTCAGGAAGGTACAGCCTGATCCAAGGGTGGAGTCGAACAAGGCTCCTGAACACTAGTCTCCTCCCGAGGCTCCAAGGGGGTAGCCTCCGAAGAGGTGAAGGCGTGAACTAAAGTAGAGGACCTAACCGCGATCGGAACCCACCGTGGGTCAGAGGTGGTGCGGGGTGCCGAAGGGACTCGAGTAGCCCTAGAAGGGGGGGGAGCCCATGTCTGAGGCCGTGTTTGTGGAGCGGTAGGTCCTGCTCCTGCTCTCTGTCGTAAGCTAGTATGAGCTGGTTGCTTTCTGGGCCTCTTTTTCTTCTTTGGGCAATCTCTGGCGAAGTGCCCCGAGGATCTGCAAATCCTGCACTGGTCCTGCCGACCTGCAACCTCAAATCTCTGGCGGAAGAAAGACCCATCGGGTCACTGTAGCATGATGTGGTCATATGAAATATTGGGGTCTTGGACAATGACCCTAACCCTGGGTACCCCGTCCATCCTGACCACCTCAGCAGCCGAAGAGGGCTCACCAGGGAGAGGGGGGATCTTTGCTACCACACCAAACCTCTCGCTAATAACTGAAAGAAGCCGATGATAAACTAAGGGAAGACCACGGAACCTGATGAAAACAGAAACCCCCTGCTTGTCCTCTTCAACTGGGTCAAATCCCAGTTGAAAAGGAAACAAAAAAATCCTCATGTAGCCTAGAAGTAGAAACCTGGCCTGTAGCAGGTCTCTCGTGATGTCCGAGGAAGCTAGGCACATCTGAAAGAAACCCCGTCCCAACAAACGAACATCCTTGAGGTGGGGGGTGAGGTCCTGAGGAAGCGCCGCCAGCATCCAATCTCTAGCTTGTGACCTGGAGGGGTGTGAGCCATGAATGCGTGCGAAGAGAGTCGTGGAACACTCATGCTCCAAATCCTTTTGCAACTGCTGACCCACTGAAATAAGACTCTTGGTCAGCTTAGGCACATGTCTCACATGTTTCAAAACAAATGCAGACCCATTTGCAAAAGAATACTGTGAATATGGTTGATGTAGTAGTGGCAGGGAAGGGCAACAATCCCCATTTGATTGGCGCAGTGTTGGGCGCTGTGAAAGGAAATAAGTGGCAGGTTTATGTAGACTTTCGTCCTTTAATACATGCACTAAGAGGGATCATTTTTCTTTGCCATTCCAAGATGAAATACAAGACCAAGTAGCAGGCCAAGAGATGTATCCTATATGTGATGGGTATTCTAGGTACTTTCAAATTCGTATTCGGGAGGAAGATCAAAAGAAAATATCATTTGTCACCGTGGGTAGTTTTTGCTTACAAAGTGATGCCTTTTGGGTTGACCAATGCACCATCTACATTTCAAAGGTTCACGAGTCAAGTGCTTGAGCCTTACTTTGGAAAGTTCATAAGGGTGTTTTTGGATGATTTTTGCATTTATTCTTGGCGCATAGATCACATGGAGAAGTTAAAGATGGCCTTAGCTAGGATTGATGAAGCAAAAGGGCATCTAAATCCTGAAAAAAGTCATTTGGCTCAAACAAAAGTAGTCTTGTTGGGGCATATTGTGTCTGAAGAAGGCTTGCAAATGGATCCTGAGAAGGTTCAAGCAATCATGGCATTGCCAAGTTCTGAGAGTGTCACTAGTGTTCGTACAATTCTAAGAAAGAGCAAGTTTTATCAACGCTTTTGTGATGATTTCACAGAGATAGTGCATCTCATGAACTTGTTGACAAGAAAAGGAGTTTCTTTCCAATGGGGTGTGAAGCAACAAGAGTCTTTTCAACAACTTAAGGAGGCCATGAGTCAGGGTCCAATATTAAAGCCCCCTGATTGGTCTCAAGACTTTTATGTAAATCCAAGTGTATCTTTGCATTCAGTTGGTGCTGTATTGCTACAAAAAGGAGAGGCGGGTAGAATGCAACCCATCTATTATGCCAGCCGATAGCTTACAAAGGTGGAAACAAGGTATGAAGAAATGGAGTAGCAAGCCCTCTCTTTGGTGTTTTCAGTCAGAAAGTTTCGCTCCTATTTATTACCTTGGCCATTTTTTTCCTTACCTCTCAGTCTGTATTAGCATATCTAGTTCGCAAGCCTAATCTTAGGGGGAGATTTGCAAAATGGTTGTCAGAGCTTCAAGAGTTCTCTTTCTCTTTTATCACTGAAAATACCGCTAGGTCCACTATGGATTTGCTCACAGGACAGCAGGATCTAAGAAAAAAAAAGAAATAAGGAGGACATTAATGATGAAAGGGAGACACCACCACCAACTTTTGTCTTGTATTTTGATGGGGCTTTTAATCCTTCACGCCAACAAGGAGCCGAGGGGATAGTCTTGATGAATTCTGAAGGTCAAGAGGTGTGGGCAAGAGAACAAGAGCTTCCAGGTATCACAACTAACAATGCAACTGAGTATAATGCTTTGATTCTTAGTTTGGAGGGTTGTCTTCAGAGTAAGAGGAGATTCTCAGCTTATTATAAAGCAAATGCAAGGGCATTATAAGACAAAAAGTCCTCGTTTGAAGGAGTTTAATCAAAACGCTATGGCACTATGTAGACAATTTGATTTTTGTAAGTTTGTTCATATAAACAGAAAAGAAAATCAAAGGGCAGATGAATTAGCTACTCAAGCCATTGTAGTACAAGACCAGGGGTGGTTTCTTTGGTAGACACTGGATGGCTAGAACTGCAAGATGTTCAGCAATATGTGGAAGAAGGCATGTTTTCTCGAGAGTTAACTCCACAACAGAAGCAGAGATTGGTAAGGAAGGCTTGTCCCTATACTATTGTTGATGACATTCTATATAAATTGGGAAAAGACAAGGTGCTTCGTCGGGTGGTCCATCCCATGGAGACTAGGAGAATCCTAGAAATGTGTCATGAATGCTCCGGTTATTTTGCTTCAGCGAGTACATCTAGGAGAATTCTTAATGCAGGTTCTTTTTGGCCACGCCTCCATAAGGATGTATATGAATGGTGTCGAAGTTGTAAAGTATGTCAAAAGTTTGGAAGGTGACAGTTAATTTCTGGGCCCTTGAAGCCTATTCCAGCATATGGACCGTTTGAAAGGTAGGGATTGGACTTTTTGGGACCACTCCCTCGCTCATGGCCATAGATAAAGTGACTCGGTGGATAGAGGCCAAGGCCATAGTCAATAGCAAGGCAAGCATAGTTGTAAAATTTCTCTTTGATCAAATTTGTTCATGCTTTGGTTGTCGTTTGGAAATTCTCACTGATGGTGGAGGAACCTCTTTTAGAAATGAACTAATTGAAGATGTGGTGCATAAGCTAAAGATAAATCATAGCATGTCCACGCCTTACTATCCCCAATGTAATGGCTTGGCTGAGAAAACAAATGGATTGTTGTGCAATTCAATGGGAAAGCTTGTAGACACCAAGAAAAGGCATTGCGATAGGCACTTGGCAGAAGTTTTATGGGCTTACAGAACCACACACAAGCTAGCTATTGGGTTACACCATTTCAACTAGTGTATGGAATAGAAGCCATTTTGCCCATTGAATTGGAGATACATAGTCTTCGCACTGCTGTTGCAAGGAAAGAAGGACAAGAGGATGCCTATGCTCAACACTTGGTACAACCAAAAACCTTGGATGAATGCAGATTATAGGCCTTATAAAGCTTGGAAGCTTCTCAAAAAAGGCGCAAGGCCTGTTTTGACACCAAATTATGCAAGAAGAAAGATATTGCAGAAGGAGATTTGGTAATCAAATTTGATAGCCAGACAGACAAGCGGCTAGACAAAAAGTTTATTAGGCACCATATCGAGCCAAAAAGAACTTCATGAATGGAACCTATCAGCTTGAGGATGTTGATGGCATGGTGATACCTGGACGCACCAATGAGTATCGCCTTATATTCTTCTATGTTCAACCACCTTGAGGGCTAGCAGACCTCTCTCTCATTAGAGAGGATCTGCTGGGAGGGAAAGATGGGACGCCAAAAATTGACATTTTTTATTTGGCATTGGTATTGTTTTCTTTTATGTTTGATAAGAGTTTGAGTATCAAGTGATAGCCTAGCGGCTCTCACTTATTTCTATTTTCTAAGATATTATATGGGATTGAGAGGTTGAGTGGAATGGATCATTGTAATACCATAGGTATGAATTATAAGTACCTTGGTATGGGGTGAGAGTTATTTGTGTATGGGATATTATGGGGTTTTTAGAAAATAAGAAGAGTGAGTCATATAAAGAGGTGGGCTCATGTCCATGTGTTTCAATAATATAAGAGAGGCCACATGCCAAGCGTGTGGGAGGCATGTGTCTATGGGCTCCATGTGGGGAAACTCTTGACTTTCTCAATATTTTAAGAGTCTTCAGCATCTTTTTATGGGACACATGGCAAGAGTAGCCAAAAAGGACATGGATGGTAACATACGGACTTATGTGATTGATGGGAAAAGGAATCTAAAGGCAGCAATTGTAAATGGGTGAAGGAGGGTGACAAAATCTCTATAAAAAGAGCCGTCCTCTCCCTTGTTTAGGCCTCATGTTGTTGTAGCTCTAGTCTCCTCAAGCGTCTTCCATGAGCCTTCTCTCCCTCTTGTAGATATTCTCTTATGTAGACTCTTGCGTCCATCTCTCTCTAGTTCATTCTCTCTCTATGAGTAGTCTTGGAGCTTCTGCTCCCTATTGTACGTATGAAACCTCTTCTTTTCCCTTGTGTTTGTAGTATTTTGAGTTGCATTGGAGTGGAGTCTCACTCTATTGACAATGAATATCACTTCATATTCTCTCTCTTGAGTCTCTCTTCTCTTTTCTTTCTTTCAAAGCCTTAAAAGTTCTTTCTATTCGGCCGCTCATTGCACACACATGGTCCATTCATTTCTCGAGCCACCAAGGGAGTTACTCACTCTCTTCTAGGCAAAATCTATGAGTGGTGGATTGTTGATGAAGGTGGAGTCTTGAGGGAGCATCCTGTTCAGGCGAAATTAGCATGGGTGGAGGGAAAATTTCATGATAATTTGACCCCCTGTTAGTGTTTTGCTCATAACTTTATGCTCGTTAGTTCGATTTTGATGAAACTTATATCAGCACAAAGCTCTCTTCAAGGCTTATGTCTCTGTGTTATTAGACCTTGAATCAGATACTACAGCAAAAAGTTATGAGTCTCTGTGTTTGAGTCAGTTTTCATGACAGTTTGAACCCCCTGTTAGTGTTTCGCTCATAACTTTCCGCTCGTTAGTCTGATTTTGATTAAACTTATATTAGCGTGAAGCTGTCTTTAAGGCACATGTCTCTATGTTATAAGACCTTGAATTAGATACTATAGAAAAAAGTTACGAGTCTCTGTGTTTGACATTCTATTTTGATGACAACTTTTACCCCCATCTAGTAAACCACCCATAACTTTCTGGCTGCTTTTAGTTTCTTATGAAATGTATATCAATGCGAAGCCCATCTCAAGGCACATCTCTATATGTGTTTGAATATCTGGTATCATGTCTTTACCAAAAGTTATAGGCCTCTGTGTCTAATGACAGTTTGCAGAGTGTTTTGAGCTAAGTGTAAAGGTATTTATGAAGGAGGTGCAATGTTTCCTCAGAAGCTACCCATCCGACCCAATCAGCCCCTTCAAGCTCCTCGATATATATCAGTTCATGTCATCTTTCAACAACGTATCGCTCTTCTCTTTGGCGCAAACCGGCTTACTGAGATTATGGCCTCTGCTGATCCTTTCCTTCTCCCTATGCTTGAGTACATCACTTGGGATGTTTCCATCTTCATTCTCATCTAAGGGAGGAAAGTATGGTGTGGTATCTGGGCATAAAAGCGTATTTTTAATGTCCCTTTGTCAATTATAAATATCTTTTTCACTTAGTTCAAAAGCAGTAGGAAGTGAAGAGGTGCGTGAAGTTTATCACCCCCAACTTCATGTCACAGTACATAGCACTCCCTCTGAAATTTTGAAAATTTTCAAAATGTCAAAATGGTCTTGTTGTTATGAAAGAGAAAGTATCATGTAGCTTACACACAACAACACACACACACACACACACACACAGAGAGAGAGAGAGAGAGAGGGGAGGGAGCCACCTTCTTCTTCTAGTGAGCTCAAAATTACAAAACTAAGTGTGCTTTATATACAGGGGCACTAAAAATAACAACACATTTATATCTATGAATGCGAAATAAGATAAACTTTGTTCTCGCTTATTGGTCACACCTTTGTGTCAATGATGAGCTGGCAAATAGAGATGTGTGTCACCGTACATCTCAACACTCTCCCTTAAGTTCAAGTCATGAGGAAGGTGAGTACTTGAGCTTGTACGACTCAAGCAATGTACTCCCATAAACTAGTAGAAGTAATCAAGCTTTTATGGGGCAATGCCTTCATAAAAATGTGTACAATTTGCTCCTTGGTTGACACATGCTGCAAATCTACCTTTCCGTTGAGAATCTTCTCTCAAATGAAATAGTATCGGACCTATATTTGTAGGAGCATAAAAGAAGATTATTAGCCGGCATGATGCAACTATACTATCTAGTATCAAATCCACCACATCATAACAGACTACAGAACCAGATGGCCTCACATGCCGCAATTGCCGCCTCTCTGTACTCTCCTCTATCGAAGACAATGCAATGGTCGGCTGTTTCTTGATACTATATCCCCTATGAGACTGAACACCTATCTTGATGTGGATCTTTTGTCATTTGTACTACGTGTCCAATCGGCATTTGTGCATACATAAAGCTCAACCTCTACATTAGCCTTGTAGTGCAACCCACATCATGCAAGTGTGGCAATTTGAGTGTATGCTAAATTAATTCACCAATCCAACTACCAAATTGAGATCCGGTCTAGCAATGGTGAGATAAGAGAACCCACCATTTGCATGTACATTCGAGTATCCTTGATCTCATTATCCATATTTATTATCCTCATATGTAGATCCAAAGGAATAGACATAAGCTTACATACAATCATGCCATACTTTGCCAACATGTCTAATGCATATTGATGCTACAATATCCCTACGTCATCACCTTTGCTGATCTCTATGCCAAGAAAAAATGTAGCCCTCAAAGATCCTCCATCTCAATCTGAGCCTGCAATTTTGCTTTTACTAATGATAAGCACCTTCTCACTCCTCGGTACCAATACAAAGAGGAATGAATTTGCCAGACATGGATAATAGCATAATTGCTATTGCAAATACGGCTATGCCATGCTCGCATTGCCTACTTTAGTCCATATAATACCTTTTGCAATATACGTCTATGCCATGCTCGCACCGCCTACTTTAGTCCACATATTGCCTTTAAACTATTCGGTATCTCTCATCCTCATAACTAGGTGGTGGTTGCATGTAAAACTGGTCATTAGCTCACCATTCAAGAACACATTCTTGATATATATTTGGTGCATTCCCAACCATTAGCCATAGCTAATCCACCATCTAAATTGTTACCATTTGACCACTGGTTTGAAGGTCTCTTCATAATCAATGCCATATTGTTAAGGGTACTCTTTAGCAACCAAATGGGCGTTGTACCTACTCATACTACCATCCACATTATGCTTCATCTTCTAGACCTATTCGCAACCTATGGCATGCTTACCTGGAGGTAATTCAATAAGAGGCTGTATTCCTTGCTCTTTTAGTGCATCCATCTCATCATTCATAGCCTGTAACCATTGCCGATTTTGAACCACGGCCTTAAACCTTTTTTACTCTCTTGCTTGCAATGCTCATGTCATATAAGCATGATATACTACTAGAAACCCATCATACATGAGCCTATTGACTGTATATCATCTTTGAAATTGTTGCCCAAGTCTTCGAAACTATTTCCCAAGTCTTCGAAATAGTTGCCCAGGTCTTCAAAAGAGTTTCCTAGGTTGGGCACTTATCCAGGACCAATAGCTTGGGCACGTGGGCCTACTATGAGAAGGTATAATATGGCATATCACCATGAATACCTCGAACTGTCATAATTGGATAACACAAGTGCCATTGACCAAACATGGAAAATCGACGACAGAAGTGGAGCCACAAGAAGCCAATGCAAAGATAGGGAGTAGCATCATGCCTTACAGCTAGATGGACCCAAGCAATTTGTAAAAAGAGAGGATAGATTGGTAGGAGAAATAGGGTTGGACCTCCCTTTAAGAGGCGCTATGTATAAAAGGATGAAAGTTTGAATTTGGTCTTCAGTTTGTAACCTTGCAAGTTTGAGGAATACAAGCTATCTCTTTTTTAAAAGTATTGTTTATGTTCTTCTTCCTCTTGCCTTTGTGGATGCATCTTACCCCCTTTTCCTCTCTTACTATATGCTTCCCACTCCCCTTCCCTCTTCTTCTTCCACTCCGTCTCCCCTCTCCCTCTCTTCTCTCCCCTTCTTCTCTTGAGCATTCACATTGCTACAACTTCAAAAGCCATTGGCATAATACTCTTAGACCACATGTGCTTCCACAAGGAGTAGCTTGGGAGGAGGCTTCATCGGCATTCCTTCAAGATCCCCACAACATGTGAGTCACAGCCTATTGCCAGCGGGGAGTTCAAGGTATGCTTTTGCTTGCACATGTTTCTTTTGTTCTCCCATTGCTAAGAGCTTGGTTTGAGAAAAAGAGGAAAGTGAGAGAGAGGAAGGTACGAAGAAAACGCGAGTTAGTTTGCGTTTATTTTTGAGATTTGAAGGTGTGCAAATAGAGTAGAAGGAATCATTGCTAAAATTGTATGCAATCCCATCCCTCTAAAAAAGTTGATATGTGATGATTGGGTTGAATTTTCAAGGTATTGGGAATGACGAGTAGTCCATTTTGGGAAGAAATCACTCTATTTTGCTCCATACTTGCTTGTTTTTTGTTGTTTTGGTTCTTTTTTGTTGCTTCATGTTGTTTAGTAGGCAGAGTAGTTAGAAAAGTAGTTTCCAAGCACCCCAAACACTACATAGAATCTCCAGAAACTCCAAAAATTCCATCGGCCAGATAGTCTAGGAGAGACACACTGCATTAAAAATAATGTAGCCTATGTTGCAATATAATGCTGCACACGGCGGGCTAAAAATCCATTGCATTAAATGTTGATCACGTTGCATTAGCGTTGACACCCCGTTGGATTAATAATTCGCACTCTGACATGCACTGGCAACCTAACATCTGACAAGATTTGCCAGCTAGCATAATCAATGCACTAAATCTTGTCCAAAAGAGGAGTCAACTCTAACCAAGCACACACCAGGATAATATCCCAATAGATGGTGTGCTAGCAAGCCATTATACAAAGAGTTAGCAATGCAATGCACATTGCATTAATAACCCAACGCATGTTGAGTTAATAACCCAACACATGTCAGATTAATTAGTGAATGGTTAACAAAACTTTGTGATTTGAATTTGATCATTAAGTGATCTTGCATGCTCTGGATCTCCACCAACCACTCAGAATAACTGAATTATCCTTTAAAAAAGTGACACAGGGGTGGGTTACATATCATTTGATCGATATGTTCGCAACTCTCTACGAGTCGAAGAACACTCCTAAGATTCTCATACTGAGAAACCAAATCAACCAAAGTTTCCACAACAGTAGTGAAACTGATCATGCTTACGTACTCAGGATAAAGGATTACAACAATCAACTCGCAGCAACAGCAAGAGAGACCATGAATCCAGCAGAAATGGTGCAAGTCATCCTAACTGGACTAGGAGAGAGATATGAGAATCTAGCCCAGAGTATTACCATCTAAAGGCAAATTCTAACACTGGAAGAACTTCAGGCAGTTTAACTTGGTGAAGAACTCAAGATGCAAGCCATTCACACATGCAAAAGTCATTCCAATGGTCAAGCACTCATAGCTTCACAGATAGAAGCATGGTCACTAGGTTATCAACCCCGCGTGCATTGTGTTATATTGTAGTATATGCTGTGTTATGATTATTGTAGAGGGTTGCTAATTCTGGCAGTTTGGAGGCTCAAGTAGACTTTTGAGTGACCCTGGCCCATTCTTAGAAGTGGTCTAGATTCCCAGCTTACTCAGCGATATTAGTTTGATGGCTTTTTTAGGGATTTTTCTTGTGTTCATTTCATGCACATAGCATGTCGGGTTAGCCAGTTGACTGGCAGAGGGATCTATTGACTTGACTAGGCTGGCCAACTAAGGGTCCACTTACCTTGACCCACCTTCATACAATTGAGGTCTGGGAGAATATAAGGAGCTAAAACAAAGCCAAAGGACAGTGCTTCCAATAACGTTGTATTTGATCAAGTGCCCACCTTACCATCAGTTCAATTGAAAAATTCAACTATAAGCTCACACTAGATGCACGGTCTTGCACACAATGACACCTTGAGATTGGAGAACTCAATGAGATTCGATGGAGAAATGGATGAAAACTCAAATCTTGGGACCTCTATGGCCCCTAACTCTAGCTCTCAGTCAGCAGACCTCATTCCCCCACACCTTCAATTATAGCCTGATGTCTTAGGGAATCGATCTCCAACATTAAGGGGATATGGGGCCAGTCTGACCATGATATGATAAATCCATTTGCTTGGGAGATCAGAGTGCGTGAGGGGCCCTCCCACAACATTTGTACCAAGAAGCACGTAGAGTATTCCTATTTTTGCTAGTGCGCTCGATGGGGAAACCATGATCCATTCAAGTGTCTCTACCCTAAGGTTGTCTCCCAGCCAATGTACCAATAAAGGCCACCCTTGACCTTGCCTATAAAACCAAATCATCCAATCAAGGATAGTTACCATTCAAGGAGTCCCTCTTACCAATCAAGGGTAATATAGGGCTCAAAACCTCCCATTGCCTCCACCCATCTTGGGTCCTCAATCTCCACCAGCTTCGATTACTCGTATGAACCAGATAATAATTGAGTAGCCACTGAGTGAGTGAGAGGAACCAAACCATGCCCTTTCAGCTGGTGATTTCTCGTAGGACAGTCCTTCCTACTAGTCTTCATATGTAAGTCACTACATTATGTAGAATGAACAGTATATACCGATGTACCATTTGAATGGCTCTCACCACTCTCAAAAAGCCTGAGACATGAAGACCTTGACACACAGACCACCTAGACTAAAGTGCTATACATGTCAAGGTCCAAACTGAGCCAGTGAGTGTCTGTATAAGATGACAGTCAATCAACCGGTGGCTTGTTTTAAATGCCAAGGACCTCACTTTCTAAGGGACTGCCCTTATAATGATGATTGACCCCTATCCACAACCACCACCACTAATATGGTGCTCCATTGTTCTCTCGCTCTATAGAGTAGACCATCTTTACAAGAATTATCCAATGCATAGGACCTCTAGAATGACCACAAATACTAAGATTAGCATTAATTCTGAGTAACAAGAGGAACCAAGTTTCTTTTGTGTGTTCTTAAATATTAGAACTAGGGCCTAGGCTAGAGATCTAAGAAAGGAATTTCATAAGCAGGCCAAGAGGGATAAAATAGGTACAGCTCTTAACCCAGAGATACAAACTGTACGAGTGTGATTAAAGTAGAGAGAGGATAAGATAGAGTAATTATTCAGAGTGAGACGGATGAGGACACAACTACATTATCCACTTCATCATCTTCAAGACATACCCTATCGGTTCAAAATCCAACCAACCCACCACTTAAGATTAGGCACAATACAAGGGAGGTTCCAAGCTACAAGAAAACCCCAACCCTTAATAAGGGCCAGGGTGAATACCCTAACCCTGTTATTGAAAAACAATGCCTTCCTAAGGCACAAAAACATCTACTAGTGAGGGACTATTAAGAGAGATTTCAACAACGGCTTGCTAGCTCTGCATCAACATGGACTCAAGTAGCACAAAATGTGTGTGTCAACGAGTAGCGACAAAGGTCATGGAGTTGAAGATCTCCCTAGCATACAAGTACAACACAACATCCACCCTGATCTACTAGAAAACTAGAAACCCACCTAGCAAGGTTGAGGTTTTGTCCTCCACCAACACCACAACCATTACTCCAAATGGGAAATCCTATACCATGATGGTGATTTCATCCTTTAAGGAAATCACCACCACAACCTTTTAGGCTCCTGAAAGAAAGAAAAGCCACCACTGTTCTCTCCCTCTTCGACTCACCCTAGCACAATCGGTAGGAAGGACACTAGTGGGTCCCAAAGGGTATTCTCCAACCAACACTATTTGAAACCTAGAAAGAGGGATTCAACATGCAATTTTTCTCTCGTCCTTACTTCCCACGCCAACCTGGTTCAAGCTTCCAGATAGAGGAAACCCCAAAGAGAAAGACATGCAACGAAGTCCAAGAAGCAAAGAAATCACCCAAGGTGGATCCCTAAAAGGCTACTACAAAGATAATGCCTATATTTGGGAACCTAGGACCCACCACACAACTGCTTTGCCTTCCACCACCCCAAAGGCATAAGAGAATCCCCAGCCTCTTGAAGTGGCATGGCAACAATAGAGGATTACCAAAAAGCGAGTAACAAAAAACGAGCGAGTCAAAAAAAGTAAACGATACATAATAATAAAAGATTTTTAAATCCCTTGTTTGAGTATCAAAAAATAATAATTTATTCAAAATTCCATATGCTTTCTCAATGCTAAAAGGTCAAATATGCGGAGAGGGTATGTTTCAAGTCATCATTAGTATCAACAAATGACAATCAAGGACTCTTTGAATGGATTAGTCTACATGCATGTGTAAATGCTTAGATTTTTAACTCTATTCACTCTTGGAACAACACCCATGTTTCATTGTTACTACAAAAACATCCCTTCCCAATGATTCAATCTTACAACCCACAAATCCAACCAATGCGACAAATTTAACACAAACTCATATTTTGCAACATGATATTTTACTAGATGGTGCAAAAAGGCATGATAATCATCTAAATCATGGCTTGCCATTTGATCTCTCATATGTAAGGTGATGGAACCTCTCAATTTTGAATATTTTGCCATGAGTTCTCAACATCTTGCTGGGAATAATGGTCCCCAAACCATCTATGTGCGCTTCATTGGGTACCTGGAGCCGATGGGAACAAATGTATTTTACCAAGGGACGAATGGAGACTTTGCATATGCATTTATGAACCACATACACACTCCTGTGCGCCAACATAAGCATTTTAATTAATGTGTTGAGTATTATAAAGACACATTTCTAAATTTTCTTTGGTTTAAAAATTATAATTCTTAAATGATTCTTTTGCCTTGCATAAGTCGACGCCGTACGCATGTGGTGGTGCATGGAGTGGGACATAGACATAGTCTGTTTTCTTAAGGGAGCTGACATAGACACTCTATATCTAAATGTATGAATTTGTAAGATTTTGTAATACTCTTGTATAGGACGTATATTTTGTTAGGTATGCTGTATTTTTAAGTAAATCTTCTTTGTCGTGTTTATTAAAGCATGCACATATACATTTATACTCAAACAAATTCATAAATTCCATTTATTTATACTCAAACATGTTTACTTCAAACAAATTCATGAATTCTATTTATTTATCTCATAAACCAAGATTGATTGTGTTACAATCTAACACATATGCATACAATGCATTACGCATGTAATCTTGCAAAATTCCATGTATGAAAGCAGAGAGAAGATATGCACACAAACCTATTGCCTTCGAGGGTTGCAACTCACGAGCCATTGTCCGAATCCTAATGTGTTGGAACATGGGGATGGAGAATGCGCCAAGGACAGGGGCTATATTCACTTTTACACAGCACACGGTTTAAAGTACACATCTCTTGTCATCAGTGACCACAAGAAAAGAGACCCTGTGGCGGTTCCTGTGGGAGGTACTGGACAATGAACGCTTGAAATGATGACTGTCTGGTACAGCATCATCGATGATGCTCGGGCACAACAGACAGCCCTGCGGACCGACCCTATGGATTTGTGGGTTAAAACATTAGCACATGATCCCTGTAGATCCCAACTCGCACAATATAAGTCAATCGTCGTGGCCCGTGAAATCCTCGCGCATCTGGTGAGACAAAAAGACTAAATCGGCGCAACTGGGGATTATAAGCGAGAAGATTTCTGTTCAAAAAAATCTGGAGCGGCGGACCTGCGACGCCATCGCAATTTGCCTCGTTAACTACTGCGTTCTGGCAAGCCTCGCAGATTTGCACTGAGTTACAAAGTTGATGCAGAATGCATCTATAAAATTGCAGTACGCATTCTGAAAGGCTGACATCCTGTGTCCCTGACTCCTGCCATGCACACAGCTAGCAGGCTCGTCGCCAAGTGCATCCCAGCTCCCAGCTGGTGGACACCATTTACAACGTTCCCAATGCCCATCCTTGCACCAAGAATAGCAATAACTCCACAAGCTACGTACCACTACAGCTTCAAGTGATGTGTTTCATGCTCCCCATTACATCTTCTGTGCAAACAGTATGGCATAGGTTTCCTTGCCAATCGGAAAAAGCAAACAATTCCCCCGGTGTTCATGACAACCAAACGGCTTGTAAGCTGGTACGCAGAGTTTTGTGTGTATGCTGTGGCGTGGAGACTGCCATCTCATAATCACTCATCACGAAACCCAAGCTCTGGAGAAGATCGGGGGCAAACGATTGAGGCTAGTTATAAGCTGGTTTCCATAGTGGAACCAAGCAACAGTTAATGTCGAGCTGGATTTCAAAACGGGCTAGTAGCCTACTCACCACTCGCAGTCGCATGTACTAAACTGACGCGGACACAATTTATATTATGTCTATGGAATCTCTGGAGAGAACAAGCGCATTACCGAATTTCTATTGTGCTTCTACAGAGAAGGTAATAACATAAACTTTCTTGAATTAATCCAAGGTCTGTTACTCTTTCTTTACAAGAACCGATGTTTGTTCTTACCAAGAACTTGCAGAAAGCAGTGACGGCATAAGGAAAATAAAGAAGAAAAGACTTTCCGTCACCTACAAGAACATAACGAAGCCATAACCCCTCGACTCGATAAAGATCACAAGTGCGAACCAGACTAATATATTCAAGCTTGTAACAGTTACAGTACGCCATGTCTCTACAACTGTTAACAACTTAAAACTCAATCTGATCAACAAGAGAATGTTGGATGCTTCCGTTGCACCAACCAAAGTTGCTGTCAGTAACAAAAAGCAATGTGTCCAGTTTACAAAACGTAATAAAACCGGTCCACAGCATACAAGGAGATAACCGAAAACTAAAATGTAACTCCTACTCCTGCAAACCAAAGCAACTTCCGTCTAAGAAAGAATGAATAAATCGCCCGCGAAAATCATGACACCAAGTCAGGTGCCTTCGCATTTCCAACAGAAACCTGAAGAAGTCGCCAAAACTCAGACACACAACATAGCAGCTGCGAGCTGAAGAGCAGCTATAGCCACTCCGAGAGCAGTGTAGATGGGAGGAGCATTAGACGAGTGGCTTTCAGGGGATTGAGCGCTGGAAGAAGAATTCGGGGTTTCCGATGGAGGAGCGGGGGGAGAAGCGTTGGGAACAGAGGCAGATGGAGAAGGAGATGGGGAAGAAGACGGTACCGGGGAAACAGAAGGAACGGGGGTGGGAGAAGAAGCTGGGGCGGGGCTCGGAGCAGAGGAAGGAGCAAGGCCAGCGATGTCAGTAGGGATGAGAACAGTCGAGATGCCATAGACAGCCACTGGATCAGTAGCGTAGAGCGTTGCACCAACTGGAACTTTGTTGTATCCTGTGTCGATGAAGAGGCTTCCCGCTTTGTTGCGAAAGATGGAGCTATACTGGAAGGTGCCTCCTCCAGAGCCAGATGCCAAAGTGGTCTGAGTCCCGGAAAGAGTAGCGAGCTCCTGAGATGGATAGTAGCCTGCCATGGCATGGAACTCGAGCAGAGATACGAGCTGGACGTTGGAGAGATTTGCGAGGAAACCTTTGGGAAGGCTACCGAATGCGGCATCGTCTGGGCAGAAGAGAGTGAGGCCAGGAGGAGTATCATGCTTCTGCAGAACGACGTCCACGCCTGTGCTCTGTAGATACTTGAGAAACATGGTATACTTCTTAGATTGAGAGATGATCAAGGTGAGGTTGACGGGAGCTGGCGAAGGCTCAGGAGCTCCGATACCAGGAGGAAGCAAGAGCTGACTGACGGTCATGACACAGATGTTGTAAGGATTATCGTAGAGCTGGCCTTGGATGACTGCAGTCAAGGGGGAGCCACGCAGAGTGAGGCCGACGTGAGCGGAGCCAGCGATATCGGTGATATTGACGGAGCCTTGGTTGCCGGTGGCGAGGCCGGTGGTTTGGAAGAGGGTGGTGGAGGTGGTGGTGCCGTTGGCGATGGTTTTGAGCTTGGCGAGGTCGAAGTAGTCGAGGAGGACATGGAAGCAAAGGATGTCGTAGATGGACTGGGCGGAGAGGGAGGAGGAGAGGGCATCGAGGGCGGAGTTGGGCGGGCAGAGAACGGTGAGGGTGGTGCGTGAGTCGATCTGCTTATCCACACCATACTTGGCGCAGGCTGCGCTGAAGGAGGAGCAGCTCGGATGCGAGGCTAGAATGTGGGTGATGTTCGTCGCAGAGGCCAGGCATGGCGAGATGATGAAGAAGCTGCTCAGTAAGCAGCAGAGCTGCAAGAGCACGAGGAGCTTCATGGTGTTGTTGTAACAAACAAGGAGCAGAAGCAGCAACTCCAGAACCAGATCAAGATGAAGACGAAGATGAAGATGAAGATCCAAAAATGTCTCCCACAGTTATTATAACACACCAATATATTGCGCTCTTATTCTAGTTTAGACGAAGTTTCCTATGTTCACCTTTCTTAACACATCAATATATTCAGTCTTTGCGTGGGCAGGCGGTAGAGCCTATTCACACGCAGGGGAGTGGTTTTGCAAACCAACTCCAACTGGTCGGCAAAATTCCATGTGGCAAAAATTCTTGGTTGCCCTGTTCTGGAGTAGGAGAGGTTATTCGCAAACCACCCCCCTACCCAATGTCCATAACCATAATGGCATCCTTAGGTGCAATTTTACACCACCGTCGCATTGCAATTGCAGCATTTGGCCCCTATCTCAGCTTGTGGCCTTGGCACAGTGCAACCCATGCTACATTTTTGGCTCCATTACACAGCCTTCACAACCTTTGAGAGCATAGAAAACCTCTTGCATCCGATCATCTCCATGAGATTGTGCACTAGCTTTGCATTAAAGTGAGATCATCTCCAGATTCTGCACTAGCTTGATGGATGTGAGGGATACGGCTATGGCCAGCAGTGAAAGGACTGTTGATGTCTCAGCACCCGCGTCCCCCTCCTGCTTTAGGGCAGAAATGCCAGAGCACTTAAAAGCCGACTTTGGCTCACAAGACACAAACAAAACATCTGCAGTGTGCACTGCATAGCCTACATGAAAAGAAGATGATGACACACACAGCATACACTTTCATAAGGTCGTCTAATAAAGAAACCACCCCAAGTACTGTAACCGTCAACCTTCCACGTGGCGCCCATCCCTTTGCCAACCTCCATTATCTCTGCCGTTGCTTTTCCTCTCCGCCGCTTCACTTTTTCCTTGGCCTTTTTTACTGTGCCAGTGCACCCCGCCAGCCTGGCAGAGCCCGTAGGTCCCATGCTTTGTCCTCGTGCACGGCTTTTTTTCATTCTTTGAATCTTACCTTCCCTCATTCCGAGGTTCTTCGGTTTTTATTTACCATACGCCCATTTCGAGGGACAGCAGAAACCCGCCTGTCTAAAACAGTCATTGCCTCTTGCACACGTGACACATCCCATTTGCCGCTATTGGCACGCCACACAAGCATTTATTATTAGCACCTCGTTTACCTTCAATTTGTTTTAAGCTGTCATCAAGTACATCCAGATTGCATCAAAGGTCACAAAGACTTCTCATTGGCTTGTTGAAACGTGAACAACACAAATATCCCCAACCGACAAGCAGTAGAGCTGGGATTGCAACTATTGATTGGCCTATTTCTTAGACGCACACCAACTCAGCCTAGAAGAGGGTGTGTGCACACAGCATCAAAAATTCGCAGGTGGTGCAACCCCGAGACTTGGATTGAATTCTCTTGTGTGAACAAAATTGCTACAGCATTTGCGTTGTTGGCCATCTGATGACCTGCAATGAGCTCTGTCTTGGCTGCAGAGTTCTCCCAGACACAGGAACCACATTCAAAGCTTTGGAGTGGAAGGACAGAGCCAGATGGCACACTTCTATTGGATAAAGGACAAATCGCGCACCCTTGCTGAAATCTGCACCCTCCAGAAATGAGGTGAGAGTTTGAGCTCCAATGGTGCTCCAAAGCTGCATCAATTGAAAACCCACCACCAGCATTGCATTGCTAGGATCATGTGCACAGAGCCATAGTTAAGCATGAAATGTTGTATTTTCACTCTTGCCCTATTTGACTGCAACAAAGTACAACGACCCACTCACTTTGGGCCACGTGTGCATTGTCTCTTATTGATAGTATTGAAACTTACAAGAAAATCTCTCTCCCACAAATGAGGTACAAGCTCAACAAATATCTAGAAGTGAAACGATGCCCAAGAGCAAGATGAGCATTTGCCATTGAGCATGAGCTACCAAAAAAGTGCCCTTACTTCATCATTGAGGAGCAAGATGAGCATCGAGCTTGAGTTAGCAAAAAAGTGCCCTTACTTCATCATTGACTGAACACCATAACATGCATTGAATCCAATGCAAGGCAAAATATTTGGTGGCATTCTAGAATTAACCTCCCTGAAGGTTCATTCCAACACCACATACCATACCTCCCCCATTCCCTCTCTAACAAACCGAGCCCACAATCATAGGTCTTGCTAAAATATAACTAGAACCTTGACCATAAGTGTTTGAAATCTAGCACATGAACATTTAAGGCCATTACCCCTTTCTTTAGACCACCAAGCCTTCGGAGGCACTACAATTTGTTTGTTGTTGTTTGCCGAATCTATCAAAGGAAATACCCATAATTTAATTCTAGAAAACCCCATCTTTTACAACGTGACAAAGTAGAGTTAATGCTTAAAATAGTCAAATTGTTTGGCCAGACATTTGAATTGCATTAAAAAAGAGAGGTAGAGCAATCCAAAATACAGTGACAATTATATAATACTCGATTTCCAATGAAGCATGAGTTAGGCTAAAGGGTAGTTGGCAACACTACACCCCTGTGCATTTGTATACCCTCGTGTTCCATGTCATATAGCTACGTTTTATGGGTAGCTCAAGGGGCAAGTAGTGTAAAGGTGAGAAATGGTGAATATATAGGGTTTATGAGTGATTGTATTAGGGCCTCAAGATCATAGTGTGGCTAGAGGCAACTAAAATGTGAAGGACATAGCTTGGGTCATCCACTTGGGTACTACTAACGTTAAGTAAAATATGAAGGCAAGTTCCCACCCTACTTGGGCTAGCCTACCCAAAAAGAGGGAAGACATTTGAAAAAAGCCTACCATGACAAACATTGTATACAAATATCTACCCCACCATCCTCTAGCTAGATTTCAATCTCCACAATTATTTCAAGCTATCTCTCGTTCTACATTGCTTAACAATCACGTTACTCTCTCTCTCTCTCTCTCTCTCTCTCTCTCTCTCTCTCTCTCTCTCTCTCTCTCCCCCATCAAACGTATATGCACAAAGAATGTTGGTTCAAATCCCAAGCACAAACCAAATATATAAATACATAGAGGTGGATCATACTTCTATTACAAATGATACTTGTGTCATACATGGTAGCCAATTCAAAAAATGGAACATCATCGTCTATTTATACTCAAAAAGTAGCACCAACTTTTGATTTTGATAGCTGTAAGAATCATTTAAACACATCAATTCGAGAGCTCCACTATCAAGTAGTATGTTGCCTATAGTCACACCACTCATTGCAACATTAATGCTTATGTTTCCTACCATGTGAAACGTCATATAGAGCCTTACTCCATCTTCATATCCATTGTATCAAGAATTAGAAATTCCTAGTAATGCAAAGATCAACAACTTTGTTGTTTTTGGTCTATACCCACTACAACTATAGGAAGAAGAAGAATATAAGACTAAAGAACTCATGCACGTAATAAAGCATTATAAAAGTTTTACATGTTCAAGATTTTTTTAATAATTTGACCTCCATGCACTCATTCATACAATCAGTCATATTTGCCTTGCTCTATTGATGCATTATGTGCTCTACAATGGGATTTGTACTAGCCCAATGTGGTAGTAGCTAGTAGAGAAACACTTTAAGAAAAGAAAATATGTAAATCCATATTTATTTATATCTAGTCATACATAAAAGTGTATTGCCTTTAATGTAATAGTCTTTTAATGACTGGATCAAATGTAATAATATAAGGTAAAGATACATATCTAGCTTAAAAATAGTAATTCTCTTTGTAAAGTTGACATCATGTGTTTGAACCAACATGGTCAATTACCTTTACAATGTGATGAGAGACACCATGTATTTGTGGACCATGTGTTAGCTCCAATCATGTGGTGTAGTTAATATTATTTACATTTAGTGGAATAATTATATAATCATGTGATCATGTGATGATATTCTCAACATGAAGAGATTAGATAAGTTAGTAGTGGGAAGTTTCGAGACAATGCTAAAAGATGATCTATATTCTACTTTTTCTTTTGAGAAAAAGAGATCCTTTTAACAACTCATAGTTGGCCCTAGAGGAGACGTTTCTTTGAATTTTAATGTACTTTTTTTGTATCTTTGTCGATAAATATACCAATTTGACAAAAAAAATGTTGATTTCTTTGACAACTCATAACTAGCCATGAAAGATGCATATCTTTAAATATTGCCATATATGTTCCGCAATGTCTTCAAGAAATCCACCAACTTTTGAGAAATTGGAAGATCTCTAGAACCACCATATATGTGGCCATTGGGGTCCCACTTTTTTATTGAATGCTTCCACATGTGTTGCATTATCCAAAAATTATTTACTGCACACACTATATAAAAATCTTTTAAAAGAAATGTTTATATTTTTGTCGTCAAAAGTTGATATATAAATCATATTTGGTTTGACAAAATGATGTTGGCTATGCCACCATTGAATGCTAAGAACCTTACCATTTTCCCAAGGTATAAGCATAAGAAAATGTAACATCTAACTAAGATCATGATGGATTTAGGAGCACTAGCTTGTTGAGCATGAAGACCATGGGGTTCTGAGTCTAACTAAGTAGGATCAAGAGAAAATCATAGGGCACATGGATGAGAGTCATCCTTCAATCAAACGTTCTATTATATAGCCATGAGACATGTAGGAATCCAAAAACTACAACTTAGATGGAAATTCACTTATCGTGAGTGCTCATGCAACTATTAGAAATACGATCGTCAAGAACTTACAAAGAAGATACCTCAAGACCCCTTTGCCCCAATTCAAGGGTATGTGCCATGAGCATTTGGATACTGACTTGAGTTTGAATTCATCTTCATTATCAATGGGGTAGTGGATCACAAGGACAAGATCATTGGTTCCCATATGGCTTGAAAGATACATCCATGAATTAATATGTGCAATATGAAAATAGATGGGATGTCCTAAAATATGCCTTCTTACCATGTGTTAAGGAGGTGAGTATAATTGAATCCATGCAGGAAGATTATCAAGCCTCCTTCTGTCCTTCTTTGGATTATTAGTGTCATCCCTGAATAGAGCTACCTCATGCAGACTTAGATTTGGACTCATTCAATGATTTGGTAGCTAGTGGCTCTAGTGTAGTGGTGGTGGGTTCTTCGACTCCAACAAATACTGGGGTTAAGATTCCATATAACCCCTCCAATGCTTCTTCTACTCAAGATTATACGGCCGATGAGTTAACCTTGGTGACTAAGATGTGTGACCAATGGAAGGAAGGTGCACTTTATCGAAAGAGCAAGTACAAGTAAATGGTGTATAATTCCAAACAGACGATGCAAATTATGCCAGACAATTTTATGAGTCAAGGCATCGAAGTTTACCATCCAATTCTCCTTACGAGGGTCATAATGATGAGGTGCTAGCTCAATCGATGCAAATTCATGAGGTCTAGACGACTGCTCAGATTTGGCTTCAAAATCTTTACGATAAATTGGACATTTAAGAGCGAGAATCTACTTAAGTAAATAAATTGGCCATTCAAGAGCTAGAGCCTACTCAACTTCATACTAAGTCTAAAGAGGCTAAAGTTTTCCCTCATATGACATGCATTCAAGGGCATATAAAAAACCCTTATATGTAAATTTTGCATGGATAAAAGACCCTAACTTCCATATAAACTTATGGGTTTTCAAATAAAGATAAAAATGAAATACTCCCACAAGTAAATATATTTTTGCAAATTGAGCTTGAAATTTTGAATTACAAAACCCTTCCATTTGGACCCACATGGTATATCCATCTTTCCAGGTGAGATTGCACTTCCACACTTACTGATGGGATTGTGGCTTTGGAATAGTAGTTGGTGCAAACTTTGTGACCATTGCTATTGTGCTCACTACCTTTGTTGGAGCCTCCTTAGCCACAAAAACTATCATATTTGTTGTTGCTTCTATCCTTAGTTGCTTTGTCGTGGGTGATGCTTCGAGTATCACTATGCTCCCCCTACTCCTCTTTGAATGACACCCTAATGTTGCTTCAGTAGTTCCTTCCCTTATTATGCCAAATCCCTCTGGTGCAAATGCAAAAATGCAGGCATTTGAACGAAGTAGAAATGGATATGTTTATTTAAGAAGAGGAAAAAGAATCTTGTACACCTGACCCACCTTCGAATTGACTTCCTAGCTCTTTGATAGTGCTGTTGCCACCCTCTACCCTCTGGGCCTCTATATGTAGTCGATACTTAAAGACACACGCCCAAGCAGTTGTATGCTACTTTACCCTTGAAATTAGACCCTGTGCTTTCATTGATATATTATAGGTCTTGGCTTGTAGGAAAAACGCCTCCAAAAACCACCTATGGCATTCTGGATTGTTGAATTGCTACAATTGGTAAGTTTCTACTCACCACGTGACTTCACCCTAGATGAAAGAACTTCCCTCACCTGCATTTTGCCATCAGTCAACAAAAAGAATTGCTCATAGATCAACTCCATGATGAGGGTACATTGCTTGCCCAAAAATGTGACATGATCTCCACTGCCAATTTTGCTGGCAAAGATGTAGCCTTGAGGGATGAACGCTAATGCGACTCCAATTGATACTACTATAACTATGAATGCATAAATAAAAGAAATACCTGTTTGATGTATTTCATGTCCCGAACATCACCAAGAACCTAGTTTCTATTGCTCAAATGGTTGAGCAGGGCTTGCAGGTCAGATTTAATCCTCATGGATGCTTTGTTAAGGATATGAAAAATAACGGTCGCTTGATAGCAAAAGGAAAGAAGAAGAGCAGGATGTTTACGTTGGATGCGGACATGCCTGAATTGAGTGCAGCAATGTTTACACATGGGACCGATGTAGTTACAGATATTGATATCTGGCATAAACGCATTGGTCATGTTAATATACAGCGACTTAAATCAATGCAAGGCCAAAATATTATTGCAGGATTGCCTAAATTCAAGGTTGCAGAAATGCATAAGTTTTGTGAAGCCTGTCAATTTGGAAAATAGGCAAGAAAACCATTTCCCAGGCATGTTCAAGAGAGTAAAAAGCCATTGGAGTTAATCCACTCTTATGTGTGGACTACTAAAGCTACATCTATTGAAGGTTGTCACTATTTTGTCACTTTTATTGATGACTTCAATAGAAAACTTTGGGTGTATTTTATGAAAAAGAAAAGTGAAGTGTTTGGGCACTTCAAAGCTTTTAAAGCTATGGTTGAAAAAGAAACAGGCCTACAAATAAAATGCCTAAGGTCAGATGGAGGGGGAGAGTACCTCTCAAATGAGTTTGCAAGGTTCCTGCAGGAGCATGGCATAAAGCATGAATATTCATGCAGTCATACCCCACAGCAAAATGGAATTGCAGAAAGGAAAAACAGGCATATTGGAGAGGTATCTCAGGCCATGCTAAATGAAAAAGATCTACCAGATTATTATTGGGCTGAAGCAGTTGCTACAGTAGTTTATATAATGAACAGGACTCCCACTGCATTAATACATGGCATGACGCTAGAGGAGATGTATACTGGTAGGAAACCAGACATTTCTCATTTGAAAATTTTTTGTTGCATTGCCTATGTTCATGTGCCAGATGAGTTGAGGTCCAAGTTGGATCCAAAAGCTAAGAAGTGCGTCTTTATTGGTTATTCTCTGCAGTAGAAAGGGTATAGATGCTATAACCCTTCTACACGTAAGTTCTTAGTGAGCAAAGATGTTGTTTTTGATGAGATGAGCAGCTGGTATAAACCAGTAAATGTGATGATTGATGTAGATGCACAAAATGGTAATGCTGCACAAAATTCACAGCAGCAATCACAAAATATCAGTGGACCTGCAGTGTCCTCTAGCAGTGGTTCACATACTTTGCCATGGACAGGCAGATTGAGATCAAGAGAATCTCCTCAAAGCAATGCAGATAGTGGTGCACAAGTATCACAGAAAGGAAAAGAGAAGGTAGATCAGCCCATGTTTGATGTGAATGCAGGTCACTCTTATGTGGATGGTGAATCCAGTGGCTCAGAACAGAGCGTATTGATGATGAGTTGGGTATTCCTTCTGTTGTTACACTTGAAGTAAGGAAGACCAGGGATGTTTTGAGAGCACCTGGAAGTGAGCCTATTTTGCATAGGTCTACCAGAGCTAGGTATCCTGTGGATAGGCTGAAATATGATGGATTTATAGCCATTCACTATGCCTATATGGTCAAAGTGATACAGGAACTAGAACCCACTTCTTTTGAGCAAGCCATGGGAAATGAAAAATGGGAGAAAGCCATGGATGAAAAAATGGATGCCTTAGAAGCAAATGCTACATGGGAATTGGTGCCTTTGCCTAAAGACAAGAATGCAATTGGCTGTAAGTGGGTTTATAAGATCAAGCACAATGCAGATGGTTCTGTGAATAGATACAAGGCAAGTTTAGTTGTGAAGGGGTATGCACAGACATATGGCATTGATTATGAAGAAACATTCAGTCCGGTTGCAAGGATGGCAACTGTAAGAGCAGTCATTGGTATGGCTACATCAAAGGGATGGTCTTTACATCAGATGGATGTAAAGAATGCCTTCTTGCATGGTGATTTGCAAGAAGAGGTCTTTATGGAGCAGCCAGCAGGTTATGTTCATGCTATTCATCCTGAGTTTGTTTGTACGTTAAAGAAAGCCTTGTATGGCTTGAAGCAAGCACCTAGAGCATGGTCTGACAAGATAGGACAGTATCTTGTCACTATTGGCTTTCAGATTTCCAAGGCAGATTTCTCACTCTATGTGAGAAAAACAGAGAAAGGGATTATGCTGCTTGTCATTTATGTTGATGATTTGATCATCACAGGTGATAGTGATGAAGATATCCTTCATGTGAAAATGCTATTGAAGCAGAAGTTTGAGATGAAGGATTTGGGAGAGCTGCATTATTTCTTGGGCATTGAGGTGATTAGATCACCAAGTGGGATACAGCTCTTGCAGAGGCAGTATGGATTGGACATGGTATCCAAATATGGGATGACAGGCTGTAAGCCTATTTCAGTTCCTTTGGAGTAGAATGTGAAGCTGAGCATAGATGCAGGTGAGCTTCTGGAAGACCCTACTATGTACAGACGCATAGTAGGAAGCTTGATTTATATGACTATTACCAGGCTAGATCTAAGCTATGCTATTGGATTGGTAAGTCAGTTTATGCAGGCTCCAAGGAAACCGCATTTGGATGCGGCTAGACGCATACTCAGGTATGTGAAGTCCACATTGCAGTATGGACTATTTTATGAGGCTAGGGTTCAGATACAATTGCATGGATACACTGATGCTGATTGGGCTGGTGGTATTTCTGATAGACGATCTACCAATGGATATGTGTTCTCTTTTGGGAGTGCTACAGTCACCTGGAGCAGCAAGAAACAGCGTACAATTGCCTTGTCGAGCACAGAGGCTGAGTACAAGGGTGCAGCAATGGCTACATGTGAGGTAGCTTGGTTGCATAAGCTACTTTATGATATGCATCAGTCTACACATGGGCCAGTTGTCATTTATTGTGACAACATGAGCAGTATACACTTGGCAAACAACCCAGTCTATCATGCTAGAACAAAGCACATTGATGCATTATCACTATGTGCGGGAGAAGGTTTTACTAGGTCTTATTGATCTAGTTTATGTCAGCACAGAGGATCAGGTAGCTGACATATTCGCAAAGGCATTGGGCACAGAGACGTTGCACAAGTTCAGAGACTTGCTTGGTGTGCAAGGATTGGGATCGAGCTCAAGGGGGAGTGTTGAGATATCGAGCTCTACTCGCGATATGCCAGGGTGACCGTTGTGCATTTATGTCACCGACTTGTTAGCTGCAGATGCGGTTGGTACACCACCCACAAATAATAGCTGGATGACAACTATCCTTATCTACTCTAGTTGTTGCTCAGTTAGTATGCCACTATAGTTAGTTGAGTTTGGTTTGAGACCCACATATAGGGTTCTTCTATTTCTTTGTACTTGAGTTCTTTTGGCTTTCACAACTAAGAAGAGGAAAATTGTTTTCAGCCTCCAACTTTGTGTGTATTCCCCCATTGTGTATGTGAGAAAGCCGCAAGTGAGACTCCTTCCCTCTCTCCCACTATCTTCACACTTGGCGCATATAGCATTGGATCAGGGGCCTTCACATTATGAAGGTCATGTCTCTTGCCCTTGCGGCCATGGCTATTTTGATAGCCACTACATGAAGTGGAGGTTAAACAATGAAAGCATGTCTTCATTGCATAATAAACATGTTTCCAAGAAAGGGGAATCTATAGATGATGAGTCTTTAAGAGATGACATTTTGTGCATAGATGAAAAGGGTAGGGTTAAGGAAAGATGTAGGTCTACTAGTGCATTAGGCATAGTAAAGGAAGCATGGACATGAGGGTTTCATGCCACTTGGAAGCTTAGATGCAAAGCAAAAGATCAAGTGCATAGTTGATCAATTGGCCACTAATTTAACTATTGCCACAAAGGAATTGGGAAAGTTGAAGACATCACTTGAGATGGGTAGCGATTGTAGGAAGATGAATCTTAGTGAATGAACTTGTCGAAGATATTGGAATATAAATGGATGCAAGTGAGGAATACATATCGTTGCCACTAATCACCTCTCTAGATTCAAAGCACAAGATTGAGCTCAGAGTCACAATTGGAAACTACCCCAAGACTTTGGCACTCCTAGACATACAAATGGGGACAAAAAGGTGTCTCTCTTTCAAGTTTGTGCATTTATACTTGACTTTAACCAATCTCAATTGTGTGCATTTTTAAGTTTGACTATTCTTATTGTAATGTTTAAAATTGACGTATGGTTTTTGTTTTTTTGCAGTCTGCAATGTAGCTACAATCACAATGGTTGTTGGAGTTGCAAGGCCTAGCATCATCTTTATTTAAATATGCTACATGGAATACATAATAAGTAGCATGCAATGATCACCCCACCCCTACGTGTTACATGACCAGAATTTAAGGGCCAAATCCCAATTGAAGGCTACTGCATAAGTTGTGGCATGTCTCTTCATCATGAAAATGTTATGATGTTAATCATCTTTCCATGTAAGCATAGTTATCATCCACCATGCTTTGCCACAACATGCAACGTGTGCAGTCAACACGTAGGACTCCTAAACATAATCATTTTGCCATGTAAGCATAGTTATCATCCACCATGCTTTGCTAACAACGTGCTCACAACACACAACATGGGGTCAACATGTAGGACTCCTAAATGCAACCATGTGATCCATCCAATTGTGAAGACATTGGTTGGAGTACAATCTATAGGGTGACAAAAAGGTCAGGTGAGGATAGCCAATCGATTTTTATTGGTGCTATAATTTTTTTGGGGAAGATCTTAGATTAAGGATGTTTTCTCACATGATGCTTCTCAAATGTGATTCCCTTGTGAGATTTCTCAAGTAGAATGTTCTCCTTCTTCTTGTATTTACACTATGGTATATACTACAAAAATATGGTTGCAGAGTATAAGGTGGATCCTTTTGTGATGTGTCATGGAGGACATAGGTCAGATGTTGTAGTAGTTGTGGAGTCTATTAAAATTGATGTCTAGATAGATATTTGTAGAGTTGTGAATACATTTAAGTACAAGGGCTCCAAATGTGATGAATATGTAATACTACATAGCCCTTTGATAGAGGTGATAGCTTGGAACTTGATGCTTATTCCTTGGATATTATTGGTAAGGAGTTGTTTGGTTTATTGTGATTAAGGTGTATGAGACTCAATCACAAAATTAATCCCTCAAGGTCATGCATAGATCACCTAATATTCAACATATCTATATTATGAGAACATTTGTGGCATTAGTACATGTATTATTTAGGACATTTTGGTTAATAGCATCTATAAATAGCATATTTGTTATGAGAATCATATGTGGTATTAGCGTATCTATGTTATTAGTACATCTATCATTGACACATCTATGTTATTAGCACATCTTGAACTTAGCATATATGTCATTTAGCACACCTATCATTAACATGGCACATTTGTAATTTAACACATCCAATATTAGCACATCTATGTTATTAGCTCATTAATGTTATTAGTACATGTGTAATGGGCACATCTATAATCAGCTAATATATGTAAACCAACAAATAGTACTCATATGTGAAGTGGAGATGTTGCAACTGCTAATAGCATAACTCATGTGTATGTTGAGGAGCACACCTTTGTTACACATGCCAACAATCGATAATATTGACCATGCTAACTAGCACTCTTAATATGTGTTTGTTGGTATACTCAGGTGCTAATTAGCATTTATGTTTGTTAATATAGTACTATACGATTAAAGCCACATAAATATTCTCTATCACCTTTACTAATTGACCTTCCTTCTCATTATAACACTTTTTCTTTCTTGTGCAAGTATATGTGTTGAAGAGTGTGGGGGTTAAACGTCACTGTGCCTTTACCCCGATTATGTACAATACTCAAACACATATATAAATGAATGAAAAAGAAGATTAGGGTGGTTCTGCACCCACCAAAACTTGTGGCTCTCTATCTCTCTCTCTCTCTCCTTCTTCCATTCTTGCTTCCGTTGAGAGCACTCTCAACTGGTATCAGAGCCCGGGTGATCTAGCTGAGCGTGCGTGAATGCTTAAAGCTCAGCAGCTCTGTGGGAGGAAGGAGAAGCTCTATGGGAAGCTTTGTGGGTGACTTTACTTGCATTCGAGTGTGCAAAGACCTTGGAGGAATCTTTGGAAAAGTCACTTTGGCTTTGCGAAGTGGTTTTGAGAGCCTGTTAAGAGTTTTCAAAAAAAAAGGGTCGTTTTTTTGAGCTTTTCCTTGTTCCGTTCGATGACAGAGACTCCGTATTGACTTGTAGAGGCAACTATTGCTTGCTTTTAGTGTCCACTTCACTTCAGGAGCTTGGAAACACCTTCATTCTTGAATCTGGGATCATTTCATTGGATTTCTGACTCACTATGTCAGTTTCTGCGTTTTTTGCTCGGGTGTTGAAACTCAAGTTTGGAGCAACCATTTGTAGATCTGTCAGTTCCGGTGGACTCACGAGGTCCTAAAACTTGTATGTTGCTCATCATTCGCACTCCGGTGGAGTTTACAAATAGCTCTGTTTCCAAAAACGTTTTTCAGTCCATGTGTTGGACCTAGTGATTGAGACCACGGTTTCCAAAACCGTTTATCCCATTGCGTTCCGGATGCCCAAAAACCCCTACCTATCAGTTCTTGCACGATTCGGTGGAGGATTTTCAGAGTTATAGATCTCTGTGTATTCGATTTCGTCTCTCTGTTATGCATTTTTCATTCTAAGGTTTTGAAACCTTAGATTTATGCCACATGGCAGTGGATAACTGTTGACTCCCATTTCTCACTCATCGGTTGGGATTTTGGAGTTCCGACAGAAGAGAGATATTTGCAGATTTTCTTGCCGAGTCCGATTATGCAATGGCGCTCATGTTTTGAGGCATCTCAGGTTCTATTTTTAGTAGCGGTCATTACCATGGGACTATGATTTCTTGAGCATACCTTATGCAGATTACTCTGGTTGTAGTTTGAGCAGTGTGCGCTCATTTGTGGTATGCATTGGGTTACAGTGGATGATTTATAGGCCATTTGGATGCATTGCGGTCCTTGTTGGATGTGCTAATAGGCCCAAATTGCCTTGTGGGATGCTATTTTTTATGGACGCTTTGCACATGGATGCTATTTTATGCTGAGAGATAGCTTTGACACATTGCAGGTGATGCACTGATAATGCTATGCTCTCTTGGATGAGATATTATTGATGCATATGCCAGTGGGACGATGTTTATGCTTGAGTCATTTGGCACTTATTGGCATTTTCTTTTGGGCCAGATTTGCTCATATGGATGCATAGTATATGCACATGAGTCAGATGCATCTTTTAATGCTTTGAGCTTTGAGTTTTGGTGATATTTCACTCTATTGTGGCATACACATTTGGATGCACCTGGTATTTGGTGTGATTCTCTCTTGCAGGCACTAGCATTTAGGATTTTGCTTTATTTGCATCATGGCATCCTCTTCCATGTCTGAAAAGGAGTTTTTCAGCATTAAAAAGTTTGATGGGAGAAACTTTTCTTTGTGGAAAGAACAAATAAGGGATGTGCTTATTCAAAAGAAGCAGATTAAACCCTTGGCAGGGATTGAAGCTAAGCCTTAAATATGTCTGAGGATGATTAGAATGAGTTGGAGACATTAGCAAAGTCTACTATTAGACTTCATCTTGCAGAGTCAGTTTATTTCACAGTAGTAAATTAGCAGACTACGGAAGATTTGTGGAAGCAACTATGTGCCACTTATGAAAAGGAAACTGCCTCTAATAAAGTTTACCTCATGAAGAGGTTGTTTGAGCTGCAGATGAAGGAAGGGGTCTCCATTGCTTCTCACTTGAATGAATTCAATATTATTTTTAGCCAACTTCAGGCTCAGAAAATGAATTTTGATGCGGAGACTAAGGCAATATTTCTCTTATGTTCATTGCCATCAATAAAGTTTACCTCATGAAGAGGTTGTTTGAGCTGCAGATGAAGGAAGGGGTCTCCATTGCTTCTCACTTGAATGAATTCAATATTATTTTCAGCCAGGTTCAGGCTCAAAAAATGAATTTTGATGCGGAGACTAAGGCAATATTTCTCTTATGTTCATTGCCATCCTCACGGGATACCTTCCGTATAGCTATCAGTAACTCTGCACCTGGTGGAGTGCTGAAATTTGATGATGTTTGGGTAGCTTGTTGGCCGAGGAGATTAGACGGAAGTCTATGGATGGCAACAAGTAGGATTCATCCTTAAATGTGCAAAGGGGCAGATCACAGTTCAGGGGGAAGTCCCAAGAAAGAGGGAAGCCTCATAGCAAATCCAGGGCATGGAACATTGAGTGTTACCACTGTGGCAAGAAGGGCCATATGAAAAAGGATTGCTACAAGCTAAAAAGAGAGCAAAAGGATAAGAAAAAGAATGCAAATTGGGGTGCAAATCAAAAGGAAGAGAGTCCAAGGGAGGACAAAGGAAAAGTAAAGATCGAGGAGATCAATGCAGTCACACATGATAGTGACAATGACGTTCTCTTCATGTCTAGTTTATTTGCAGAGTTGCTTACCACTTCAGATGATGCATTTTCATAGGATTGGATTTTGGATTCTGGTGCTTCATTCCATGTTACTCCCCATAGGGAATGGTTCTTCACTTATGATAGTGGAAAGACAGGTTGTGTGCATCTTGGAAATGACTGTGCATGTGACATAGTGGGAGTAGGTGACATAAAGTTTTCTTTTGCAAACGGGTCTGCATTTATTTTGAAACATGTGAGACATGTGCCTAAGCTGACCAAGAGTCTTATTTTAGTGGGTCAGCTAGATGATGCTAGTTTTCACACCACTTTTGGCTTTCAGAGTTGGAAAATTCAAAAGGGCTCTATGCTTTTGGCCAGGGCTGCCAAGTGTGGGACTTTGTATCCCTTACATGTATCAGGGGTATTTGATCATGTTGTTGCAATAACCAAGCAACCAAGCACTTCTTTGTGGCATTGCAGGTTGGGGCACATGAGCCAGAATGGAATGAAACTCTTATGCCGTTTGGGTTATGTACCGCATTTGAGTTTCTTTGATTTTGAATTTTGTGAGCACTATCTCTATGGGAAGCAGACTAAATCAACCCATAAAAGAAGGGAAAAGAAAGAGTTTGAAAAGCTTGATTTGGTGCATTCAGACGTATGTGGTCCTATGCCTACACGGTCATTAGGCGGGAGTGAATACTATGTGACATTCATTGATGATGCAACTAGGAAAGTGTGGGCTTATGCTATAGCTCGGAAGAGTGATGTGTTCCAGGTATTTCAGAAATGGCTAGCCTTGGTTGAGAATCAGTCAAGTAGAACGCTTAAATGCCTACGGACTGACAATGGTGGAGAGTATCTCTCTCATGACTTTCAGCATTTCTGTGATACACATGGGATCAAGAGGGAGCTCACATCCCCTTGTACTCTAGAGCAAAATCCAATTGCAGAAAAGATGAACCGTACCATTCAAGAAAGGTTGCAATGCATGATTTCCAATGCAAGTCTTTCTGGTGGTTTTTGGGCTGAGGCAATGAAGACTGCAGTGCATGTGATCAATAGATCACCTAGTAAGAGTTTGGATGGTGGTATTCCTAAAGAGGCATGGAGTGGCAAGAAGCCCTCTTACTCTCATTTGCATATATTTGGGTGTGAGGCATATGCACATGTGCCAAAAGAGCTTCGAAAGAAGCTAGATCCTAACTCTAGGAAATGCATCTTTCTAGGCTATGGTGAAAGTGGAGAGATGGGTTATCGTCTCTGGGATCTAGAAGCAAAGAAAATCATATGCAGCCATGATGTGGTCTTCAATGAGAAGAAGATGCATAAGGTACCCATGAGGGATGTGGAAATGAGGAGAATCACTTTCCAGGATGTGAATCCACCTGCATATGTTGATAGACAGCAAGCTATCCATGCACTAAATGTGCAAGAAATGGTACCACCAAGTACTCCCACAGGTATACAATCAAGGGTAGATGATGGATCATCTATTAGTGGAAATGATGAGCCAAATGTGGCTGATATGCAGGTGGGACAACAAGCTGAAATGCCCTTGAGAAGATCATCTAGAGTGTCTAGACCGCCTGATAAGTTTATTCCAGGGGTAGACTATGTGATGCTTACTGATTGCGGGGAGCCTTCTTGCTACAAAGAGGCTATGATGTGCGAGGATCAATGCAAGTGGGAGTATGCTATGCAATCAGAGATGAGTTCACTTATGAAGAATAAGACTTGGGACTTGGTTTCTTTGCCACATGGAAAGAAAGCATTGCCATGTAAATGGGTCTACAAAATGGTCACAGGTGATGATGTTGCCTAGGTACAAGGCCCGTTTGGTTGCTAAAGGGTTCAAGCAAGAGAAGGGTTTGGACTTTGATGAGATATACTCTCTGGTTGTGAAGATGACCACACTTAGATGCATGCTTGGACTAGTGGCAGCAGAGGATATGGAGCTTATATAGATGGATGTCAAGACAGCTTTCTTGAATGGGGATTTGCATGAGGAAATTTACATGGTTCAGCCGGAAGGCTTTGAAGAAAACGGCAAAGAGCATTTAGTTTGCAAGCTGAAGAAGAGTCTCTATGGTCTTAAGCAAGCACCTAGAGAATGGTATCAGAAGTTTGATGCTTTCATTCGGTCCCAGGGTTTTAGAAGGAGTGAAATTGATCACTGCCTCTGCACTAAAAGGGCTAAGGATAATAGCCTGATAATCTTAGCACTATATGTGGATGATATGCTTTTGGCTAGCAAGAGTACTTATGAGCTAGATGCATTAAAGGCCAAGTTGCATGAGGCCTTTGATATGAAGGATTTGGGATTTGCAGGTCATATTCTTGGTATGCGCATCACGTGTGATCGGAGTAGGAAACTCCTTTGGCTTTCACAAAAAGAGTATGTTACAAAAGTATTGCAGTGTTTCAATATGGAGGGGGGGAAGGCAGTGAGTACTCCATTGCCTCCATATGTGAAACTGAGTCACACAGATAGTCCCAAATTAGATGAGGAAAGGGACATGATGGCCAAGGTTTCTTATGCATCAGCAGTTGGGAGTCTTATGTATGCTATGATAGCTACTCGACCAAACATTGCATTTGCAGTGGGAGTTGTTAGCCGGTATATGGCTAATCCAAGAAAGAGGCATTGGGAGGTAGTTAAGTGCATCATGAGGTACATGAAGGGTACAGATAGTCCCAAATTAGATGAGGAAAGGGCCATGATGGCCAAGTTTCCTTATGCATCAACAGTTGGGAGTCTTATGTATGCTATGATAGCTACTCAACCAGACATTGCATTTGTAGTGGGAGTTGTAAGCCGGTATATGGCTAATCTAGGAAAGAGGCATTGGGAGGCAGTTAAGTGCATCATGAGGTACATGAAGGGTACCAAGGAGATGTGCATCTGCTTTGGTAAAGGAGACATGCGTGTACTTGGGTACACAGATTCAGTCTATGCAGGGCATGTGGATAGTAGGAGATCCACTTCTGGTTATGTGTTCACCTTTGCAGGTGGTGCAGTGTCGTGGATGTCTCACGCACAGAAGTGCATTGCTTTGTCTACCACAGAGGCTGAGTATGTTGTAGCCACAGAGGGTTGCAAGGAGGCTATATGGCTTGATCGGCTAGTGGGAGATTTGGGGATTCATACAGGTGTACCAACATTGCATAGTGATTCCATGAGTGCTATTCAGCTAGCACGGAATCTGGTCTTTCATGCAAAGACCAAACACATTGAGGTCAGGTACCATTTCATCAGGGAGGTACTTGAGGACAAGTGCATAGAGCTTGTCAAGGTTCATACAGATGATAACCCTGCAAATATGCTGACGAAGAGTCTACCTAGTCAGCGGTTTGAGTATTGTCATGTATTGATGGGCATTGGATAGTATGCTCACTGGTTGTTCTCCCTTAAAGGCACATTGTCCTTTAAGTGGGAGGTTGTGGGGGTTAAAGGTCACTGTGCCTTTACCCCGATTATATACAATACTCAAACACATATATAAATGAATGAAAAAGAAGATTAGGGTGGTTCTGCACCCACCAAAACTTGTGGCTCTCTGTCTCTCTCTCTCTCCTTCTTCCGTTCTTGCTTCCGTTGAGAGCACTCTCAAAGAGTATAAGTCAAAGATGAAATACCATGGGAAGGAGGAGTTGGCTAACAAAAGAGGAGCTTTCTCCTACAAAGCTTTAGAGAGAATTAGATAAATCAAGTCAATACAACATCTTGCACCTAGCTATTACAAAGATAGTCCACAATGAAGACTTGGCTGATGCCTTCAAATAGAAGATTGACATAGAAGCATCACATGAAGATGTGGCTATTAATGTCCTAATGCCTAAAGATGTGGCTGCAAGTGATGCTATAATTGAAGTACTGATGGATTTTCATGAGCTTAAGGAGAACCAAGGGTGGGCATCAACTCATATTAAAATGGAAATGGGTGATGATCATCCCTTTGGAAAAAGAAGAATAAGGCTACCACTAATGCTTCTCTACTTTCTACTTTAAAGAAACAGAATCTCCCATCTTGCAGAAAGGAGGACACAACCAATGTTTGGAATGTACTTAAACCACATGCATGCTAGAATTTGTGATGTGTCATACTAAGTTGTGCTAGGATCCCATGAAAAATCCTTGCAATACTTCTTTATTGCATGGGAGAACTAAGCTCCTGCACAACTTGTTGTAATGGAAACTCTTCATGAACTTGAAAGATGTATTTCAATTTTGATTCCATTCAAGTTGGTTGCATCTGCATACTATTGCTTATCATGATGAGCTCCATGTGACATTTATGTAAAGAGTTTTGGACATTAACAATAGATCAAAAGAGTTTTGAATGTGTTACCTATACTTATGTTCATTTTGAATGCTTATATGTAGTATTAATCTCCATATCTACAATTTCTATATATGGTACTATAGTTTTTATTTTAGACTCTATGAAATTTTCTTACATCATGTAATATTGTTCTCCATGTCTACAACTCATTATTGTGTAGGTGAGAGTGCTCTAGTCAACAATGTAGACCCTGCAAAAGCTTTGAGGGCTACTTGAAAACTCATTGGTTGCCTTTACATGCATAATTACAAGTACTAATGATGTGCTCTAGAGAGAAGAGAGCATTGGTACTAGATTGCATATCCTCAATTGCAAACAACAATTGTTTTTTCCCAAAATGAAAACATCTTACAAGGAAGAAAGATCTCTTAGGGAAGGACATTAAGATGCCCACATTGTCTAGTTGGTGTGGAATGACGTTCAACACTTTTTTTAATGGGATATTCAATGGTTAAACATGTTTGTGTGGAATAGTTAAAGGGTCTACATTCTCTTGGAAAGAGGATATTTGCTTGCTTGGTATGAGGAGGGAACTTATAGGAATGTTAGGCCAAGAAAGTTGTGTGAGGGATAAATTTTTCTTTCTTGGTATAAAGTCAGTATTTTTGAAGAAGTTGGCTCTCTTTTGGAAAAGCTAGAGCATGTATGGACCAACAAACACAGTGGCAGAGGATGAGAGTTTCTACAAGGTATCCAAAACCCCACCTAAGTGTGTGTTGTCATCCCTAAACTTGAGCATATTTCACTTGTGATGTTATCCCTAAACTTGAGCATATTTCATAGTTCTAACCTCTTCTCCTCTATTGAGAGAGAGGGGGAGGTAGAATAGTAGAGACCCTAACTAGCCTACAAGGCAAGCTCTTCAACTCGAAACTGTGCAAGCGAGCTCAAAAAGTAGAGGCACTAAGGCAAGGGCTCATAAGGTGACTCAGCTCTGAAAGGCAAACTCCAAATGACTTGGCTCCTAAGGCAAGCTACTAGAACCTCTACAAGTGGACTGTTACATCAACTGAATATGAGGGCTGCTGCTAATTTCCTCCAAGCCATAGTTTCACGAGGATCTTCCTCTCGTAAGTACTCTTATCTTCTATATCACCCTGAAGATCCCTCTTTAGAAACCTCCCCCTAGCCCAATCTAGCCCAATGCTTGCAAGGTGGCCTCCTCTTTTGGTGCCATGTGTCCCAGAAGGGACCTTACCCTTCTAGCCCCCTCATGGGCTCCCCTTTGCACCTCTTAACTAATGTTTAGGCCTAGGTCTGCTGACCCTAGACCCAAACCCTCTAGGCCTCATAGTATGCAAGCATCATCAAGCCCTCTAGTTTACCGCCTAACCACAATCATGATACATGGTTCCAAGATTATGGTTGATGTAACATTCCCTTCCCCTTGAGAATGGTTTACGTCCTTGAAAACAAAATTGGGAAACCTCCTCTGGAGACTGCTTACCCTTTCCCATGTTGAACTCTCTTCAGATCTATCTTTCCACTTAACCAGGTATTCTTGCCATATAGTATGTTGTGTTTTTTTTATTGTCTATCTAAAATTATTTTTGGTTCATGTAGTAAAGATGCGGGTTCAATGAGTTCAACTAGGGCTTCATTTCCAATGAGATTATCATCATCTCCTAATTTTCTTTTAGCCTACTAACATGACAAATTGGATGTGCTCTACATCCCTCAGGTAAGGCTAATTTGTAAGAAAGTTCTCCAATCCTCTTAAGTATTGTGAATGGTCCACAATACCTAGGAGAACTTTGGACATTTACCTATCTTTAGAGATTCTGAAGATTCAGGTAACTTGAGGTAGACTTTCTCATTTACTTCAAACTCCAAGTTTCTATGGTGGGGGTTTGCATAACTTCGTGCTCTGTCTTGAGCTCTTCTTATGCTATCTTTAGCTAACTTAAGAATTTGATTCATATCCTCAAGAAAGTCTTTGGCCGCTTGAACTTTCTCTTTTTCGAGTCCCACTATCATTGGGGCTCTTGGTTGAAATCCATACATCATCATGAATGACTAAAACTTGTAGCTGAATGTTTGGCACTATTATATGCAAATTCTAATATGGGCAAATACTGTTCCCAATTAGTTTGCCATCTACTTACATATTCTTGAAGCATATCCTCAATGATCTGATTGACCCTTTCAGTTTGACCATCACTCTGTGGATGATCTGCGGTGCTCATATTCAATGAAGTTTCTAACCTCTTGAACATAGCCCTCCAAAAATGGATGTTAAATTTGCTATCTCAATCACTAATAATACCGGCTGGTAGCCCATAGAGTCTATAGACATGCTCCACAAATAGCCTAGTTAACATCTTCACTGACAAGAATAAACTGAGCCATCTTGGTCAACTGATCCACAATTACCCACATAGAGTTGTGCCCCCTCTGTGTCCTAGGTAACCCCACAATGAAATCCATGGAGATGCTTTCCCATTTGCCAGATGGAATCTCCAATGGGTGTAGGAGACCTCCTACCTTAAGGCATTCAACCTTATTGACCTAGCATTTTTGGCACTTCAATACATAATCTTGGACATCCTTACCTATTCCAGGCCAAAAGAATTGTCTTTTTAGAAGCACATATGTCTTCTGAATTCCTAGGTGTCCAGCACTCGGACTATCATGACATTCAAAAAGGATTTGGCACCTAATGTCATTATCATCCGGGACACATACTCTAGCCTTGTAGAGCAAGTAGCCATCTTCAATAGTATATTTTTTCCCCTTGAGTCCTTTATCACCAACTTGTGGTGTGTCGCCATTTCCATGCGACTCCTCAATGAAAGCCTCTCGATTAGTTGGATCCCTATTTTTAATTGCTTTCCATATTTTAGAGAAGTGAGGACCAAACTCACATTTCCCCTTTAAGGACTCTAGGAAATCATTCTGAAATTGAGTAAAACTCAATTCATTAACAATTGGCATTCGGCTAAGCAAGTCTGCTACCACATTGAACTTCCCTTTCCTATATGTCAATTGTATATCAAACTCTTGCATTAACTCAGCCCATCTAGCTTTTCTACCTTTAAGCTCTGGCTGATTACAAATCCACTTAATGCTCTCCTGATCAAAGATTGTTATCTCTGTGCCAACATGGACTTAGGTAGAATAGAATCTGTGTGTAGAGTAGCGGTAAAGCTCCGCTTGTACTTGCATATAAGACTAGCAATAATCCCTCTTAGAAATCCAACTTGCATGTTCTACATGCAAGTTCTACTCTCTCCCTCCCCCCCACCCCCCTCCCCCTCTCTGCTCTCCCCCTCCCCTCACCACAAAACCCCCCCAACAACAACAAACCCCCCCCCCCCCGGGCCACTCATCAATAACCCACCCCCTGCTAACCTGCCCGTCACCTTTGCCTTGCAATGCTGCCCCACCCACCACCGTTGCACCCCACCCGCCACCCGCTCCCCGCCCCACACCCATCGCCCATCGCCCCGCCCTCCGCCCATGCCCGCTCCCCTCCCCTCTCTCGCCCACTCCCCTTCCCTCTTCCCCCCGTTTCCCTCCCCTCTTCCCCTCGCGCCCTCCCCTCTTCCCCCCGCTCCCCTCCCCTCTTCCCCCTGCTCCCCTCCCCTCTTCCCCCCGCGTCCTCCCCCCTCCCCTTGCTCGCAAAAATTCCCCCCCTGTCACCGCGGACACTCCCCCCCTCCCCTCTGTTTGAAAAACCACCGCCCCCCTATCGCGGACACTTCCCCCCTCCCCCCTATTCGAAAAAAAAAACACTAACCTAAAGCTAATCCTAGGTTAGGTTAGTATTAACCTTGGTGAGGCTAGTTTTAACTTTAGTTAGGTTAACTGTTAGTTAGTTACACTAGCTGGACCATTAGGTTAGTTCATTGTACTAGGTTAGTTGAACTAACTGTGGACAGTCTAACCATAACTAGGTTAGGTTAGACTAATTGATTATCATCTAACTAGATAATTAGGTTAGCTACACTATTTGGGCCAATTAGGTCAACTAAACTAGGTCAGTTACTACCCCTCAATTAGTCTTAAAGTCCATTCACACCACCCTTAGGACCCCCTCCATAAAAAGCAAATTTTACCCCTACTTTAACCCCTCGTATCTCATCCGTTTGGGACCCAAACTGAACCCCACTTGAACCTAGATTTCACACACAAAAACACCACATTATGAGGTATTTTTCTAGCCCATTGCACACCATTTCGGCATCCCTATCACTCGCTCATTTGCGCCCTTGTGTGGGCCTCATTTCACACAAATTTGCTGATATCTTCACACCGTGACCTCCAATTAACAATCTGTCTACACCGACACAGTTCCCTACACACGTAGGACAATCTTAGGCACATTATTAACATGACGGTCCCTACACAAACTAACACTACTTCTCCCAACAAAACTACATCCACACCTACACTTGTGGCAAAGACACCCTTGGCAAATCTTGCCCAATCTGCATGTAGCTATGTTTTGGCCAACGCCTCTGACTCCAATGCTCGCCACATCTGCATATAACTCTGCTGCAACCACCGCCCCTACCAATCCTCTACCTTGAATCCCCCCTAAAATTCAATCACTCCCTTTAACTCCTCCACACCCCAACATGGCTGGACGTCGTCACGAAAATGATGGGGATATTAACCTCGATGCAAAGGCTGACAATTTCTTTAATCAAAGAAATAATAACAATCAAGGCAAACGCCCCTTGGGAAAACTGGAACTTCCCAAATATAATGGTAGGGGAGATCCAGCCTGCTTCCTCCAGCATTTTGATGCCACATGCCGAGCAGGTGGAGATCAATCTCATGAAACCAAGGTGGCTTGGTTTCCCCTGGCCTTAACTGATGAAGCGTCTGAATGGTACCTAGACTTTCTAGTGGAAGAATGCCCCACATGGGACCTACTTCAAACAGAATTCAAACAACGGTTTTAGACGGAGAGGCTACAAGATGATTCTGCTCTCCAACTAAGCAAGATCGTCGAACAAGGCAGGCGAGAAGATGTACGCACGTATCTGGGTAAGATGAAAAGATTAATTGCCAAATGTGACCCACACCTAGATACAAAGTACCTCATGGCATGGTTCATTGCAGGACTAAGAAAGAAAATCCAAAAGGATATGAAAAAGATAAGCAGCTATGAAACATTTAGTGCTGCTCATGTGGCAGCCATTGACATCGAGGATGGCATGATCGACTCAAACATTAGCAATGATGACAGCAGATCTAGTACATGCAATAAGCGCTCGAAAAAGGGCAAATCAAAGGCCACTATCGAAATGTCGAAACATCAAATGAAGATCGCCTAGAGGTGATGACCATGAAGCTGAAAGAAGACATGATGCAGGCCATGGAGCAAAAATTTCAATTGTCTTAGCCACAAACTCAAACATATCCACGGCGAGAAAATGTTTGGTGTCGACATTGCATGGCCAATCATATGCCCGGTCCTAAAAGCTAGGATCACTGCATAAGCAAATTCATCGCCAAGGTTGTGGTGCCATATCTGCATCGTCGGTGGCCATGATGAGAATAGTTGCATCTTCAACATGCACAACAAGCCATCTCAACATCAACAATACCATGCACAATAAGCCATCTCAACATCAACAATACCAAGTGGCACCCATGCTAGTATACAAGCAACCGGCACATGCACAAGCGCCCCTAGCTCCGAGGCTAAATCCTATTCTAGTTTGGACACAAGTCCCACAACTACTCAGGAATCCGAATCCACAACCATATCCAAGAGCACCAAATCCAGCTCCTCAGGCACATTCCACAACATAATGTACCACCACGTCAACTTAAAGGAGCTGCACTCTCTAGCATCCTGAGTTGCCCTGTATTAATTCCCATCGGAATCCTCCTACGGAATTGTCCCAATCTTTGGGAGAGTTTCAAAGGATGGTCCACCTATGAATTGTGAAGATTGTGGGAGAGAGGGAAGGAGTCTCACTTGTGGCTTTCTCACATGCACAATGGGGGAATACACACGAAGGTGGAGGCTGAAAACAGTTTTCCTCTTCTTAGTTGTGAAAGCCAAAAGAACTCTAGTACAAAGAAATAGAAGAACCCTATATGTGGGTCTCAAACCAAACTCAACTAACTAAGGTGGCATACTAACTGAGCCACGAACTAGTGTAGATAAGGATAGCTATCATCCAGCTATTATTCGTGAGCGGTGTACCAACCGCATCTCCAGCTAACAAGTCGGTGACATAAATACACAACGGTCACCCTGGCATATCGCGAGTGGAGCTCAATATCTCAACACTCCCCCTCGAGCTCAATCCCAATTCCTGCACACCAAGCAGGTCTCTGAACTTGCGCAGCTTCTCTGCGCCCAATGCTTTCGTGAAGATGTCAGCTACCTGATCCTCTGTGCTGACATAAACTAGATCAATAAGACCTAGTAAAACCTTCTCCTGCACATAGAGATAATGCACCTCAATGTGCTTTGTTCAAGCATGAAAGACTGGGTTCTTTGCCAAATGTATACTGCTCATGTTGTCACAATAAATGACAACCGGCCCATCTGTAGACTGATGCATATCATAAAGTAGCTTATGCAACCAGGCTACCTCACATGCAGCCATTGCTGCACCCCTGTACTCAGCCTCTGTGCTGAACAAGGCAACTGTAGGCTGTTTCTTGCTGCTCCAAGCGACTGCAGCACTCCCAAAAGAGAACACATATCCACTGGTAGATCGTCTATCAGAAATACGAACAGCCCAATCAGCATCAGTGTATCCATGCAACTGTATCCGAACCCCAGCCTCATAAAATAGTCCATACTGCAATGTGGACTTCACATACCTGAGTATGCGTCTAGCCGCATCCAAATGCGGTTTCCTTGGAGCCTGCATAAACTGACTTACCAACCCAACAGCATAGCTCAAATCTGGCCTGGTAATAGTCATGTAAATCAAACTTCCTACTATGCATCTGTACATAGTAGGGTCTTCCAGAAGCTCACCTGCATCTGTGCTCAGCTTCACACTCTGCTCCAAAGGAACTGAAATAGGCTTACAGCCTGTCATCCCATATTTGGACAGCATGTCCAATCCATACTGCCTCTGCAAGAGCTGTATCCCACTTGGTGATCTAATCACCTCAATGCCTAAGAAATAACGCAGCTCTCCCAAATCCTTCATCTCAAACTTCTGCCTCAATAGCATTTTCACATGAAGGATATCTTCATCACTATCACCTGTGATGATCAAATCATCAACATAAATGACCAGCAGCATAATCCCTTTCTCTGTTTTTCTCACATAGAGTGAGAAATCTGCCTTGGAAATCTGAAAGCCAATAATGACAAGATACTGTCCTATCTTGTCAGACCATGCTCTAGGTGCTTGCTTCAAGCCATACAAGGCTTTCTTTAACCTACAAACAAACTCAAGATGAGTAGCATGAACATAACCTGCTGGCTGCTCCATAAAGACCTCTTCTTGCAAATCACCATGCAAGAAGGCATTCTTTACATCCATCTGATGTAAAGACCATCCCTTTGATGCAGCCATAGCAATGGCTGCTCTTACGGTTGCCATCGTTGCAACCGGGCTGAAAGTTTCTTCATAATCAATGCCATATGTCTGTGCATACCCCTTGACAACTAATCTTGCCTTGTATCTATTCACAGAACCATCTGCATTGTGCTTGATCTTATAAACCCACTTACAACCAATTGCATTCTTGCCTTTAGGCAAAGGCACCAATTCCCATGTAGCATTAGCATCCAAGGCATCCATTTTTTCATCCATGGCTTTCTCCCATTTTTCATTTCCCATGGCTTGCTCAAAAGAAGTGGGTTCTAGTTCCTGTATCACTTTGACCATATAGGCATAGTGAATGGCTGTAAATCCATCATATTTTAGCCTATCCACAGGATACCTAACCCTGGTAGACCTGCGCAAACTAGGCTCACTTCCAGGTGGTCTCAAAACATCCCTGGTCTTCCTTACTCCAGGTGTAACAACAGAGGGAATACCCAACTCATCATCAATGCTCTGTTCTGAGCCACTGGATTCACCATCCACACAAGAGTGACCTGCATTCACATCAAACATGGGCTGATCTACCTTCTCTTTTCCTTTTCGTGATACCTGCGTACCACTCTCTGCATTGCTTTGAGGAGATTCTCCTGATCTCAATCTGCCTGTCCATGGCGAAGTATGTGAACCACTGCTAGAGGACACTCTAGGTCCACTGATATTTTGTGATTGCTGCTGTGAATTCTGTGCAGCATTACCATTTTGTGCATCTACATCAATCATCACATTTACTGGTTTATACCAGCTGCTCATCTCATAAAAACAACATCTCTGCTCACTGTGAACTTTCGTGTAGAAGGGTTATAGCATCTATACCCTTTTTGCTGCAGAGAATAACCAATAAAGATGCACTTCTCAGCTTTTGGATCCAACTTGGACCTCAACTCATCTGGCACATGGACATAGGCAATGCAACCAAAAATTTTCAAATGAGAAATATCTGGTTTCCTACCAGTATACATCTCCTCTGGCGTCATGCCATGTATTGCTGCAGTGGGAGTCCTGTAAAAACACGGCCGTAGGTGTGTTATTCAAATAAGTACTAATCGGATGGGGGCTCCACTTTGCATGCAAAACTGTTTCAACTACGTTGAGGTGCGTGCAAAGTATTGTCACCATCGGATATGCTTTGCATGGTCGATCACACATTATACATCATTTTTTCCCTAGTGATATGGACATCCGCAAAAAAACACACCATTAGGTGTGTTATCTGACCAAGTTCATTATATACACTGCTGTAGCAACTACTTCAGCCCAATAATAATCTGGTAGATCTTTTTCATTTAGCATAGCCCGAGATACCTCTCCAATATGCTTGTTTTTCCTTTCTGCAATTCCATTTTGCTGTGGGGTATGACTGCATGAATATTGCTGCTTTATACCATGCTCCTGCAAGAACCTTGCAAACTCATTTGAGAGGTACTCTCCCCCTCCATCTGACCTTAGGCATTTTATTTGCAGGCCTGTTTCTTTTTCAACCATAGCTTTGAAAGCTTTGAAGTGCCCAAACACTTCACTTTTCTTTTTCATAAAATACACCCACAGTTTTCTGCTGAAGTCATCAATAAATGTGACAAAATAGTGACAGCCTCCAATAGATGCAGCTTTTGTAGTCCACACATCAGAGTGGATTAATTCCAATGGCTTTTTACTCTCTTGAACATGCCTAGGAAAAGGTTTCCTTGCCTGTTTCCCAAATTGACAGGCTTCACAAACCTTGTGCATTTCTGCAACCTTGAATTTAGGCAATCCTGCAACAATATTTTGGGCTTGCATTGATTTAAGTCGATGTATATTAACATGATCAATGCATTTGTGCCAGATATCAATATCTGCAACTACACCGGTCCCATGTGCAAACATTGCTACACTCAATTCAGGCATGTCTGCATCCAATGTAAACATCCTGCCCTTCTTCTTTCCTTTTGCTATCAAGCGATCGTTATTTTTCATATCCTCAACAAAGCATCCATGAGGATTAAATCTAACCTGTAAGCCCTGCTCAACCATTTGACCAACAGAAACCAAGTTCTACTACGTGGGAACCAGCTAACTCTACTTGTAAGCCCCCCATATGAGGAGAAGGCATTTGAGTAGCTCAGTTATCCGGTAGGTCCTGGTTTGGACACCATATGGGGGCCATGTGTGGCCTGATGGCTGGACGGCTTCAGATAGAGTTAGCACACTGCTAACTAGGCTACATGCAAGTGCAGGAAGGCATCCCATGACTGATTGCACTGAGGGTAGACGGAGCATTTCCTGGGGCTTCCCACTCTCGGGTTGCAAGGCCCGTTTAGAGCCCCAGAGGATCTCGGATGGCTGTGGGCCTAACAGTAACCGTAGGTGTATTGCTCTATTCTGCACCACGCTTCTATCATGTGGTCGGTGGCCTATTTTGGGACCGATCTCCAGTCGACCAGTTTGGGGGGACTGGGTCAGTCTCCCAATTGAATCTAACTGACTACGACTGGTGGCTATATAAGAGCAAGCCTGTGAACCCCATCATCATCACTAGCTATAGTAACCCTGATTCCTTACCATCCATCCTCCGTCCTCTATTGTTTCCAGCATGCCATCGAAGCTTCTCTCACAGGAGCGCACAATTGGGAGGTAGTGCCATCTATTGTATTAGTTTTACAATAATCAAATATTTAATTCTCCATATTATCTGCTTCTCTCTCTTGCATACGAGATCCTGTTACCTGTTGAGCACAGACACTGTATTTACATGGTATCAAAGCTTGGTGGGCTCTAGCAAGAAGATTTGGTAGTGTGTTTCTGTTTGCAAGCAGATTGTGAGAGATGGCCTAGCCTGCAAGACTACGAATCCCACCATTCGGCGAATGCAAAAAGTTAGATGAAGACCATCCTAAGCACATATGAGCTTTGGGATACTACTACTAGGGTGGACGTGAAGCCGGTTACAAGACCACCAGATCTAGCCAATGCAGGACAATAGATAGTACCAACTGCGGATGAGATTCTCGTGTGGACAAGAAGAAATGCAGATGCGCTATGTTCTATTGTCTGTAGTGTAAGTGATTCTGTCATGGCATTAATTCAACATGTCACCATAGTGGAGGAGGCATAGACGGTCTTGAAAAATCAGTACGAGACCATGATTAGACACAGATTCAGAATCTGGAACTCAACTCACAAACGAGAAACTGTCTGAGTCTGAAATGGCAGAGAAGTTCATCACCAGGGTGAAGAATCTGCATGATCAGATGGCTGCAATTGGCATCACCATCACCAGTGAGAATCTAGCACGAATGTGCATACAGATTCTCCCACCAAAGTATGACAGTCTTGTTACGGTGCTGAATACATAGAATAGAAATTCACCCCTCAACTTTGAGGATTTCAGCACAATGCTTCTGGAGGAGGAGATGCGTCAAAAGATGAGGACTAGAGAAGATTTAGCTTTCTATGCTGGATCAAAGAAAGGTAAGGGTAAGGACTCTAGTAACCCAATTTCTTTTGATGATAAAAAGAGAAAGAAGAAGATCAAGTGCTTCTATTGCAACTAGGCAAGGCACAAGCAGAATGAGTGCTAGAAGAAAATTGCAGATGAGAAGAACGGAGTAAAGAAAGAGTCCAGCAATAGCGCGCAGGCAATACTAGTAGAGCTGTTCATAGCAATTGAGGAGATTTGCATGGAGGCGGTTCAGGGTACCTATGGAAGAACCTTGGATTATTGATAGTGGTGCATCGTGCCACATGACTAGTCAGAAGGATTGGTATACCTCTCTACATCCAGTAGGGAATGACATCCTGGTAGTAGTCGGCAATGATGCAAAATGTCTACCAAAAGGAAAAGGTATGATTTCTCTCAAGTCAGATGGAGTTGTAAGACAGTTGTCCGATGTTCTTTATGTGCTAGATATCAAGAGGAACTTGTTGTCTATTTCTATGATCATGGATCGGGACCTCAAAGTTCAATTCGATAAGAATGGTGCACAGATTTTGGATCTTTAAGGGAAGGTCATTGGTAAAGGTACACGATGCAACAACATCTATGAGCTCTCAGCTTTCAGTGCTCGAGCTGATGTGAAGAACACTAAGCTATGGCAGGAGAGGTTTGGTCATCTAAACCTTAGTTCTTTAAAGGAGATGCATAAAAGTGGAATGATTGCAGACCTACTAGAAATTACAGATCTGCTCGATGTATGTGAAGCTTGCATGATGGGCAAGCAGCATCGGCAGCCCTTTCCTAAAGAGGCCAGTAGGGCAAAGGCTCCTCTAGATCTCATTCACACGGACCTCTGCAGAAAGATGGAGACAGAAGCTTTGGGTGGTTCCTACTACTTCATGACACTGATCGACGATTATAGTAGAAGGATATGGATATACTATCTGAAGACTAAAGATGAGGCTTTTAGTAAGTTCAAAGAATGGCATGTAATGGTCAAGAAAGAAACAGGGAGGAAGGTGAAGAAGTTGAGATCAGACAAAGGTGGAGAGTTCACATCAAGTGAATTCAAAAGTTACTACAAAAGTCACAGAATCAAGAGGCAGAAACCCCCGCCATATACATCACAGGAAAATGGAGTAGCAGAGTGCAAGATGCACATCATCTGCAAAATGGGTAGGAGTATGATGAAAGGGAAAGATTTGCTAAAGACTTTCTAGGCTGAAGCATGTAACACAGCAGTTTACATTCTAAATTTGTAGCTACACAAAGGCTGTGAACGGGATGACTGCACTGCACACCTTTTCTAGTAAGAAACCGTTAGCTGCACATTTTAGAGCTTTTGGATGTGACTATTTTGTGCATGTCCTTGATGCTAACAGGACCAAATGGAAACCGAAGAGCCAGAAGTATATTTTCTTGGGCTACAATGAAGAGGCAAAGGGTTACCGTCTCTATAACCCTTTTACCAAGAAGGTAATAGTAAGTCACGATGTGGTCTTCTTAGAACAACCGCATCAATTGGAGGAGGATGCTTCCTTCCCAGACAACCAGGACCAGGATATCCATCTACTACAACCACCAACAGCAGACCGAACTCCCCCAACAGTGCTTGGGAGGATTCAAGATAAAGAAGAGGAAGAAGAGCCTATGGAACCACAATGGCAATGGTGATTCCCAAAGTGGGTAAAGTAGCTTTTGGATGGTACAGAACCTCTAGCCATTAAGGAGGAACCATCCGAACACCGCCAGTCCAAGAGATTAGAGGAGCAAAGAAGGGCGCAGGAACACTTGGTCAACTATGCTTTGATGACAGAGGTGATCCATGCTAAAGAACCCAAGTGTCTTGAAGAGGCACAAGGTGATGATAGGTGGATGGAGGCTATGCAATCGGAGTATGGCTCCATAATGAAGAACAACACTTGGAACCTTGTGGATCGACCACCAAAATACAAGGTCATCAACACCAAGTGGGTGTACAAGACCAAGTACAAGTCTGATGGCACATTGGATAAGTACAAGGATCTGGCTCATGGCAAAAGGATTCACACAGGTACATGGTTTTGATTTTCAGGATACTTTTGCTCCCATAGCTCGACTTACCACAATTCATAGTGTTTTGGCTTTAGCAGCATAAGAAAGTTGGCCCGTGTTTCAGATGGATATAAAATCTGCCTTTCTGAATGGAGATCTCAAGGAGGAGGTATACGTGGAACAACCACCATGCACTTTATGGGCTGAAACAAGCCCCACGAGCATGGTACCAGTGGATGATGCCTACTTTCTACAAAAGGGGTTTAGGAGGAGCCCATCTGATGCAAATTTATATAACTACAGAGAAGGAGGCAAGTGTATGATCATGGTCCTTTATGTGGACGACCTTGTCATAACAGGGAACCATGAAGAGAAGATCTCGCAGACAAAGCATTTGCTAGGAAGAGAGTTTGAAATGACAGCAGACCTCGGCTTGATGCATTTCTATCTGGGGATTGAAGTTTGGCAAGAGCCAAAACAGATCTTCATCTCACAGCTGAAGTATGCTGGAGAGATACTGAAGGCATTTGGCATGACTGAGTGCAAGACAATTGGCACCCCTATGGAGGTTGACATGAAGCTCTCAAACGAGGATTCATCACCACTGGTGGACGAAGCGAAGTACAAAAGGCTTGTTTGCAGTTTGATTTACTTATGCAACATGCGGCCGGACATCAGCTTTGCTACTAGTGTACTAAGTAGGTTTTCCAATAAGCCCCGGGAGAACCATTAGAGGACAAGGATGCAGGTGCTGAAATACATCAAAGGCACACTTGATTATGGCATCACCTATACCAAGGGCAACATCTTGACCAGATTCTGTGACTCGGATTGGGCAGGAGACGTGGATAGTAGGAGATCAGTGATAGGTTACTGTTTCTCACTTAGATCTAGAGCTGTGTCATGGGTCAGCAAGCAGCAACCTACAGTTGCTCTTTCTTCTATCGAGGATGAGTACAAATCAGCATGTTTTGCTTCTTGTGAGGCAGTGTGGTTGAGGAGGATTTTAGGCGACATGGGTGTAGTGCAGAACAAGCCTACGCAGTTATCATGTGACAATCAGAGTTGCATGGCAATTGCAAAGAACCCTGTGTTCCATGCTCGCACAAAACACATTGAGATTCAATATCACTTTGTACGCGAGCTCATCATGGATGGAGAGGTCGACTTGGTGTACTATCCGACTACAGAGAATGCTATGGACATCTTCATGAAGGCTCTTGGAAGAGACTTGCTGGAGAGGCATCTTCATTGACTTGGCATTAGGCCAAAAAAGTAAGTTCACTTGCAGGTGGACATTGAGGTGGGGTGTTAGATATCAATGCTCCACTCTTGTGTAACTACGCGCGAACCATCTAACTCTACTTATAAGCCCCCCATATGAGGAGAAGGCATTTGAGTAGCTCAGTTATCCGGTAGGTCTTGGTTTGGACACCAGATGGGGGCCATGTGTGGCCTGATGGCTAGACGGCTTCAGATAAAGTTGGCACACTACCAACTAGGCTACATGCAAGTGTGGGAAGGCATCCCATGACTGATCACACTAAGGGTAGATGGAGCATTTCTCGAGGTAGCCCACTCTTGGGTTGCAAGGCCCGTTTGGAGCCCTAGATGATCCCAGATGGCTGTGGGCCGAACAATAACCATAGGTTTGTCGATCTATTCTGTGCCACGCTTCTATCATGCAGTCAGTGGCCTATTTTGGGACCGACCTCTAGTCAACCGCAATCTCCCAATTGAGTCTAACCAACTACGATCGGTGGCTATATAAGAGCAAGCCCGTGAAGCCCATCATCATCATTGGCTATAGCAACCCTAATTCCTTAGCATCTAGCCTCTGTCCTCTACTATTTCCAGCATGCCATTGAAGCTTCTCTCACAGGAGCGCATGGCTAGGAGGCAGCACCATCTATTGCATCAGTTTTATAATAATCAAAATTTTGATTCTCCATACTATCTACTTTTCTCTGTTGCATATGAGATCCTATTATCTGTTGAGCACAGACGTATTTTTTTCTTACAATCTTTTTCCTATCTACACATGCCAGGTTTATAGCACTTAGGATGGATGCTTTCATTGCATATGTATGCCTCATGGCTAGTCCTCCCCTCAAGGTTATTGCAGGTTTGTTGCCATTGCTACAAAGGCCATCACAATTATTTGCAAGGCATGACATAACTGACATCCCACCCATGCAGCTGATCATCCCATCACACTAGCAAAAAGAAGTGTCAGAAGATGACAGGGCCTATCTCACATCCAACTTCCCATTGTTGAGATATCAAGCTCTACCCCTGATATATCTCCTGGATGACTATCATTTATGTCACCGCCTATGTTAGTTGTACTCGTGGTGTAGTTAGACTACCATGTATGTTTTTGGTTTGGGTTCACATATGAACCACGTATTCTAGGGTTTGACATATAGGGTAATTCCCTCTTCTATTGTATTGTTGTTGTGTGCAAAAGTGAAGAAAGGCTTCACCCTCCAACCTTGTGTCCTCTCTCTTGTGTGTGTTGTGAAGAAAGCTGAACTTGAGTCTCCTATCTCTCTCCCTTATTCTTTACATGGTATCAGAGCCTTGTTCGTGATAAGGAGCTCAAGAAAGCAAGCCAAGTTTGTGGTGTCCTGGTAAGAGGACCAGTGTTGCTTTCCTATTTCGAGTTTGGGAGCAAATCTCTGCAGGTAGCACAGCCAGAAGTGCAGGAGTGCACTGTTTCAGATTGAGAGGCCCTTCGCGGTGTGGCGAGAGCGCAGTATATGCTGCGGGAAGAGGGCGAAGCCCTTAGTGACTCTATTTTTTTTATTTGAGGCCGTTTCGGGGCCCGTTTTGAAGGCGCAAGTTCTTCGCAGGCACTCAGAAAAAGGCCCTATTTTTCGCTGTGCGACCACTGCGCGGCTAGTCGTCGGTGGAAAAGTGCCACAGAAATTGCATCGTATGCCTATGTGCAGAGATATTGGGAGTTGCAGATTCATGCCTGTTGCCTGTTGATGCAAAATCGTCACTAGGAAGTGACTGTGTGGTGAAGTACCACTTTCGTTAGTGTTGCAGATCTGCCCCTGTGAGGCTTTTCGCAGAAGTTTTGCTATTTGCCCTTGTGAGGCATTTGCTGTGTTTATAGGTTGCTGTTGCAATTCGTGATTTGTAAAATGTCTGAGAATCTGTCTACCATTGTCAGTGAGAAGCTTGACAAGAACAACTTTCAAGCATGGAAGTTCAGGATGACAAACTTCCTTATGGGAAAGGGAGTTTGGGATTACATCAGTGGTGAAACTGCAGTTCAGTTTTGGGTACTACTCCCACTCCTGCTGAATTGAAGGCCTTTAAAGAATGGCATGAAAAAGCCAGAAAATGCCTGTATTGGCTGTCTGTTAGCATTTCAGATTCTATGATTGTGCATATACAGGACGTAGAGACGCCTAAGGAGGCATGGGATACATTGGTGAAGCTGTATAGCACAAATACCAAAGCACGAAAGATGCAGCTAAAGCAGGAGTTGCACAATGTGCAAAGGAAAAATCTGAATATAAATGAGTATTCCTTGAAGGTGAAAGGCCTTGCAGATTCTCTTGCCTCCATTGGAGCACCTGTTGATGATGAGGACTTAGTGTCCGTGACCTTGAATGGTCTTGGGAAAGATTATGCACAGTTTCGGACATCCATTGGAGTCCGTGAAACATTTCCTGATTTTCAGGGACTTATTGCTCTCTTGCTGAGTGAAGAGCAAAGGAATGGTGGTTCAGCCACCTCAACTTCTCAAGAGGCTGCTTTCTACTCGAATATAGGTAGAGGCAGGGGTAGAGGAAGAGGCCGTTTTGGTGGCCGTGCAGGAAATCAGAATCAACAGCAACAATAGGAAAACCAGTCCTATGGAGGAGGACGTGGTAGTTCTAGAGGCAGGGGGAGCCAAAGAGGCCGTGGTTCATGGCAAAGGAACCAGCAAGTAAATAGCAGCATAGAATGCTATTATTGTGGAAAGCCTGGACACAAGGAGAATACATGCTATAAAAAGCAGAATGACATCAAAAGTGGGAAGTTGCAGCAAAGCAACTATGCATCATCAAGTGGGCATGGTGACGACAGAAATGAGCACCTTTTTGTGATGCAGCATATGGTTAACTCCATGTCAGGAGATGCTGCAGCTTGCAATGATGTTTGGTATGTTGATTCAGGTGCCTCTAACCACATGACCAGTCATGGTGAGTGGTTTCATGATGTTAGAAATTTGGATAAGCCAGGTTATGTTGAAACAGGTGATGATACTGCGCACCCAATTACGCAGGTTGGTAAAGTGCCATTGGCTATGCAGGATGGCAAAACGAAGTACTTGGCAGATGTACTTCATGTTCCAAAAATCACTAAGAACCTGGTTTCAGTTGGCCAGATGGTTGAGCAAGGTCTGCAGGTTAGATTTAATCCTGATGGATGCTTTGTTGAGGACTTGAAAAATAAGTGCCGCTTGGTTGCGAATGGCAACAAAAATGGCAGAATGTTCACCTTGGATGTTGATATGCCTGAGGTGAAAGCTGCTATGTTTGCGCATGGGAGAGGTGTCATTGCAGATATTGAGATATGGCACAAGCGCATTGGGCACGTGAATATACAAAGGCTGAAATCTATGCAAACGAAAAACATTGTTGCAGGTTTGCCTAAATTCAAAGTTGAGGGAATGCAAAAGGTACGTGAAGCATGCCAAATGGGTAAGCAGGCCAGACATGCATTTCCCAAAAATGCTAAGGTGAGCAGAAGACCTTTGGAAGTGATCCATTTAGATGTTTGGACAACCAAAACTGCTTCTATTGGTGGATGCCATTATTATGTGACGTTTATTGATGACTACACTAGGAAGGTGTGGATTTATTTTATGAAGCACAAAAGTGAAGTGTTCAGCCATTTCAAGGCTTTTAAGGCCATGGTTGAAAAAGAGAAAGGTGTGCATATTAAAGTGCTAAGATCTGATGGAGGGGGAGAGTACTTTTCAGAAGAATTTTGTGAATATCTGAAAGAACAGGGAATTCAAAGGAAGTACTCATGCAGGTCTACCCCTCAGCAGAATGGGGTTGCAGAAAGGAAGAACAGGCATATTGCAGAAGTAGGACGGGCGATCCTAAATGAGAAAAACATGCCTGATTATTTTTGGGCTGAAGCAGTAGCAACTACTGTTTATATTATGAACAGAACCCCCACTGCAGCTGTCCATGGCATGACGCCTGAAGAAATGTATACAGGCCAAAAACCAGATATTTCTCACTTGAAGGTATTTGGTTGCATAGCTTATGTTCATGTTCCTGATGAGAAGAGAACAAAGCTGGATCCAAAGGCAGAAAAATGCATCTTTATTGGATATGCTCTGCACTAGAAAGGGTATCGCTATTATAACCCTTCCACCCGCAAAATGCAAGTGAGCAGAGATGTTGTTTTTGATGAAATGAGCAGCTGGTATGCACCAACTGTTATGGTAGGAGATGCAGATGCAGGAAATGGGAATGCTGCAATAAATGCAGAGCAGCAATCTCAAGCCTTGAGTGGACCCAGAGAGTCCTCTACTAGTGGATCTAATGCATGGACAGGGAGATTGAGATCTAGTGAATCGTCACATGGCAGTCCTGATAGTGTTGTGCAGGTATCACATAAGGGAAAAGAAAAAGTGGACCATGCTCCAGTGTTTGATGTGTCTGCTGGTAGCTCTCATGTTGATGGAGAGTCAAGTGGCTCTGAAATGAGCCTTGATGAGGAACTTGGGATTCCTTCTGTTGTTACACCTGGTGCAAGGAAAAGCAGGCATGATTTAAAGACTCCTGCAACTGATCCAGCTGTACGGAGGTCCACTCGTATTAAGTATCCAGTTGACAGGCTGAGATATGATGGGTATACAGCACATCACTATGCTTATATGGTCAAGGTTCTAGAGGAGCCAGAGCCCACATGTTTTGAGGATGCAGCAGGGCATAAAAATTGGGAAGCAGCTATGGATGAAGAGATGGCTGCCTTGGATGCAAACCACACTTGGGATTTGATGCCTTTGCCTCATGATAAGAAGGCTATTGGCTGCAAGTGGGTTTACAAAGTAAAGCACAATGCTGATGGGTTTGTTAGCAGGTACAAGGCAAGATTGGTTGCCAAAGGTTTTGCGCAGACATATGGCATTGACTATGAGGAAACTTTTAGCCCAGTTGCAAGGATGGCAACCGTGAGAGCAGTAATTGCTATGGCTGCTGCAAAGGGATGGTCTTTGCATCAGATGGATGTGAAAAATGCCTTCTTGCATGGTGATTTGCAGGAAGAGGTTTATATGATGCAGCCAGAAGGTTATGAGGATAATTCACACCCCGATTTTGTATGCAGGTTGCGCAAAGCCTTGTATGGCTTAAAACAGGCGCCGAGGGCATGGTCAGACAAGATAGGGCAATATCTTGTCACTATTGGATTTCAGATTTCCAATTCAGATTTTTCACTTTATGTAAAAAGGACAAACAGAGGGATTGTGCTTATAGTCATCTATGTTGATGACTTGATTATTACAGGTGATAGTGATGCAGACATTAATGAAGTGAAGCTGCTGTTGAAGCAGAAATTTGAGATGAAGGATTTGGGAGAGCTGCGTTACTTCTTGGGCATTGAGGTTATTAGATCCCCGAGTGGGATATGGCTGTTGCAAAGGCAATACGGTTTGGACATGCTGTCCAAATATGGGATGACAGGCTGTAAGCCTATTTCTGTTCCATTGGAGCAGAATGTGAAGCTCAATGCAGAGACAGGTGAGCTTCTTGAAGATATTACTATGTACAGGCGCATAGTAGGTAGCTTGATTTACATGACTATAACCAGACCAGATTTGAGCTATGCTGTGGGGCTGGTGAGTCAGTTTATGCAGGCACCGAGGAAGCCACATTTGGATGCGGCTAGGCGCATACTGCGGTATGTGAAGTCCACATTGCATTATGGACTGTTTTATGAAGCTGGGTGTGCATTACAGGTACATGGATACACAGATGCTGATTGGGCTGGTAGTGTCTCAGACAGGAGATCTACTAGTGGTTTTATGTTTTCCCTTGGGAGTGGTGCCATCAGTTGGAGCAGCAAGAAGCAGCCAACAGTTGCCTTGTAGAGCACAGAGGCTGAGTACAGGGGTGCAGCAATGGCTGCATGTGAGGTAGCTTGGTTACGGAAGCTACTTGCAGATATGGGACAGTCAATTCATGCAGCAGTTGTCATTCATTGTGACAACATTAGCAGCATCATGCTTGCTAATAACCCAGTTTATCATGCTAGAACAAAGCACATTGAGGTGCATTATCACTTTGTGAGAGAGAAGGTTCTAGTTGGTGAGATTGATCTTGTCTATGTCAGCACTGAGGAGCAGGTGGCTGATATTTTTACGAAGGCATTGGGTACCGAGAAGCTTCGCAGATTTAGGAGCTTGCTTGGTGTACGTGAGATGGATTTGAGCTTGAGGGGGAGTGTTGAGATATCAAGCTCTACCCCCGATATATCTCCTGGATGACTATCAATTATGTCACTGCCTATGTTAGTTGTACTCGTGGTGTAGTTAGACTACCACGTATGTTTTTGGTTTGGGTTCACATATGAACCACGTATTCTAGGGTTTGACATATAGGGTAATTCCCTCTTCTATTGTATTGTTGTTGTGTGCAAAAGTGAAGAAAGGCTTCACCCTCCAACCTTGTGTCCTCTCTCTTATGTGTGTTGTGAAGAAAGCTGAACTTGAGTCTCCTATCTCTCTCCCTTATTCTTTACACCCATATCTAACCACTCTTTCTACCAACATCATAACCTCACTTACCCTTACTGCTACCACTCTCTTAACTTCCCTGAGCTCATCCTAGCATCTATTCCCTCCATCATCTCTTTGCTCATGCCTCTCACCATTTTCAACTAACCCAACAGTCACAAACTTACGAGCCCCTCACACCTAGCTTCTTCCCCTCCCTTGCTAATCCTACCCTTGAGGATTACCAAGCTGCTCAAACCATTTGCCCAGTTCTTCCCCCCCTCCCCTCTATTTCCTCTTTCGCAACTAACACTCTTCCATATTTCTCCCCCATGTCCCCAGATTCTCTTCCTGCCCTCTCATCACCTCCGACACTACTTGTGCTTCCATCAGCAAAAAATGACAGTATTTGATTTCGAATATCAGGATCCAGATAATCCAATTCTCCATGCCAAGTTCCAATGATGGGTATGATTTTGATGAGATACCACTTCCCAGTAACCCCATCAAGGAATTTTGGAGCAAATATCCTGATATGAAAACGCGAGGTGGATGGTGGACCCTGAACAACTTTCCTACCAACCTTTGTTAGCAAGTTGGATCCACAACCTGATTGGTGCCGCCCCAAGCTTTTTGATGTAATCTTCTTGAAGGAGTACATGCGTGCACCTCCATATCTTAGAACCCATCCGAAGTTCTATGCATTTCCATGGCGTAAAAAATGGAAAGCCAACATACACACTTTGGGTGAAGATCGAACCATTAATTGGCCAATGATCGAACCATACTCTGGTGTAGAATGGAATATCCAAGGCACAATGGTCCGAGCACTTCGGTAGCATGAGCAAGTAATGCGCGGCAACATTGATCGCTTCCTTCGCCTAAGTGCTATATTCTGTAAAACATTGGAATTCGTTATGCGATTCCCATTTGCCTCCACTCAGCTTGAATCCCAATGAAAGGGTCGATGCTCTGATTACAAGCTGACTCTATCAAAGAGTGATCTTCTTAGAAGCATGCCACATATCTCTATTCGAGCAAATGGTGGATATAGGCTACCCAGAAACTGTGCAAAAATTGTATGGTGCCAAGGCTTTATAGTAGGATCGACTGGCACGACACAAGTTCCACAGTCATTGGACTAAAAGCATGGCAACCCAAGTACGTGCTCGCAATCAGCCATAACTTGAGGACTGGTAATAAAATGGATCCGGGAGTATGCTGTCTTTGTGCCAACATGGACTTAGGTAGAACAGAATGTGTGTGTAGAGTAGCAGTAAAGCTCTGCTTGTACTTGCATAAGGCTAGAAATAATCACTCTTAGAAATCCAACTTCCATGTTCTACATGCAAGTTCTACATATGACTCCTACATGCGAGTTGTACATGCGAGTTGTAAATGCAAGTTCTACATGCAAGTTGTACATGCTACTTCTACATACGACTTCTACATGCAACTCCTACATGCGACTTATACGTGCAAGTTCTACATGTGAGTTGTACATATGACTCCTACATACAACTTGTACATGCAAGTTCTACATACGACTTCTACATGCAAGTTCTACATACAACTCTTACATGCGTGTTCTACATGCAAGTTCTACATATGACTCCTACATGCGAGTTGTACATGTAGAGAGAGAATGTGTTACACTTCCTACATGCAGAGAGAGAAGCTCTCTAACTTGTATAAATACCCCATAATGAAATGAAGCCCACACTCTTTGGGGCATTGTGTTGAGTTCTACTTTGGTATTCCAAGCAAGTGTCTCAAGTGTCCATGCTTCCTTACACTCCACGTCCAAAAGCATGTCCTAACCTTGCAACTCTTCCTCCCCTCTCCTCCAACCTTGCAACCCATCCTCTCCTCCTCCTCCCTCCTCCTCCTCCCTTCTCCTCCTCCCTCTTCCTCCTCCTCCTCCCTCCTCCTCCTCCTCCTCTCTCCTCCTCCCATCTCCACCACCTCCTCTCTCCTCCTCCCTCCTCTTCCTCCTCCTCCTCCTCCTCCTCCTCCTCCCTCCTCTCACTTATTTCCCCCATGCTCTTACACATTCTTCCTCTCCCACTCCTATGCTCCCCCTAAATCCTTTGTTCCTCAACCCTTAAACTCCATGATCTATGAGGGAGGTGAGTTCTCCACTGTGTACTCTACCCTAAACCTTGGATCCTCCTTCTAACCCTGGAACCTCTCTAAACCTTGGAACCTCCTTTTAAACCCTGGAACTCCTTCTAACCCTGGAACCTCCTTCTAAACCCTTAAACTCCTTCTAACCCTAGAACCTCCTAGTCCTTGGAACTCCTTCTAAACCCTGGAACCTCCTTCTAACCTTGGAACTCCTTCTAACCCTGGAACCTCCTTCTAATCCTTAAACTCCTCCTCATGCATGAACTTTGTTTGCTTACCACACTTAAGCCTATGTCTCTCATCAGAACACGACTCGAGGTCCTAAGCTACACATGTACTACAACCGACAACCCCAATATATCTGTAGGTGACAAAAAGCCTCGAAACTTGCATACTGAGAATACCTAGCTCTTCCTACGAAAGTAGTAGGAAAGAGCCAACAAAGATGATCTCAAAATTTGCACCATATAAGTAATGCCTCCACTTTTTTAAAACATAGACTATAGCATATAGTTCCTTCTCATATGCTGAGTAATTCTGTTGGGCATGATCTAACTTTTTGCTTTCAAAAGCCACTAGTCGACCTTTTTGTATAAGTATTACCCCAACAACAAAATCACTAGCATCTGTCTCAACCATGAATGGTTCATTGGGATCCATTACTTTTAAGACAGGAGCTGCCGCTATAGCGACCTTTAATTTGTCAAAACTTCTCATTTGAGGTTCATCCCATATGAAGATGCTTCCCTTCCCCTTAAGCTGGTCCGTCATCGGAACAACAATCCTAGTGTAACCCTGGATGAATCTCCTATAGAATCTTGACAAACCTAAGAATATCTATAAGTCATCTAGATTTGTAGGATGTCGCCATTCCGATATGGCCCTTACTTTGTCAGGGTCCATATGAACCCCTTCTTGGGATATTATATGTCCCAAGTATTTCACTTCTTTTGCAAAGAATTCACATTTGGATTCTTTAGCAAAGAGTGAATTATCCCTAAGTAGCTAGAACACTTTTTACAAATGTTCCAAATGCTTTTTTATGGTTTTACTATAAATAAGGATATCATCTAAAAATACTACAGCAAATTATCCTAGATATGGCCTTAAGACACTATTCATAAGTGTCAAGAAAGTTGTTGGAGCATTTGTTGATCCAAATGGCATTACTTTAAATTTATAATGCCCATACCTAGTACAAAATGATGTCTTAGGGACATCCTCTTCCCTAATTCGTACTCGGTGATATCATGATCTTAAATCAATTTTAGTAAAGTATTTTGCCCCTTGCAATTGATCAAAGAGCTCATCAATGTAAGGCATAGGATACTTATTTTTTATGGTGATTTTATTTAGTGCTCAGTAATCTATGCATAAATGCATAGTACCATTCTTTTTCTTTACCAATAAAACTAGTGCAGACCAAGGTGAGCTACTTGTTTGGATTTGCCTTCCTAAGATACTCCATTAACTATTTTTTGACCTCATGTTCCTCTGTTTGACTAAGCCTATACGGGGGTTTACAAACAGGGGTAGATCTAGGAATTAAATCTATTTTATGATCTACTTCTCACTCAGGAGGTAAACCATCAGGTAAATTAGATGGAAAAACATCTTTAAATTCAAACATTGAATCATTGAAAGAAGATTTATACTTTTTAACATTATCAAAAACAACATTACTTCTTTCCAATGCAAAAGACATAAATCACCAATAAAAGTAAGTTCACAAAGATATACCTCGCATTCTTCTTCGTGTAGTAGTCATTCCAATTCCATCAAACAAATAAGAGAAGAGTTAGGCACATCATGTTCTCCTTGAATCTAGAAGACTCTACCCTCTTTTTCAAACATAATGGAGTTATTAAGATAACTCCTTTGTAAGCTATGCCCAAGACTATACAGCATTTCTCAACCAAGCACTACATTTGTTTGGTCGAGATGCATGATTTGGAAATCCAAGGCATCTTGATAGCCTTGAATATCCACCTCTATACCATATATCATGGTGTCCCAAACTTTTTTATCACTGCCCTTTGCCAAAGAGACCACATATTTATGGGCATTGGGACTCTCAAGCAATTTTAATTTCTTAACTAACGAGTAGTTTAAGAAATTATGTGTTGCACAATCCCATCACTCTCACTCTTTGCCCCTTAATTTTTCCATGCATCCTCATTAATCATGAGGACCAAAGGTAGGCTACCACATTGCCGATGATAGATAGCACATGTGGGTGCTATCCTCATGATAGACCTCTACCTCAGTGTACTTTTCAGTACCATTAAGCGGCAACACTTGCATTGCATGTACTTGTCTTTATGGAGGTTTATATTTTGTGTTCAAGTTTCAAGTTTAGTGAATTCCATATACAAAATTCCATAATCACCATAGTCTATATTCTCCATTTCCACATTATCATCTTGATTTTCAATTTGTACTTCCTCATGTGTTTCCTCTCCAACTATTGCTTTTCCCTTTCTAGCCCTTTCCTTGGCCTCCCTAATTATATTATCCAACAGAGGAGGCACCTTGCAAGCATTGGGCTAGGGGGAGGTTTCTAGAGAGGGATCTTTAGGGTGATGTAAAAGGAAAGAGTACTTACAAGAGGAAGATCACTGTGAAACCGTGGCTGGGAGGAAATTAGCAGAAGCCCTCATAGTCAGTTGATGTATCATAAGTATCAGAGCTAGAGGCATTGATAACAATTAGAGTAATCGGGGTGCTGGCTTGCTTTGTGATTTAACGTTGAGTTCGTGGTATGTTTGAGGCTACTCTAGTCTCAAAGCATCTGAATCGAGGACTACACCATCGCTGCTGAAGTACTACTCATTGTAGTACTCAAGGAGTCAAGACTCAAAGGAGCGTTGAAGTCGTGGAGAACTACGGACGTATCTATTGCAACCTAATACTATGGGCTTTCTTCTCTACATGCTCCTGTTCGGCCCCTAGCTTTAGTTCCATGACACATTAATATACTCGGGATTTTCACTGTTGTGTTTGTTCCACATTCAGTCCAGGGACTGAGAGACTCCAAGTCTCCAAGAGCTATACAATCCATGCTTTCAAGACGAGGCTGAGTCCAATGCCACAGTAACAACTTCATTTCCCCATACAGCTTACTTTAAGTCATACTTTAAGTCAAGGCACTACGTGAAGCCATTATTGATAACCTGTTTCATACATAAATTTCAACAGCTGTAGCTCCTAATGAAGCATAACCCACGAATAAACAACTAGCTATCGGAATTGGTCGCGCGAACATCCTTTCTCTGTGAAAAGATTATCGTTTTTCCTTACAGCAGTTGCCACATCATCCAAAGATTGATAAACCTTTGGAAAAAGCCACCTCATCAGAGTGGCACAGCGAAAGCGTGGTGGGCCCATAACCCACAGGTCCTAGGATCAAAACCTGGCTCTGATACCAATGATACATCAACTGAATATGAGGGCCTCCGCTAATTTCCTCCCAGCCATGGTTTCACAGTGATCTTCCTCTCGTAAGTACTCTTTCCTTTTACATCACCCCGAAGATCCCTCTCTGGAAACCTCCCCCTAGCCCAATGCTTGCAAGGTGGCCTCCTCTTTTGGTGCCATATGTCCCACGAGGGACCTTACCCGTCTAGCCCCCTCATGGCCTCCCCTTTGCACCTCTTAACTAATGTCTAGGCCTAGGCATGACTCTAGATCCAAACCCTCTAGGCCTCATAGTATGCAAGCATCGTCAAGCCCTCTGGTTTCTTGCCTAGCCACAATCACGATACATGGTTCTGGGATTATGGCTGACGTAACACTATAGTAGCAATGACACCCTTCAACAAACTCACACCATGACCTACTACAAGGAAACAATGAGCAACAACATACCAATCAATGCCATCAACTCAATATTACTGAGCTACAGTGACCTAGCCATCAAACAATCGCAACTTAGTGACTTCTATGCACCTACAGCTGACTAGCAAGCAAGCTCCACATGGAATGGCTAGCAACAACCTCAACCAACGAAGCAACTATGATCTATAGCACATAGCACCAATGCAAGGCATCTTGTAATGCTACAATGCCAAGCATCAAGCGACGAGTCATATAGCGATGACCAAAGGCATAGCCAATAGCTCAAAGCAATCGGCATGTAATGCCAACTCAATGCTTAGCACCGAACATGACTCAATTAAAGCAATTGTTGTCTCTATGCCAACATGGACTTAGGTAGTACAGAATGTGTGTAGTATAGTGGCAAAGTTCCACTTGTACTTGCATAAGGCTAGGAATAATCTCTCTTAGGAATCCGCAACATGCAAGTTCTACTTGCAATTCCTACATGCAAGTTCTACATGCAACTCCTATATGCGATTCCTACATGCATGTTCTACATGCGAATGGAGAGACTACAAGATGATCTTGCCCTCCAACTCATCGAAATCAAACAAGGCTGTCAAGAAGATATATGCACGTACCTGGGCAAGATGAAATGCTCAATCGCCAAATGTGACCCATGCCCGGATGCAAAGTACCTCACGGCCTAGTTCATTGCAGGCCTAAGGAAGAAAATCTGGAATGACATGAAAAATATTAGCAATTCTAAAACGTTCAGTGCTGCTCATGTGACAGCCATTGACATCGAGGATGGCATGACCGACTCTAACACCAGTAGTGATGATGGCAGATCCAGTGCATGAGATAAGCGCTCTAAAAAGGGAAAATCCAAGTCCACTACCGAAACATCAAATGAAGATCGCTTAGAGGTCATGACTATGAAGCTAAAAGATGAAATGCTGCAGGCCATGGAACAAAAGCTTCACTTGTCTCAACCGCCACCTCAAACTTATCCACGGTGCGAAAATGTAAGGTGCCCACACTGCATGGCCAATCATACAGCAAATGAGTGCCCGGTCCTAAGAGTCAGGATCACTGCACAAGCAAATCCACCACCAAGGTTGTGGTGCCATATCTGCATCATCGGTGGCCACTTGCGAAGTTCCATTTTTGTCCAGTAGGCCCCCACATCATCCAAGAATGTGTCTAGAGCCTCTGGCTCAATGGGATCATAGAAACTTGGCCCCATGCATTAGATATGGGTAGAGCAAGCATCCTGCCTTTGTGAATGCTATACAGACACTTGGATTTTCACTCTTCGGACATGTTCACTTGCATTTCATGTATCCAACAAATGCTTATGAGACCACCCTCAAAAGAGGGAAAAATGTCCAAAGAATAATAGATAAACATCACAGGAGGCATACCATGTCACAATGCCCTCAAAAGAGGGAAAATGCTCAGAGAATAATAGATAAACACCAGAGGAGGCAACCCGAAAGAGATTGTCTCTCATTGACTCTAATGGGATATCTACAACAAGCGAATGCTTTCTTTTCTTTTAAGCAAAATCACCAAGCCCTTTTTGGTAAGTAGCTCCTGATGCTTGACTCATAGAGTTTCCCTTCTTTGAACATCAAGCACCAAAAGCTTGACTAGCTCCTCATGCAATGGAAATCAACATCTTTTTCCACCTTCTAAGCATAAGAAGGAGGCTCCTCATGCACGATGAACCTCTACTAGCAGCACCTCACATCCCAGAGGAACCATGCACTCTAAAGGACCAGTGACCTCCTATAGAATTACCCTTGTGAACTCGACATACTAGCCACCTCCTATAGGACCACCCTTGTGAGCTCGACATAAAGGAAGAAAAGATCTAGCACCTTCAAAACTGCTCCTATCATCTCTACATAGACTTCCACCAGCATCCATCATCATTAAAAAATGCTTGATGTCATGAGAAACCCCCTTTTATGAAGCATGCACATTTATCTTCACCTTGCCCTTCCTTGACTCACTGGCAACTAGAGCATCCTCTATCCTACTCCCCTACAATGCTTTTATTTAGCATGTGATGGTAAGGTTCAAGTCCTCTTGCCAATGCAACTACTAGAACTTGGAAGCGCATAGCCATTCTAGCAAGGCTGCCAAAATTGAGCATAAATAGGTTGCCAAAATTTGATACTTTGAGTAAAATACTCCCACATGTCCATCCTACAATTCCTTATGGAGACACATTCACAAGTCGATGGCTAAAGCTCACTTTTTGGTCCCACTCAATGGAGGCATGTTTTACTAGGGATAGATGTAGATGTGTCTTGAATGAGATCTAGTTTAGAGCATGGAACCCCATAAGGGATGGCATGATTCATCTTCTATGGAAGTATAAGAACACAATTGTTTTGGAGCATAGAAACTACCATTGGACCTTATCAGAGATTGCAATCAGAAATATTTGATTTGTTAGGTTTTTCTAGGAGTAGAAGAATAGGCTTTTAGGTGGAGTAGGCATTCAGTTTTTTTTTGGGAGTAGAATAGCAGGCTTTTAGGTGGCTTCCAAACAACTTAAAACCTCAGCAAGAGCTAAATAAACTATAAATTTTATATTTTTCTATATAATTTAATGTTGTTTTTCAAACCCCTAAAAAATTTAGAAGCCTCTCGACTTTCCTATTATTTTGCTTTAATGAACTTTTGTTGGGTTTTTTTTTTGCTTTTTTAACAACACAATTTTTATATTAGTAGGTGGTCAACCCCTAACAAAAAGGGTCATATTAGAAAAATTGGCCTAAACTAAGCCCCCACCCTCAACCTATGCTACAAGCATCCAGACAAAATGCCTACCTTAAGGGCAAGTATTACCCTAACCTCAAGCAAGGGCTTGACTATTCCATAGGGTTGCTTTTATTGATAGCCCAACTCAAATCCTAGAGATTATGCCTTACTAACATCAAAATTGTCATCTCCTTGAACCCAATCTTAGTCTTGTGTTGGAAGGCCAGCTTATTCTTGACCTCCTAGATTGCTAACCGCATCGAAGCGTGCACATAAAGCCAACTCACTGTTACAGTGGACAGGAGGTGGGTGTCTCTCCCAACAATGGAATTCTCCACTGGGAGCCCAAGAAAAACTTTGCCATGAGGCCTGCCCTACGCACCACTCCTTCTAGTTGCACCAAACCTCCCTAGCCAGCATAGGGCAGTTGCACCAGACCTCCCTGGCCACCATAGGGTAGTTTCACCACACATGTCTCAAGGCATCCATCACAAATCGAACACATGGAGATGTTTGTAGATTTTCCCTCTCACTGGGACCCAATGAGTTAGGATCTTCCACATCAAGGACCTTGCCTTTCCAACTATGCAACCTTTCCAGATGGCACATGCCCCTTAAGCCTTTCCATTTCTTCCATTGATGCACATCTTCCATGCCTAACCAAACCCCCAATCAACTCAGAACCTACAATTCAGAAGATCACAAAATCTGAACATAATTTGTCATACCATGAAAGGTCCTTCTAGTTACCTACGATCTTTCCTTTATCTTTCTCAATGAAGAATTTATCAGTCTCCACCCATGGGGCATCATCGTCAAATAGTCGTGCAAGTCACTCCTATGAATGAGATATTTCTTATCCTTATGTCAGGTAAACCTAGACTGCCTTACAGTTGAAGGGTCCTTAGAGGTTCCCACAGAACATAGAGCATTTTGCTTTTCTTGTTATCTTCCACCCAAAGAAAGGCTCAAAACAACTGCTCTTCCTTAACCATTGGCCTTGCTAAAGTTCCAAATGGAGGCCACATACGTGAAAGTGGTCGAAAGGATGTGCTAGATTACCAGATATTGGTTGTTCCACTCGAGACAAGCTTTTAATTCTCTCCTTCATTTAGTTAAACCTTTGTCTTGAGGTGATTCCTACCCCCAGTGGGGCTCCCAAGTATATGAGCATGTAGAAACTTCTTTGCTTCCTCCTCATGAAACCACTCTGTAACTTTTTGGAAAGTTATAGAGCATACAAGGGAGGCTTCTTTATGTCATCATGTTTAACCTCGAGGGGGAAGTTTTCCTCATTCTAGGTCCTTCTAGCTACCTACGTTCTTTCCTTTATCTTTCTCAATGAAGAATTTATCAGTCTCCACCCATGGGGCATCATCGTCAAATAGTCGTGCGAGTCACTCCTATGAATGAGATATTTCTTATCCTTATGTCAGGTAAACCTACACCGCCTTACAGTTGAATGGTTCTGAGGTTCCCACAGAACATAGAGCATTTTGCTTTTCCTGTTCTCTTCCACCCAAAGAAAGGCTCAAAACAACTGCTCTTCCTCTAACCATTGGCCTTGCTAAAGTTCCAAATGGAGGCCACATACATGAAAGTGGTCAAAAGGATGTGCTAGATTACTAGATATTGGTTGTTCCACTCGAGACAAGCTTTTAATTCTCTCCTTCATTTAGTTAAACCTTTGTCTTAAGGCGATTCCTACCCCCGGTGGGGCTCCCAAGTATCTGAGCATGTAGAAACTTCTTTGCTTCCTCCTCATGAAACCACTCTGTAACTTTTTCAAAAGTTATAGAGCATACAAGGGAGGCTTCTTTATGTCATCACGTTCAACCTTGAGGGGGAAGTTTTCCTCATTCCTTGCCTCCCTTGAGGTTTCCTCAACCTTTCCACTTTCTCCATTCATTCCCCTCTTTTCGTACTCACTTCTTGTTACTGAGAGACTCTTCAAGCTACCCACATGGCCCCATCATGAAGAGGCCATGTGGTGTGCATGCATAGGTGGAAGCCTCATTTCATGATGAAGAGGCCGCGTGGTATGCAGGCAGTGGTGGAACCTACTCAACTTCACTCTAAAATCTACAACTTTTACTCCATAATTCAGATCATGATGATTCTGAAACCAACATGTATTTAAAAATGGACATAAAAATCAAATGCTAGTAGGGCATCCCAACGAATTTTATTTGTTGTATTAGTATTAGTAATGAAGCGTAATAGGAAAGTTAACCCAAGTATAACATAGTTTTTGGTAAAGGGGCAAATTAACGTAAGATTAAATTCGATATCTAGAACCATCGCATCACCCTGATATCTAAAACCTTTGCACCACCCTACGCATGTATATGAGGGGGAGGGAGAGGGAGACAAGAGGGAGAGGAGAAAAAGAAGGGCACGTTGAGCGGAGGGGGAGAGGGATGGTAAGGGGGAGAGGGAGAGAGAGAGAGTGGTGAGAGAGGGAGTGAGTGGACGAAAGGTGGGGGGGGACTAAGTGGGAGGGAGTGGAGTGAGGGAGGGATTGAGTGAGAGGGGAGTGGAGTGAGGGCAGGCTGAGCAGAGTGAGGGAGGGAGCAAGAGTTAAAGTGAGAGGGAGTGGAGTGAGGGGGCTCAACAAGAGGGAGCAGAGTGAGGGGGCCTATGCGGGAGTGAGTTGGCAAGGTAGGCAAGGAGGACAAGGGGCAAGCAGGGAAGATTAGAACTTAGGTATAAAATTAGGGAGGCAAAGCACTAACTTAGCTTAATTGGATTCTAAATTACCTTCTAATAAACTAATTTTTTAACCATCTCTCGCCTTGCTCTCCCATCAAGGAGCCTCCCACTTGAACCTACGAGAATTTTGTTCACGAAATTAGGAATCCCATGCAAGTGATTCAAGCTAAGAATAGAGTTAGAGTAGGAGTTAGGAATTTTAGAAGTAGAGAGAACCATTTAGAGCCAATAGGTGCCCACGACGTTCCCAAAAATAAATTTGATTAATTAGTAGTGGAGGTGGGGTGGGTGTGATGCGATTAACCTAAGTGAATAGGTGCTGAATTAATGCAAAAATAAATGCAATAAAATTTGGGAAGGTTCGAGATTAGCCGAGAAGTCTAGAAGCTTCCATGACTACCGTTCTCTGCGTATTGCAGCAAGGCTTCTTGTTGACATTCAATTCTGACTTAAGATCATTCTTGTAATCTTTTATTATTTTCATTAATTTATCTCGTTTTTCTCGCCAAAAAAAAAGGTGCGACTGAGTTTTTTTAATAATTATTTTAAAATAACAAAAAGGTGGTATATTTATGGGGGCTGGTCAGGCCCAAAAAAGTGACCTGATACAAAATTTGATTGACTTCAGGGGCAGCGCCTGCAACCTTCACCCGTAGCCTACACTATGTCAACTAGGAGGCGAGGGTTATATCAAACAGCCAATGGAAAGCAAGGCGTGACTAATCACTGGTTCTTTGGTGCGCATCATTCACCCAAAATCCGTGAGATAGGACTTCACCATGCAGCAAAGGTGGGATTCACGGAACCCAAGGGTGATATTTGTATTGAAGGCAAGCTGGTTTCTCAGCTCCCAAGCCAAAAGACAGACTACGGCACAAACTAAGGGCCATGCTATGCCTAAAGTGGAGGGGAGGTGAGAAGCCTCACCTAGCCGCACCATCCTCCATCTAGCTTTGATATAAAAATTTGCCATCAGGCTTTCTTTCTTGATGGTTACTTCCACTTTCAGCCATACATTGTGAGTCACTGAACAGGACTAGAACATATGCTTGATTGACTCCAGTGCCTTGCCACACAATGGCAAACCGAAGATAGGGGAATGTGCTTGGCTAACCTACCCCGAATGACGGGAATCCAATGGTTCATATCTTCCACAACATAAACTAGGCCTTGCTCGCCGCGCAAAGTTTCCAGGCATCTCTAAATAGTTTTTGCCACCATTGATTACCCCTCCTTAGCTTCCATTTCTGGTTAAGATCGCCTACCAGTGGCCCTGCATGGCATAAATTCATGTAGACCACTTTCGTCAAGATGTGACTCATCTAGGTTTTGCCACACGCCCAATGATTGACTCGGCCCTCCACAGACATGTCGCAGTTGGACGGCCACTCCTGTGGGATCCGATTGACAACCGACTGAATCAGGTCCTTCTCTCCCAAGGTGAGCGCGAATTTTGTCCTGAGGACCTCCACAAAGAGTCAGTCCGCTTTGAACAACCCAGATATTCTCCCACATCTTGAGCCCTTTCTTGTACAGGTTGTGGGCTCAGGGCAAGTCGTCAAAGCAAAAGGATCCTTCCTAAAAGTTGTGCTCCACCAGATTGATTCTAGGAGATTAGCGTCACCGCGTAATCCTAGATGGCCGTTTTGCACCATGCATCCAAAGCATTCCTTCCACACTGCGATGACCAAGCCAAAGTTTAAGTCTGGACCCTATGATCTTGATTGGGAAGCCTGAGCAGAGGCGACCATACCACTATAGATCTTTCCAAGTTTTGGCGCCTCTTGCCTTCCCTTCTTCAATGAAGAATTTGACATTTCTACCCAGGGGGAATGACTTACAAACAGTTGCAGCAGCCACATTTTTGCATCTAATATCCGAAAGGCTAAGGCCTCCTTGTACCTTGGGGAGTTTGAGTGGTTCTTAGGGCACATGGTGGATCCTCCTTTTATCTCCTTCCTCGGCCCAAAGGAAGGCTCATAAAAGCCGCTCCACCTCCATCCATTGGCATTTAGGGAAGTGCCAGATCGACGCTAGGTAGGTAGTTGTGGATGAGAGGATGTGTTGGATGACGAGAGTTCCCGCATTCTATCCTAGACTCATGCCATGGCAGACTCTCAGTTTGGACTTGACCTTTTCCATGATGCCACTTTGTGAGACCCAAGCCAATCGGTGCACCTAGGTAGCGGACAATCTCTCCTTTCTTGACAAACTACAGCTGTATATTTGCGAGCCAATCTGAGTTGGGGCCTTCGCCCACCCTTATTATGAAGGTCTTCTTCTAGCTACATCATGAGCTAGAGGCTCTACATAATTGATCTAAGATGTAGAGGGCATTAACACTACTGGGGTCTTTCGAAGAGTGTGCAAGAGTGTCATCTACGAAGAGTTGAAGACTGAATTGCTTGCCGGACAGGAGGTGCAAGCCCTAGAGTGTTCCTTCCTCGATGGCAAACCTAACTCTGTGGATCAGCGGGACTGTCCCTATGGCAAACAAGAGGGGCGCCAAAGGGCAGCCTTGGCAGATGGAGTGCTTAAGATCGAAGACCCTATCATGCCACCATTTAGGCATAGAATAGCGGAGGTATTTCCGAATAGGGCTGAGACCATCCTGTAGAATCTCTCGCCAAAGCCCAAGCTTTTCATTACCTTCAGAATGTAGTCCCACTAGACACGGTCATAGGCCTTGTCGAGATCAAAGCCGAACAGCATGGCCTTCTGGCCTGTAGTCCAACGAAGCAGAAATGTTGAGGATGTTGTCAAATATCTCTCTTCCTTTGACAAATCCACACTACTCAGGGTCGACTGCATACATGCACACCTCCGGTATTCTGATGGCCATCGCTTCGCCAGAATCTTGTATGATATGTTGAGCATGGTGATAGGCTACCAATCTCCGACCTTTAGTCTATTCACTCACTTGGGAAAGAGCTTGAGGAGCCCTGCATTAACATCCGCTGACAGAAAACCCCTATCTATTGCGTGGTCGACCATTTCTATGTAGTCATTCGCCATTAAGTCCCAAAATTTAGTGAAGAATTCAACCGTGAAGCCGTCGGGTCTTGAATCTTTGTCCTTTGCCATAGCATTGAGGGCTTCACGTAGTTCCTCTATTGTGAACGGCCTAGTGGTACTCTAAGACTCGAGGGTGGATTTCTTCAATGAGGGTGTCAAGATCCTATCGCCAACCCGCATCCTGAGTTGCTTCCTTCCCTACTATCTGGCTGAGTTCCTTTAAGAAGGTATCAGCAATGTGCCAAAAGTCTGTGATTAGATTCCCTTGGGCATCTAGTACACGATCAATGGCTTCTCTTTCTTGCTTCCTCTTAATTGAGTGGAAGAAGAACTTGCTAGGGTAGTCCCCCGCTGACAGCCATAACTACGTGCTACGGATCCTTGCACACTCAATCTCTTCAATTTTGACAACTTGGAGTGCTAACTCTGCTTCTACCAGAAGGGCCGCCGCCACGGCATCCCAATGGGCGACGATTAGAGCCTTCCTCAAGGATTTTCTGACATGCTCTAGGTCTTGTGTCATAGCCCTCTTCCCGACTCTGTATTCACACTCCGAGGCTTTGGCGGCTACATGAATTCTCGTGATGACTCCATCCCATCTAGCACAGGGGTCCTAAGGCCCACTACTCTCCTTCTTCCATTCACTCTGAATCTGTCTACAAAAATTCTGAGAGGCCAAATGCACTTTATTGAAGGAAAAAGGCACATCAACCGACTTCGCCTTCATTGTGGGCACGTAGAAGGACCAGGTAATCGGGATGTGGTCCGACAAACTCGTCTAGGCTACATAATCCCCCTTCATTGGTGTATGCATCCACCACCCTTCGTCGGAGGCATAGAAACGATCCAGCCAACCTGATCTAAATTTCGACCCTGCTCTACCATTTAGCCAAGTGAGCCCTTCCAGGCTGTCGTGAGTGATCAAACTCTATGCAGTCCACCAAGCCTTTGCTAAGTGAAAGGTCTTCCCAAGCATCGCGCTCAAAACTTCTAGAACCAAGACCCTGCCCACCACCTTTTGATCAATCTTCTAATGATTTACGTGCATCATGGAAGAAATTGAACCTATTGTCTTTGACCCTACCCACGTTCCTGGCCGCATCCTTGATCATTTTTCGTGAAATTGCATATGTGCTTAGCTCCCGGACTATGGGCCCCTAGTGACTGTCATCCAGCTTTTGATCCTCTAAGAGTCTCTTCCTTTGGTTGGCTTCTGGGAGCTCTTCTTCATTGTACATAGCCGGCTGAGGGGAAGCATCTGGCTAGGAGGATGATCCTCTCCCCCCTGTATCTCGACCGGTTTGCCCTACTTCTTACCATCACCTCCTGCATCATTGGAAACGACGGACGAGACTTTGATTTGTAGTGTGACTGAGGCTAGGTTCACACCACCTGCCCAGACAGGGTGGTGTGAAAAATGGAAAGGACATGCCCGTCGGGTGTGTTGGTTCACACCAGCAGTGGACAAGTCATATACAGCGTGAGTAGTCAACTCTCATTGGCTCGATGGTTGAGGAAAAATCTATGGACCATTTGTCGTCTAGTGATAATCATTCGCATGACTTTCTTTTGAGCTTGGGCGGCCTCACTAGGTTGGACAACTTTTTGTGGTCTATTTATCCGGGCCTGCGAGCCCTATTCATCCACAAGAGAGATAACGACCCTTTCATTTCTTTTTTGCAAACGTTCAGCGGGTGGTGAGTTGACATCTAGAACTTTAAAATTGACATAAATTGACATTAAATCTTTAGGCAGACAGCACAGTGCGATCAATACAAAATTCAAGCTTTGGTGGAGCCACTTGTCACGCTATTCTAGTCAAGCCATGAGCCATGTGTCACGCTATTTTGAGATTCTTTAATAAAGACGCTATATATTTGCCTAAAGATGCTTTGCTTTTTTCCTGCCTAATAATATACCGAGTCTTCAGCTCCAATTGTGCTCAGTTCTTTAGTTTGTCATCTTTAGCTCCAAGCGTGTTAGCATGCTATAGGTGCGTGTCTTCATCCTCTCCCTTTAGTTCGAGCGGTGTTGAGATCAAGGATTGAAAGTTTCAGAACGAATCTATAAGGGAGGAATTAAAGAAAAGGGAGCAGGGTTGTCATGAGCAGGAGCAAAGGTGCAGGATTTCGAGGAGGGGGGTTGGGCGTGTCTGCGGGTGTATGGACAAGGGAAGTAGAGGGGGAGCGGATTGCGATGCAAGGAAGATGAGCAAGGACGCAATAGATTCTTTGTAGCTCGGAGCTGCGAGCAGGGGGTGAACATGGAAGCTTGCTTTGAGCTCATTGAGCAGAGAGCGGCAGGAAGGATGGCATGGATGCTGAGCTTATTCTGGCATGACGTTGATACTACTGTTGTGCGAGTGAGGGTGCTACTGATGATGCCAAGCGTAGAGGAGATGCTTTTGCACAGGCGTTCCGTGCCCACCTTGCAAGGTTCCGGGAAGAATCGGCTGCTAATCTTTTGGAATTGAGAGAGTTCCACTTTATGGATGCATACCGAGCAATAACAGAAAGCCGACCAATTGTAAGATGTCATCAATCGATATTGAATTCGGTGTTTCCTGCTTTCAGAAACTACGTGCTTTAAATTAAGCACACTAATGGCAAAACACATCAAGTTTATGACTAGAAAGTTCTCTGAATCTTAAGAAAATTTTGCCAGATTTTCTAATGCATCAAGCTTTGAAGGTATTCACAAGGCGGCCAAAAGTACGCAGTAAAACATGAGCAAAAAGTGAATCTGTTGTCATGCATGATCAATCCAAATGGTCATTTAGCTTGGGAGTTTAGAATAACGCACTTATGTTATGCGTGACGCTTAAAGTTCAATCTGTTCTCCTCCATCTCTCAAAGTTGGCACAGTTCACTTCATTTTCTTTCTACATCCTCCTAATGAAGCTTCGTTGGCAGTTCTACCTTATCTCTTGATGGAACTTGATGCAATGGAGGAGGTATGGCGGCAACCTTCTAGGGAGAGTTGCCTATTTAATTCATTTTCCTGATGTTTCTTCAAACGAATTCCTTGTCGTCTTTCTGTAGTTCCCCAACTCAAGGACGCGATCAATTCCAAGCATCTTGGGCTATGTGATCAACTATAGCTCATGATCCACGGCTATATGCTTAATTGTGCAGGGCTTTTACTGTGTGATCAATTGTAGCGGATAATGTCCAACAGTCCAACGTTGTCTCATCAATTACAGTTAATGATCTTTATCAGCTACATAATCAACTTCAGCCGATGATGTTCTTCAACCTATTCCATTATTTATTAGCAAAACAGAGAATGTTGCCGGTAGTGGACCCGAGCTGACAAACCCTCTCAAAAAGGCCAAAGCTAACTCGATCGGCCTTCATTAGATCGAGCAAGGGAAGGCCACTCCAAGACTGGAATTGATCGAGTTCTCGAGTTGATTATACAATCCAAGGCTGCCGTGTTGATCCATAGTTTAGATGTGTGTGTGTGTGAGAGAGAGAGAGAGATTGCTACTTCATTGAGCTTATCCCTGTGCTCAACATCTAGCCCACTATCTTTTAATAACACTTTCCGCAAAACATTTTATGCTATTTGGACTCATGAAACATACAATTGATCTACATGATGGATGGTTTTGACATTCCGCTTCCTAAGAAAAAGTTCTTGTTTAAACAATAAATACTCATAGATTTTGTGTGTCGCAGGATCTCCTACTATGTATGACATTGGATTCCATATGCAAAGTTGGATTAGCCTTGCTAGTTCTCTCCTAGTTGTACCTTTTGGGAAATCTTTTGATACTCCAAATGGCATAATTACCTTAAGAGCTTGTGTAGAGCTATACCAGAGTGGGACGATCATTGAGATATATTGTATGAGTCGCAAGAAAATGCGTCGACCTTGGCAAGTTGATGACTTTGATGCTTTCCGCAATAGGTAGTTAGGTTGTGAGGACCTCATGCCCCCCAAACCACACAGGCGGCGGGCTCTTGTCTTTGTTGACAATTCGGGTGCGAATATTGTTTTAGGCATGCTTCCTCTAGTTCGTCCTCTAGTTCGTGAGCTACTGAGATGTGGTGCTGAGGTTGTGTTTATTGCAAACTCTCTACTAGCCATAAATGATGTTACTGCAAGCATGCTGCCAGGCTTAGTAGCTGCTGCAGCAAGCGGTTGCAATGACTTCTAAGTACCACATATTAAAATCCTTGCATCGAGTAGTAACACCTGCTTGATGAGTTTTTTTCTAGCTTTTTGAAGCATCTTCATGCAACTGCTTATTCTTCGCTTTGTGCTCTTGCTTAAGAGTGACAACATCACTCAAAATGGATGCACATTAGGGAACCAAGTGGACACTACAGAGGCAGCCCAAGACATTTGAGGGGAATCTAATGCGAGTAGAGTGGGAAGCAGCCAGTGCAAGAGGGCCCATGCCGTGAAGGCGAAGGGCACTAGCTGCCATGGCTCTTGAGTAGTGCCGCAAGCAATTCTAAATTCAAAAAGTCAGAATCTGATGACATATAATGAACCTTTCTTACTCTATCTCTCATACACACAACAAAGAAACTATTTTCAATTCCCACCCAGTAACAATCCACACCAGATCAAAGAACCACCACAAATCTGCTTATCAATGCATGTAGCCTTCCAGTATCTGGAGTTGGTTTTCAAAGTTCACACGCATGCAAGCTGGGTATAGTTGCATGCAATCTTCGTATCATTATAACTGCTTAGAGGTGATGTACCATTCATTAGGTAGCCCACCTCTATGTATTCGGTTATTGCTTGTGATTGATCTATGTGTGCCTCCTTCGCCTCCTTCTCATCCTATCTTCTCTCAAACTTCAAATCCAGATTTCATAGTAGTCCTACGTATCGATCTATTTTCAAAGATCACATGCATGCAAGCTGGGTATAGTTGCATGCAATCTATGCATCATTATAGCTTCTTAAAAGTGATGTACCATTCATTAGCCCGCTCTATATATTTGATTACAGCTTGTGATTAATCCATGCCTGCCTCCTTCTCATCCTATCTTCTTGTCATAGTAGTCCTACGTATCGATCTATTATAGTAGGCTAGGCCGCTCTTGTTTTTCCATTCCAAAATTCGATCATTAAAATCCTTACGAAGATCTCAATTGATTTGGCATTTAACTTGTTAGGTTCAGGTTTTGGATTGATACATTATTTAGGTAAGGAGATTTCTTAGCAATTTCATTACATATTATAAATCCTAAACACTTCTAAATATTTACATTACAAAGATTGCGATTGATTGATAAACATTATTCCATACAAGGACGTTCCTTAAACAAGTACATTCACTATTTCCTATAACCTTCTTTATCAAAATAAAAACAACCAAAATTTTCTTTTAAAAAATATACATTATGCAATATACAAAATACATTATGCGATTTACAAAATACAAGATGCAAGGTCCCAGAAAACGGCACATTCCACATTATGCAATTTGCAATATATACAAGATACGATATCCCAAGGAACGGCACATTCCTTGGTCTTATAATTTTTGGAGAGAAACTGTGCCAACTCTCCCCCAGACATGAATGTGTAGTTACACGAACATGTGGTTATATGTATTATGAAATTTGTGCTAAGATGATCATGTTTTCACATGATCATATGGTTTATATGCAAGATTTGAACAACGCTACATAGTTATATATAACAATAAAATGTAGATTTATCATGCATTTTCAAGTGTGTTTTGTTTGTTGTATACTTTCATGATGTATCTTTACATTTGCAATGTAGAGTGATGAAGACGTGACTTATCATCGCATGGACTGCAAGCAATTAATATGGGCAATCATCTACGATCACATCTAAAGACCAAGTATTTTTATAATATATTTGGTGTCATTCATAGAAATGAAGCAAACATTTACGGAAAAGCGAGCCTGTGCTTCTCTTATATCTCTTACGGCGAAGTATCCCGTACGTGAGAGGAGGGAGGCTCGCGGGAGGTCCGGTGAGAGGAGGGAGGCTCGCGGGAGGCTCGCGGGAGGTCCGGAAGGGGTGGAGAGATTAATTAGAGATATAAAAGATGGCGACCACGCAGAGAAGGCTCGGGGATATGGTCGCTCGCGGGAGGTTCGGGGATATGGCGACCACGCAGCGAGGGTTGGCAGAGGCAGTGTCTGGCAGAGGCAGCAGACTGCCAGACATTGCGCGGACCAGAGTGGGGGCAGATTAGTCAGTGGCAGAGGCTGGAGTAAATGGGGCGACGGCTGGAGTAACTCTGGCTGCACACGTGGCACCATGCGAGGGGCCGTCAGCGAGGGACACGCAGTCTTCCAGAGCCATCGCGTCAGCTTGCAGAGCTTGCAGTGCAGTGTGCACCGCGCGCGAAAATCGATGCATGGCAGAGGCAAACTGCCAGACACTGCGCGGACCAGAGTGCAGGTAGACTAGATGGGGCATGACGTGAACTTCGAGAGCAACACCAGGTGGCATGGCGGCGTGGAGGATAGGGAGGCTTCGAGTTGCCACATGGCGTCGCCCAGCGTGGGAGCAGAGAGACATCGTGGAGGCAGTGCACAGAGGGTGCACGGATTGGTATCATTCATGAGGACCCGAGGTTGGCGGCTGTTGCAGGTGCACTGTGCTGTAAATGCATGGCGGCGGGGTTTTGAACGACTGCGCGGCGCGCCAACCCACCTGGGCACTCTCCAGCTCTTCAGAGTCGCCTCTCACTCCAACCTCCTCCACTTTCGCCGCCCCTGCTCCAACCTCCTCCAAATTCCCCATCTCACTCTGTCCATGGCCGTTCCGACTCCCGCCTCCCCTCCGTTCTAACTCCGATTCGCCTCCCCTTCGTTTCACCTCGCGCCTGACAACACGCGCGCCACCTCTGTTCTTCCGACACCTACGTGCCCTCTGTTCTTCCGACACCCACCTGACAGTGATCGTCCCCTTCCACATCTTGACAGATTTCTGGAGTCTCTTGACATCTTGACAGACGGAATCTTGGTTGGAGCGGACGGAATCAATCAAGCTCTCCTATGTTCCATTGGAAAAAAGGCATAGTCTTTCTTTTTACATCAGTGCATGCTCTCTCTCTCTCTCTCTTACTCTCTACGTTTTTAGGATAATTTTTTAAAAACTCTCTCTCTCTCTCACTCTCTACGTTTTTATCCCTATCTCTCTCTCTCTACGTTTTACTCTCTCTCTCTACGTTTTTATACCTAGAGCAAAACGTAGAGAGAGAGAGATATAGGGATAAAAACGTAGAGAGAGAGAGAGATCTCTACGTTTTGCTCTCTCTCTCTCCGTTTTTATCCCTAGAGAAAAATGTAGAGAGAGAGAGAGATAGGGATAGGGATAAAAACGTAGAGAGAGAGAGAGATAGGGATAAAAATGTAGAGAGAGAGAGAGAGAGAGGATAAAAACAAAGAGAGAGAGAGAGAGAGAGAGAGAGAGAGAGAGAGAGAGAGAGAGAGAGATTTTGATTTAAAAATGAAAAAATTTATGGCACTTTTAGATACTAATATTTTTAGCATAATATAAACATGTCTTGAATGTGGAGAGAGAGAGAGAGAGAGAAAGAGAGAGAGAGTGAAACAGAGAGAGAGAGAGAGAGATTTTAATATGTTTAACGTTTTAATAGCATTTTTTAGCATGTTAAAACATTTATGGCACTTTTTAGATACTAATATTTTTAATGCTTTAATAATATATTTTTAGACATTTTATGATCATATAACAATAATAATATTATAGTATGTTTTTAAGATAATAAATTTAATCTAAAATAAAAATTTCTAATTTTTAAGATGTTTTTAATGAAGCAATTAATATTTCTAATGTTTTGAAAACATGTTTCAAGATGATTTTAATCATATATTTTTATAAGATTTTACCATGTTAGAAACATTTATGGCATTTTTAGATACTATTTTCAACGTTTTAATAATATATTTTTATAATTATTTTAAATATAATTATAGTATGGTTTTAAGATACTATTTTTAATCTAAAAGAGAAAATTTTAGATATTTTATGATCATATTAGTTCCATAATCATTTAACATAATAATATTATAGTATGTTTTTAAGATAATAAATTTAATCTAAAATAGAAATTTCTAATTTTTAAGATACTAATTTTTAAGATGTTTTTAATGAAGCAATTAATATTTCTAATGTTTTGAAAACATGTTTCAAGATGATTTTAATCATATATTTTTATAAGATTTTACCATGTTAGAAACATTTATGGCATTTTTAGATACTATTTTCAACGTTTTAATAATATATTTTTATAATTATTTTAAATATAATTATAGTATGGTTTTAAGATACTATTTTTAATCTAAAAGAGAAATTTATTATGTTTTTAAGATACTATTTTTAAAGATGCTTTTAATGAATCAATTTGATAATAATAATTAATACTAATAATGTTTCAACATGTTTCTCTCTCTCTCTCCACATTCAAGAACATGTCCCCACATTCACATGTTCCCACATTCAAGAACATATTTTTATTGTTTTGCAAACATCTTTTGAAAACATTAATATGTGAACATGTTCTTGAATGTGGAGAGAGGGAGAGAGAGATTTAGATTTTAATACGTTTTTAAAACAAAAACATTTATGGCATTTTTTGATACTAATATTTTTAACGTACTATAAACATACCATAAACATGTCTTGAATGTGGAGAGAGAGAGAGAGCATGCTAAGGCATTTTTAGATACTAATATTTTTAATGTCTTAGCAGAGCATGCCTTAGCATGCTCTGCTAAGACATTAAAAACCATAGACCCCATGTTTTTAATTTGCTTCAATAATAATTGTTATTTTTTTAATGTTATGCAAACATGTTTTATTGACAGCTGCCCAGTTGAAGTGCCAGCTCTCCCTCTAGCAGACGGAATCTTGCCTCGAGCGGACGGAATCGATCGAGCTCTCCTTGGGAACAAGGCATAGTCTTTTTTTTAGCATGCTCTCTCTCTCTCTCTCTCTCTCTCTCTCTCTCTCTCTCTCTCTCTCTCTCTCTCCACATTCAAGAACATGTTTTTATTGTTTTGAAAACATCTTATGAAAACATTAATATGTGGACATGTTCTTGAATGTGGAGAGAGAGAGAGGGAGAGATTTAGATTTTAATATGTTTTTAAAACAAAAACATTTATGGCATTTTTAGATAATAATATTTTTAACGGCTTTTTTTTAGTATGGTCTCTAGATTTTCGGGGGGAGAGGGGGGGGAGGGATGTATGTTTGACATATTGCCATATCTTTAAAAAAATGCATGAAATGGGCAATAATGATCGACATTTCTTATACTTTATAAGGACAAACCTTCATTGAGAATGTGTTATAATGTAGGGCAATAGGTTAGGGGCTAATGGTGAGAAATAATAAGGTGTATTCCTTGAGGCAGTAAATCCCATATGGGCAAGAAGGTGATGGTGAGGAGAGGTGATGGAGAGTTCAAGAGTAGTTGCACCACAAGGAGAAAGCAAAAAGAGAAGCATTTATTTCGGGGGGAGAGGAGGGGGGGGAGGGATGATTCGTGGGGAAGGTAGTAGGGTTGAAAAGTTTGTTTGTGGCCGTTGATGAGAAAGGCATGATGTAGCTTAGAGAGCAGGTTTGGGTTGTAGGATTGAGAGGGAGAAGGACATTGTTCGGGGCATATAGACCTTGGGAATGTCCCTGTAGATGAGTATGGGAGGTAAAAGAAGCGTTTGTAAATCAATATAGCTTGCATCATAGCTTAAAGGAGATGAAGATTCTTCAATAGGGAGTTCAGCATTAATTAAGCATCCAATATAGGAGACTTTGATAGATGTCTAGGAATAGATAGAAATGTGTCCAAAGCCAATGGTGGTGGGCGTTCCATAAATTTTAGGCAGTGTTGGTAATTAGACTTGGTGCATGATGATTCGTGGGGAAGGTAGTAGGGTTGAAAAGTTTGTTTGTGGCTGTTGATGAGAAAGCCATGATGTTGCTCAAAGAGCAGGTTTGGGTTGCCAAATCTGTCAGGAGGGGTGAGAGGGAGAAGGACGTTGTTGGGGGGCATGTAGACCTTGGGAATGTCCCTGTAGATGAGGATGGGAGGTAGAAGAAGCGTTTGCAAAATGGTGTAGCTTGCATCATAGCTTAAAGGAGATGCCCTTCTTCAATAGGGAGTTCAGCATCAATTAAGGATCCAATGTAGGAGGCTTTGATAGATGTATAGGATTTGTCTCAATCTTTAAAGCCTTGAGTCTAATGCAGTTTGACAAATGAGTCAATATACATCCCTAAAAATGTGTTTCTATTTTGTTTCGGCCGCAGTTTGCAAGGATGACTTCTGCCATTGTTCCCCACATTGAAGAGGAAATTTCTGGCATTGTGGTGCCGTCCTTTTGTGAACGACGAAGTGTGTGTGAAATGCAACAAGTTGCAAGGGCAGAGAGTTCTACGATTTCTGACATTGTCGTGTCATCTTTTCATGAACGACGAAGCCTTCGTGCAATGAAACGAGTGGCAAGAGCGAGGGCTTCCACTGGTGGGACAAATCAGACAGCTAAGTGCTTCGCCAAACAAAATGGTGTTACTGTTAAGTCCATCCATGAACATCGCACTTTTGCTATAATGAAACGTCTTAGAGGGGAGGGACCTTCCACCCGTGCAAAAAAGTATGCAAGGAAGTGTCTGTCATCTTCAAGGCGATATGGTCTCTCTATTATGCGTCCTTTGAAGTCCATTCAAAATGTATGCGAGCATAATGGTGATGTGAATGCTATGAATACAAGATATCTAACATCCTTATGGAGAGAAGTCCATCCTGAAAATGATGGAGTGGTAACAGAGGGTAGGGGTGCATCCTCTGAAACTCTCATTGAGAGGATTGCTCATATTGAGAATAATGTAAATGACACGAACCAATATGTACGACAACTTTTAGGGGGGGGTGAAGAAGGCTCAGTAGTATGTGATAGAGGATGTAGGTTGCAAGTTGACAAGCTAAAAGAGCAAGTTGATCTATTGTGCACCGAGGTGTCAACATTCAAAATTGGTTTGAAGAGGCTAACAGCCTTGATGACAAGGATGAGCCGTAAGTTGGAGCGCATTACAGCTCATGAAAATTGAGATGGTTTTGGGACTTCTATATTGCTTTTTGTAAAGCATCGCAAAGTTCTTCTATGTTATTTGCATATTGGGGTCAATCTTAAGTTATTTAGTAGGATAGCCTTTTGTGCCTACCACACAAAACTTCTGTATTTGGTTTTCAATTGCAATAATAAATTTTTTTGAGCTTTCTTATCTTTATTTGATATATGTGGCAATGTAAGTCAAATTAATGTAAATAGAAATACATGGATATCTATGAGCTACAATTGATGGAGTATCGTTATATGTCATGGAAGGTAAGGAAGAAAGATTGATGAGTGAAATATATGTGAGTAACCTTGAATGATCCTAAGTCCTTCAGATACATTTATTTAATGTGCTCTCTTTTTGAGTACATATTTAATTATGATATTAGCGTATGTCATGCATGTAGATACATACATACACACAACTTACCTACATATATTGCTCATGTTCATGTACTCACACCCTTATGTTGTTCATCTTAGTTCCCAATCTTTGTATTTACTAGAATACATGTTACAAGAATGTCTGATCATCATATTCTTTAGGTTGCATCTACATACATGGCATTGAGTCTTTCCATACATATGTTTGCATGAATTTACACATATATGCATGCAATTATGCACTCATGTGCATGCACTCATACCCACAAAGCATTTACACCTACATATGTTTCATGGATGCATATCTTAAGCGAAAAGGTGAAAGCTTCATGCTACGAAATTACAATAGGAAGTTATAGGCTATTTTTGCATTTTGCATTGTCAAGCATTCCATTTAGCATGCATGAATATTTCTATTAGTTGACTCCATTTGGCATGCATCATTACTTCTACCAAATGAGTCCATGTACACTCCATTTATTTGATTGACAATTTAATCCTTTGCCTTATATGCCATAAATCCCAAACCTTATATATATATATATATATAGAGAGAGAGAGAGAGAGAGAGAGAGAGAGAGAGAATAAGATATATATAGTTCTGTTCATAAACAGACAATGGCAAAAGAAACAAGTTGTCATAGGAGAAAATTATGGGATTCAACACGCACGGCGCGTCGCAGTATTGCCAGACAGAGAACAATGTTGAAAAAACAAGGTTTTAGACACATGGAGCCAATTGTAGAGGTTGTTCATTGCAGACAACATAATCAAATGCAGGGACATAATGATATACAATGGAATGTAGATAATTTAACTTCTCTTGATAAGAGAAGTTTATTGCGTTCAACACGTAAGGCACGTCGCAATGTTGCTAGGCAGAGAACAATGCTCAAAAAGCAAGGTACAAGTACAACTATGGAATGTATGAGTACGGAGTTTGCTGATAGTCTTAGAGAAGGGAATGTTTTTTGTACTGCAATTAGAAGTGTGAGAGTGCAGCCACATGCAAGCATGGATTCTCACTTTCTAGAGCCAGCAGAATCTACTTTTTGCCCCAATGGTGCACCGAATGTGCAGCATTGTGTTGTTGGGGGAAGAAATACAATAGATGCTCCAGTAATAGGTACAACAATTCAATTGGATGCAGTTAGAGATTATGGGCAATCAAGGGCACGAGAGCATGTTGTTGGCAGCAATAGGAATGCATGTTTAGGGTCTAGGGGGATCCTATCTATCCTGCATCGATTTCCATTAAGGGATGACATAGGGCACCCATCTTTGTATCCATTGGTTTTCAATAGTCCTGTTGTTCATTCACTTGGAGGTATGGATTGCATATGCAGTTTTTGTCATGCTCAATTGTGGAAGCAAGAGACCAGAAGTATGCATCGGGTTGTGGGAAAGTATTGTTGTAAAGTTGGCCGTGTGTCATTGTTGCCATTGGAAGATCCACCAGAGATTTTAAAAGTTCTACTTCATGGAAGTGACGCTAGAAGCAGATCATTTAAGGATAATATAAGAGCCTATAATAGTGTCATGGCGTTTGCCTCATTGGGAGCCCAAGTTGATCAAATGTTTTCTGGGAATAGTGGTATACATAATTTTCGGATTCACGGCACAGTGTATCATCGTGTTGGGAGTTTGCTACCTGATGAGTCTAGACAGGAGCTTCCACGGTTTGCACAATTATATGTCCATGATACAGATCATGAGTTGCAAAACCGTTTGGATGGGATGCCTGGTTTGAATCTTGGCATTTTGGAATTGTTGCAAAGGATGATGCATGAATGCAATCCGTATGCCAATGCACTGGTTGCTGTGGGGGAAGTATTGAGAAGAAATCCACATGCAAACTTGAAGATGGTAATTTGTGAGAGCCGGTCAACCTCAAGACAGTACTTGGTCCCAATAGCTAGCGAGGTTGCTGCTATCATGCCAGGGCAAGGGGATGATTCTGATGTTGGGAATCGAGACATCCAGTTTTTAAGACGCAATGGATTGATAACCAGAATATCAAATTTGCATCGATCATACATGTCTCTCATGTATGTTCTTCTATTTCCCCGAGGGGAGGATGGATGGCATTTATATATTCCTTATAGAGATGTTCCTACTCACGTATCATTACATGATGTACAAAGGAAAAATTGTGTGACACAGAGACAGTATTATGCGTACCGTCTGCAGGTAAGGCCTGATACAAGTGCGTGCCTTCTACAAGGGGGGAGATTATTGCAACAATATATTGTTGATGCATATAGTAGTATGGAAGAGTCCAGATTGGTGTGGATACGTAACAATCAATCTTCTTTACGTGCAGAAGTTTATCAAGGATTGATGGACATGCTAAACGCAGCTGATGCGGTCCATAATGTATTGGGCAATGCTGTCGGACGTAGAGTTGTGTTGCCATCCTCTTTTACAGGAGGACCACGGTATATGTGCCAGTTATACCAGGATGCAATGGCAATTGTGAGAAAAAAGGGTAAACCAGATTTGTTTATTACCTTCACCTGCAACCCAAAATGGTCAGAAATATCTGAAGGATTGTTGCCAGGTCAAAGAGCACAAGATCGCCCGGATTTGACAACCCGTGTATTTTATCAAAAACACAAGGATCTGATACAGTCGATTATAAAGCATGATTTGTTTGGAAAAGTTGCTGGGTACGTATGTGTGATTGAGTTTCAAAAGAGAGGTCTTCCACACTCACACATACTATTGATTTTGGAAGGTGCATTCAAACCTACTCAGGTTGGTCACTATGATCAATTGGTATGTGCAGAAGTTCCAGATAAAACCCTTTTCCCTGAGTTGCATGAGATTATTGCACAATGCAATGTTCATGGCCCATGTGGTGTACTTAATGTCTCTGCTCCTTGCATGTTTGATGGCAAATGTAGTCGTCACTATCCACGTCCCTTCTCTCAGTCTACTGTGGTGGGTAACGATGGTTACCCTATCTACATGCGTCGAGATGATGGTAGAAAGATACGGGTGAAAGAGGGTATAGTGGATAATCGCTGGATTGTGCCATTCAATCCTTTCCTCTCTATGAAGTACAAGGCACATATCAACGTTGAAATTTGTTCCACAATTACTGCAGTCAAGTATTTATATAAATACGTGTATAAGGGACATGACAGAGCAACCGTCAGGATGCAGATAAATCGTGTGGAAGGACAAGGACAACTACACAACCCAGTTGATTGTGGAATTGATGAGATAAACTATTACCTAGATTCACGTTATGTATCAGCATCAGAAGCATGCTGGCGCATTTATGAGTATGATATGCATGATGAAAAGCCAGATGTACAAAGGTTGCAAGTCCATCTTCCGATGTTGAATAATGTGATATTCAGAGATGATGATGATTTGCACAATGTGGTCGATAGGGAACAGAACAGAAAGACCAGCCTCACAGAATGGTTCACTTACAACCGATTGCAACATGATGCAGATAATTTGCTTTACAGTGACTTTCCATGCGAGATGGTTTGGAACAAATCCAATAAAAAGTGGTCTAGAAGAAGGCAGGGCAATAGCATTGGTCGGATGTATAACATTTCTCCATCTACTGGTGAATTATATTTCATGCGTATGCTACTTAACGTTTGCAAGGGTTGTAAGTGTTTTGATGACTTGCGCACTTTTGATGGGCAAGTTTACCCTACTTTCAAGGCAGCATGTATAGCTAGAGGGTTATTGGAAAGTGATGAGGAATGGTTTATCTGCATGCAAGAGGCCGTTTTACATCAAAATAGCACACAGTTGAGGCACCTTTTTGTTGCAATTTTGATTTTTTGTGAGCCAACATCTCCAGGAATTTTGTGGGAAAGATTCTCAGACGATCTATCGGATGATTTCTTCCATGCATTCGAATCAAGTATGGTTGACCGTCGTGGATTGGCACGGAAGGAGGCTCTATGGCACTTGGAGCATATTCTCCAACAACATGGGAGAAGGTTGGTAGAGTTTGATGGATTGCCTACCTTGGATAGATCATGTGTATTGGCAGCTACAAATGTTCTATTGCAAGAAGAAAGAATGTTTGATTTTGAGAGTGAGGCACGACTTGGTCAACAGATGGAAAGTACCTTAAATCATTGCCAGCGGACTGCCTTCGATCAGATTCTGGCAGCGGTCTATGCAAATGTTGGTGCGATGTTTTTTCTTGATGGTCCAGGAGGATCTGGAAAGACTTTCCTATACAATTGTTTGCTTTCTAGGTTGCGTGGGGAGAGGCATGTCGCTTTAGCATGCGCTTCTTCTGGGATTGCAGCGTTGTTACTAAGTAATGGACGCACAGCACACTCGCGGTTCAAGATACCACTGGATTTGGATGCCACCAGCAGTTGCAATATAAAGGTTAACAGTCATCTTGCAGATGTTCTGAAGATAGCAAAGTTGATAATATGGGATGAGGCACCTATGACTCATCGATTCGCATTTGAGGCACTGGATAGGACGCTGCAAGATATCATGTCAAATGACCAACTGTTTGGTGGAAAGGTGGTGTTGTTAGGGGGGGATTTTAGGCAGGTCTTGCCAGTTATTCCCAAGGCAAGACGAGAAGATATTGTCAATTCTACATTGTGCCACTCAAGGATTTGGAGATGCATCAAGGTATTGAAGCTGGTACAGAATATGCGGGTTATTCAGGAAGGTGATAATTCAATAGAGCAGGAATTCATACAATGGGTGTTAGATATTGGAAATGGAACTAGCAGGCATATAAGAGAAGACACTGTTGCAATCCCATCAAAGATGCTTTTAAGGACAAACTCTATGGAAGGTCTGATTGAGTGGGTGTATACAGGACTTACAAGGGTTGTGGATTATGCATCGTATTTTCGAGACCGCGCTATTCTCGCACCTCGAAACCTTGAAGTTGATGCAGTCAATGCTACTGCACTAAAGGCAATGCCTGGCGAGGAAAAGGAGTATCTAAGTGCAGACTCAGTAGAGAGCTCATGTGGAGATTCTTTTTTGTATGCAGTAGAGTATCTTAACACACTCGATCTTGGTGGTGGATACCCACCTCATCGGCTGGTTTTGAAACAAAATGCTCCTCTCATTTTGTTGCGCAATCTAAATCCTCGACAAGGATTATGCAATGGGACTCGGCTGATATGCAAAGAGTTCCACACGAAGGTATTGGAAGTTGAGATTATCACTGGTACCAATGCTGGAGATAGGATGTTCATTCCAAGAGTAACTTTCATTCCCAGTAACTTGAAACTTCCATTCGATATGAGAAGAAGGCAATTTCCTGTTCGGCTAGCATTTGGCATGACGATAAACAAGGCACAGGGCCAAACAATGTCTATCCTAGGCTTATACTTGGCGACACCGGTGTTTAGTCACGGGCAATTATACGTGGCTTTCTCGCGTGTCCGATCATCAAATGCAGTCAAAGTATTCCTTCCAGAGAGTGTGGATCGAGTTAGTGATGAGGATGCTGAAATGAGTTGTACCACAAATGTTGTATACAAAGAGGTTTTACAATTGGCATCAAGAAGAACCTAGCAGTATGCCAATGCTCTTTGAAAGCCTCTTCAGACTTTGGTGGGTGATAAATTTTCACAGTCTTTTTTGTATCGTTGTGTTCTTTTAGGCAATCAAAGGTCTATCAATTGTAAGCCTTTGAAGTGTGGATTAAAAATTGGTGATGACTATTTTTGTATAATTTTCATGAGCTCATTTCATATTCCATTCAAACAATGTCGTCTCTAGAATTTTGACAATGTATGATTTTTGTGAGTTTTATGGGTTCACGCATTGTTATTTTTTCTTCAAATTATGGATTATCAAATGTACTATAACTAATTTTCTTTTTAATTTGTGGCTTGGTGAAGCCTTTTAATTTCTTCTCTATATTTATGTTGACACATCTATTGTTACTGTAATATGATATGTATTGTTATTGTAATATGATATGATAGGATGGCAGCGTCATTTACATTCACCACCGAGACAACTGTACAGGTAGCAGGTACATAATTGTGTAGTAGTCAGTTGCTAAGTTGACTTATTTAATAGTATAGTCATTTACCTTTAGGAATATACAGATCCCGATGGTTGGAGAGCTGGGGTGCGCGCCCAGCTATTGGTTGACATCTTGGAGTTGGAGAGCTTTATTGGGTAGATAACCTATATATATATTTATTTATTTATTATTTTTTTTCATATAGGTGAAAGCTACTTAGGTTACATATATAAGTGAATAAACATGATATTATTTTCCTTTAGGGCGGTTCCCGACTCAAGTTTTGCAATGAATCTCCTCGGTCCAGCGTATGATGGGGTGGAACGTCTCAATCTTGGATATTTTGCCGTGAGTTCTCAGCGTCTTGCTGGGAATAATAGTCCCCAGACCATCTATGTGCGCTTCATTGGGTACCTGGAGCCGATGGGAACAGATGTATTTTATCGAGGGGCGAACGGAGACTTTGTATATGCATTTATGTACCACATACACACTCCTGTGCGCCAGCGTAAGTATTCTAATTAATGTGGAGTATTATTAAGACACAATTCTAAATTTTCCTTGATTTAATGATTATAATTCTTAAATGACCTTTTTGCCTTGCGTAGGTCGACGCCGCGCACGTGTGGTGGTGCGTGGGGTGGGACATAGACGTAGTCTATTTTCTTAGGGGAGCTGATATAGACACTCTGTATGTAGATATATGAATTTGTAAGATTTTGTAGTACTCTTTTATAGAGCGTATATTTTGTTAGGTATGCTAATTTTAAGTAAATCTTATTTTGTTGTGTTTATTGAAGCATGCACATATACGTTTATACTCAAACAAATTCATAAATTCTATTTATTTATACTCAAACACGTTTATTTCAAAAAAAATCATGAATTCTATTTATTTATACTCAAACTAATGTATCCCCATAGACCAAGATTGATTGTGTTACAATCTAGCACTACATTGGCATACAATGCATTACGCACATAATCTTGCAAAATTCCATATATGAAAGCAAAGAGGGGATATGCATACAAACATGTTTAATACAAACAAATTCATGAATTTTATTTATTTATACTTAAACTAATGTATCCCATAAACCAACATTCATTGTGTTGCAATCTAGCACTACATTGGCATACAATGCATTACGCACGTAATCTTGCAAAGTTCCATGTATGAAAGCAGAGAGAGGATATGCATACAAACGTGTTTAATTCAAATAAATTCATGAATTTTATTTATTTACACTGAAACTAATGTATCCCATAAACCAAAATTGATTGTGTTGCAATCTAGCACTACATTGGCATACAATGCATTACGCACGTAATCTTGCAAAATTCCATGTATGAAAGCAGAGAGGGGATATGCATACAAACATGTTTAATTCAAACAAATTCATGAATTTTATGCACTTAATCTTGCAAATTTTTATGTATGAAAGCAGAGAGGGGGTTTTAGGAAAGCTGTTCGACAAAATTACACTGAGTGAGCCAAGCCAAGCGGTTCCAGTGTTGGAACTTCAGAATTTCTCTTTTGAAATTAAAGATCCCACCTTGAGACCCAGCAGAGCGGGTCTCCAACCCGTCGTAGACGGGTCAGGCTACTCGTATATATAATAGTATACGAAATAAGAAAAGACGAATGAAGCGAACATTTATGAAAAAGCGAGCATGTGCTTATATATAATAGTATTCAAAATAAGAAAAGACGATTACACCATAGTATTCCATCATGGCCATTCATCGATACACATTTAGAAGAATGACAAAACATGTGCTCTAAATTTGTAACAAAAATGAAATATTGTGTGTATTGTGGTAGAGTTGAATTTTCCACGAATTCCTTCTCAAAGTTACGAGTGATACCATCTTTACTAGATTCTGAGGTTGTACCATATGACCTGTCAAATACTTTTCTTAGTGTGTATACTGAGAACAAGAATGATATTTCTCAATAAAACAGAACAATAATGATTTGTGAGGCTTGTATAAAGTCTTCTTTTAGAAAACTGTACTCAGCTCAATATGATCATGACTAAGTTGCAGATATATTTCGAATGCAAATGTTGTAGATCATTGATGTATCTTAATTCAATATTTCCAAAGCAATTAAATCATTAGCAACAGGAATGCTCCAAAGAAGATCAATACTTATGTTGGGATTGACAACAAACATTATTATGTCTTCTCAAACGTGCCTGCCCGATCTAGTTGATAAACTAACGTAAGCTAGCCAGGTCCAACTTTCCTGTTGACATTGAGGCATGTGCATTGAACAGCTGGCTGTCGCAAATTTTCATTAAATCAGTCCTTTTCCTGGAACTGGCTTATGTTCATCGTGTCTGCTCTCTCCAAAGAAACTGTGATTGCCTTCCTCCGTCGTAAGCTTTCCTTTGCAGCTGCGTGCTCTACCACCTTCCAATCTAACATTTCGATTGATCGCCTTCTTGTTTCGAACCTCCTTAAGTCTGAATCTTGATATAAGCTTCCTCCTCGATCTGCCTGCTTTAGCGAAGAAGCGGAGAGTTTAAATGTTTGACTCCATCGTAAAGAAGCTCTCAAAGCGTCCCCCCAGAATACGAATCGTCACTGCAGACGGTCATCACCGGAAGTTTGATGCTCCTACGACTGTTAAAGATGTATTGGCTGAATATCCTGGGCATGATGTTTTCCAATCGGAGAGCAGGTCCAGACCACTCAAGGGCACGGTACTACTGCAACCAGGAAAGAGCTACGTTCTCACACGCGCTCCCCAAAGGCAGAGTTCAAGTACTCGTCTGAGTAATCGTCATTCCCGCAGAACACGGTCGAACAGCAAGAAAATCGCACACGAGGGCAGCCGTCACGTTTCGTTTGCAAGCACGCCTACTTACATCGAGCCTCCAGCGGTTGCTGTTGAAGATGATAGCTTGGTTAGCGAGCCTCCCCAGGATGTGCTTGCAGGATCTGAGAAAAAGGGTACAAGCGTAAAGCTTATTTTGACGAAACATCAATATGAGGAACTTCTCCACGGTGACGATGGCATGGTCGACCAGGTGCTTAATCCCCTTTTCCAAGAATGGAAGCTGAGAAGGTCTCCTTCTCCTCACAATGCCTAGGTTTTTGGGGGAAGACTGCTCATTTACAAACATGTTGCTGCAGAGAGTGCAGAGAGTTTAATTTGTAGCTCTGGTTCTCTGTTCTCTGATTGTGTGCTAAGTTGTTAAGGTCTATTTTGTAGAGCTATCCTTGGTGAATTATGATGTATTTAGATCTTATGTATATACATTTTCTGTAATTTCACAAGAAAATGAAACCTGCAATCTTACATATTGCTTAGTGAAATCTCCGGATATGTATTGGCCCTATCTTTTTGCAGCCAATGCCTCTCGGGTATCTTCGATTGTATGGAATATGCTCTCTCTCTCTCTCTCTCTCTCTCTCTCTCTCTCTCTCTCTCTCTCTCGTTTCTCTCCATATGTAGATGCCCACAAGTTACATTCATATAGGATTAGAATGAGCATGTTTGTGTCATGTTGGGGTTGTGAGTGTCTAAGAATTTTCACTCACCTAACATAATCCTTAAAATGGGTTAGTAAGGGAATGCTTGGAAGGTTCACTAGTATAACTCAGAAAAGAACAAAAATGAATTAGTTGGGGTCTATTAGTCATCGAGTAGAAGGGTGCAAAGAACGAGGGCAAGTGCACGAGGGAGGTGGAATGAAGGGGGAGAGTGGGAGTGAGCATTAAGTAGGTGGATACGAAAATTAGGAGGGATGATACAAAAACTAGTAGATGTTCTGGTGGTTAGAGAATGTGCACATGAGTCTCATGGTAATGGATTCGAATCCCATACTGTGGAGGCCTTATTTGACTATTTTGAAAAAAGGATTTCACCCAATCTTCAAGTATCAAAGAGTAGAGAAATGTGTTAAGAATATCTTCTAAGTGAAGATTATATGAATAGAGATAAAAGGGGAGTGTGGAAGCCGTTGATTCGGCTAGATAGGCAAACTAAATTAGAACATTCGAAGGCGCTTACCCATCTCTCATGAAAAAGTGTGAAATGGTTTTGGAAACTTCTATCGAACATAAGAGGGTATTGATGTCCCTCTTGTATAAATGTGGTTGTTTTCCCTTCTTGTAATGAAGAGTTTTGCATCATGGGAGTAAAAACGTCGGTGTATGAATGTGCGAGGTACGTGAGGATGTGTCAAGTGGAGATATACCCGAGGGGTATGTGAATATATGAGAGAGCTCTTGGAGTTCATTTCAAATAATTTAGTGGCTACACTACCTTCAACTTCATGTCAGATCCTTTGATGAATATGTTCCACAGATTTAGCTTGATAATGAATTTGTGTTTATATAATAATGTCGGTGTGGTCATTGTAATGCTATAATTTTGATTTGAGAGTACTCTTGGAGTGGAAACATTTGAAGGAGCTTTGAGGTCGATAGTCTAAGGGAGTATGTAAAGTGCAACCATGGTGAAGATTCTACCATTTCGAGGGACACAAGGAGAAGATTTGGAATCTTTTCTTTGGAATTTAGTTTGAGTATCACAGTTATTAGGTTGTTCCATGAGTGATCATGCCAAAATACTACATGATATTGTTGAAGGCATGATCTGAAAATGGGATGAGGCCTTCTTGTTGGACTCTACCAAGAAGTATTTGGGAGCCGGACACTACCATGAATTTCGGACTAAGTGCTAGGTAGTGGCTAGAATGAAGCAAAGTTGTAGGATAATTGGAGTTAATAAATGTTTTTTTACAGCAATTGGACAACTTTTGTCAAGGCAATGGTGAGGTAGTCTTTACAATCCGACATGAAACTTTATGGACCACATCTAAGAGGACAAACTTTATGGACCGCGTCTAAGAAGTATTTGGGAGCCGGACACTACCATGAATTTCGGACTAAGTGCTAGGTAGTAGCAAATGCTTTGTTACCGCAATTGGACAGCTTTTGTCAAGGCAATGGTGAGGTAGTCTTTGCATTGGCAATCCGGCATGAAACTTTATGGACCACGTCTAAGAGGACAAACTTATTCGCAAGTCATGTTCTTTTCATTGATTGCTTCTTAAACTCTTTCTGGCATGAAGCACATGAAGATGGAGGTACTTTGCATTGCAACAAAGAAGGAAAGGCTTTGAAATTGAATCTTCATTTGTGATTAGTTAAGCTCTACACCTTTAGCCCTTGAATGCACAATTGCATAGAGCATCTTCAATTGAGGAGAGGACTCCAGATAGGAGTGGGGGCACTTATTATGAATGCCATAAAAGAAGTAATTATTGTAATGAGCGTCCTAAGCTAGAGAACAAGAAAAAGAATTAGCATTACTGCAGCACGTCTTTTCAAGTGAAGAATATGAGGAGCTAATGATGGGAATGGTGGGGTCCGAAAGAATAGGAAGAAGAGGAAGAGAAAGTAGTACCCAAGTGACAACATGAGGAGGAATGCCCTAGTAAGGGTGGTAAGGCATTTAGGAGAAAAATCAACCCATCAAAATTTCCTTTAGGACAAAGTACAACAAGCTATAATTTATTGTTAGGCCTTAGGGGATCTACTATATTTGTCTCCAAAACTATAGAAGGAATGGGAAAATTTAGCAAGCACAAGGATGTTAGAGTCTAGGAAAAGAAGAATGATCTCATGTCAATTTCTAAAAAATAAACATAGATGCAAGGGATGATGTGCTAATTGTTGATGTAATCATTGGTGGCTAGTTGATTTTTAATGCTAACATTCATTGTAGGTGTACATCAACAAATATCATGAGCAAGAAGACCATGAGAGATGCAAGTTTGAAATATTGTAGTATTAAATCTCCTTATCACATCAAATTGGCTAACAACAATTGCTAACATCACTAGAGTAAAAAAAATTCAGAGTAGTAAAGGACCTATGAGTGGATGTTTGTGGAATTTCTATCCCGAACACTTTTGATTTATTCATACCAAGCCAAATGTATAGGTGCCTTGTCTAGGTAAGGTGAAAGTATCTAAGAATTGGGATACGAGGGAACTTATCTTGTAGGGGAGATACAAGACGATATGCTAAGGCATGAAAAGCTCTAAAAGGGAGATTGTTAAGGAGGAGTCTTGAATATCAAGAAGTTCTACCTTTGACTTAGATGATGAAGAAGAAAAGGCCTCATAGGTAAGGTAGGAGTGCCCTTTGGTCTTTGTCCTGATACAAGCTAGGGGAAAGTCATAACTTCACATACGTATCCTTGATATACTACCAATACCACAATTTGATGCATGTGAGTAGTGTTCGAGTGGAAATTTTGAGAGTGTGAGAGATTTTTCAACTTCTCTTGTGTGTCTTTGCTGAGAAGATCAACTACTAAGTTTTAGCTTGATTGATATTGTGAGCAGCAAGATAATGTACACACACACTGCTCTATGAGGGCCCGAGTGGTGTTGGGGGGGCTCAACTGGAGGAGGAAGACCCCCCTCCTGTAGATGGTAACCTCAATGGATGTTCTATTGAAAGATTTCCCTGAATCCAATCACGCACTCGTCTCCTCGTAGGTGTGAGTCCCACTACTTTGCCCACAACTGCTCTGTCTTAAAGCAACCTGATTGCTTTCTTCACCTGTTGCTTTTCTTCTGGAGAAACGCAAAACTTGACAATTTGGGAACTCCAACATGTTGCCATTTGAGCTCCTCTGGCCAGACCAAGGGTCACTGTCAAGGTACAATCCCCAAAAAGGAGCAAGCATAATCTAAACTTTGCCAAGAGGAAGGAAAGGAGTGGGAAAAGGAAAAGGGGTCAAAAGCCCTATGAAAAGCTGGTTGGAAGCGCCAGTGCAACGAAAGTCGCATGTAGCTTGCAAGGAACCCTTTGCTGGTGTCTTTCAAGGAGGCTCTCACGGAAAACCAGACAAAACACCCAGCAAGGTAAACTGTCCACCCAAGGGCTTACTTGAGCTCCACCAAGGGCTTGCCCTAATGGCTCTCCAACCAGGCACCAAGGGGGGCCTGCTCTCGGACCACTTCTAGCACCTGCAGCAGCCACTTCCCAAGCACGAGGGGACTGTACAGGCTGCCTCAGGGTAGCCTGGGTCATGACCCGACACGAGGAAAGGGTACCTAATAGTGCTATAGTGCAGTAAGGGGCGGCCTGCAGCGACCAATGGCGAGCTAACAAGGCAGCAAAGGAGGGTAGAGGAGGCAGATAGCAGAGGCAATGGGGAGGGAGAAGAAGGAAGGGGATGGCAGGGAGCAGCAGGGCGGGAGAAGAAAGGGAAGTTGGAGAGCAGTGAAGCAGGGAGAAGCAACCTTTAGCTCTTCACTACTACTAGGAAGGACAAATTTTCTCTCAAATATTTTTGAAGATGGATGAGACATATGAAGAAACAATAGAGAGAAGCATGAATGAAGTTCTATGGTTCAACCATGAGGAAAGGGTGAGCATGGTTCTAGTTTGGGGATAAGAAAAACAAGTCTAACTAGGTCAAATCAAATCTATCAATGGGAATTCTCTAGAATTGAAAAAATCCTATCGATGGGAATACTTATTGATGTTGAATTAGGTGGTCTTCGAGTTATGTCAATTGGTCAGTTATTGTGTCACTATTCAAGAATTTCAAGGAGCATATGTTCCCCATGCTTCCAATCATCCAGTAACATATCTTTGGCACGATAAAAGGTCTTTCTCTTCTTACTTGGTGGTTAAACTTATTATAATGCTTATTCCACTCAACCCAAGATGGAAATTTTGATAACCTTTTTGGACTTGCATATTGTTTTTATATATGAGGGGATTTGGACTTGTGAAAGGAATCCTCATGGAGAATCTAGGTTGTGCTTGTTAATGCAAGGTGGCTCTGCAAATTTGCATGACAGTTTGTCTCGTGTCCCTGGATTTCGAGTACTCCCAAGCATGTGGTACTTAGGGCATTTACAGACCAAAGGGTTCACCCAACCCACGATCTCCTCAACCAAGTGAATACGGAGATGATTAATTAAATTATGAGTGACGACTTGCAAAAGAGGCTCTCTTCCATAATATATCGCACAATGCAACACGATACTTCGGAGTCTTCCCACCATTTTCAAATTAAAGCACCAAAACACACTCCGGTTCACTGATGACCTTGGTATCAAAATCGTTTTATCGTGCAAAGAGGTGCCTCAATTCTGAGTATTAGCAATCTCGACAAAGCTTCCTAGAATAACAGGACACTTCTAAAAATGAATGACGAAGTAATATCTGATCCTTAAAAATGAAATCCGATGTTCCTTACCATAACATGTGGAGCATGCAAGTCTGAAAAAATCTGTTGTACATCATATTTACGTAGACATGAGTAAGAACCATACAAATCTGCACATGTATGTTGCCCGAAGTACGCCCCTGAACCATGTCCCTTGTAAGTGCAAAAGGTTTATTGGCAACACCCCCGCTGAAGCTTTCTTCTGTGGACTCTGAAGAGGTAAGACTGCAAATTTGTGTATGAAGAACTTGGTTGACTCTCACATTTTCTAATTATTCGAGTGTTTCTCTTAGCATTAGCTCAGTTATGAAAGTAACCATATCTCTAGTTCTATCTCAAAAATAAAAAACTTTCTTGGCTCAAACAAGTAAAAAACAAGAAACCCTTTTCAATCTATCATACAAGAAGGAAATGCCTTCCCCCTTTTCAGAGGAGAATCTCAAGCGCTCCCAGAAATAGCAGCGAGCCCTCAGATGAACAAATTCAGGACTTCAAGCACAGCCTCAAACCTATTGGCCATGATTAATGAAAAGCCAAGGCTTGGCTTCACCCCTGACCAAAAAATTGCAGGCTGCCAGAGCAGCCTCTCACTTAGAAAACTTTACAGGCCCTCGAATGGGGAGCCTGCTATTCTTTATTTGGAAAGAATAGTTCTAACTATTTTGTTTGTCAGAATCTGTGTTGGTGGGTGCCTGAACTACAGAGTCATCTAGTGGTTCAGGAAATATTTCGCTTGATCCAGGTCTTCTCTGAGACACTTCACCTTGATTACTCCCTTGAGACCCTCCGTTTGTTGGCTGCTTAGAGTTGTTCTTCTGCAGGTGCTCCTCCCTTAATGAACCAGGCATTGCAACTGTCTCCGAAGAACTATGGCGCCAGCTGCCAAATAAGGCAGCATTCCAAGACCCAATTGAAGATGTCCGCGACCTTCCTGAACCATTTAAGGTATCCTCCCTTACAACTTTAAGCGGATTTTCTAGAGCCTTCAAAATGTACCTCATTAATGGCCGCTTGGAGGGCTTTGGATTAAGACAAGACTTTGCCACAATGGCCATGGCCCAGACCTCCTCCAGTAAATCTTCATCAACAATTAAAGATGGATCCACAATCTTGCTGATAGAGTCTTTGTCATAAGCATTGATAAAGGTCAAGGCTCTTTCAAGCCATGCATCTGTAGCAGGATCCGTAGAGCCACTTATTCCAAGTTTCCCGGAGACCAACTCTAGTAAAACCTTTCCAAAGCAGTATACGTCGTAGGCGCACGTGGGAACAGCAGCACCTGCAGATATGGCAGAGATTGAATTAGCATTGAATGCGGAAAATGACAAGAAGATGAATGCATTGGATGACCATGGACCAATTGAAACAATAAATTTCAGTGTTAACTTGTGCTCAAGTTTACGTGGAGAATTTATAAGGCCCAGCATTAAGCACACCTGCTTCCCCTTGCTCGGATGTCCTGTTACCACACACAAAGACACAAATAGCTAACATTAGATATGCTTAAACTATGACCAAACACAATCAACACAACATTTTTCTTAGCTTTAAACAACGTGAAGCCTAGGTACCAATTTCCAATCAGTATAACTCAACTAGCAAGTTCTAGTCGATCACAGCAATAGAAAGAATGTAAATATAATAGAAATAATTTGTTTTGGCATAATGATTTGTTAAACTACTTGTCTGCAGGACCCATCACTAGTCATTCATGTGCTTGATATTATTTTGGTCACTCTAGATGCCATAACGTAAAAAAGTCAAATTCCTTAAGCTGCACCCTTCCATTTTAATAGTCCCACAATGGCTCCTCTATAATTACAAAGAAACGGAAGTATTTATTTCACTAACACCCTAAAAAATCTGCTACTCTCTCACATGCCTACAAAAGAAAGAGCAATATCAAAACTTTTCTTTGCAAGAACGTTTCTGGAAGAAAAACCATCACATTGTCTGATGTAGGACCATAGATGATGTCAAAGTAGCCTAGCTCCCATACAAAACCTCAATATGCTTGGTGTGTGCATGATATCCACAATTGTTGTTACAACGGTTATTTCTTTGCACCTTTGACTATCACAGTAACTCAGGATAGGTGAGTCGGGATTGTGGTCACTCTTGTAGTTGATCGTGTTCTAGTTATTAGTGGAGTTTTCCTAGCAGGCACCAACAAGCAATTACTCGACATACAATAATGTAAGGTGTCTTAAGTGATATTCGACTCATCACAAGGCTTCATGATTTTACGGATGGCGGTTTTGGAGGCTGGCTACAAACAGCTCTCTCAGCTCTGTATGAGCTTGTGCTGAACGTTGCAACAACACACACCTGCGAGAATTGGAGCTGTTGAGCGATGTGATGACAGAGGAGGGTCAAGCCAACAGCTTTACTTCAACTTTGCCTAAGCTGCTAATTGCAAAATCACGAAGAGGGGGGAATTGCAAAATCACAAAGAGGGGGGGGGGGGCAATATCGTCGGTTGACAGGTGTGTTTACAAGTATGGAGGCCATGCCCTTCGTTGAGGTGTCCATGTACTTGCTTGTTGGGAAGCTAGCTGCCTTGGCTAAAAGGCCTTTTTACAAAAACCCAGTAGTGAGTACTGTGTGATCCAGTTCATTTATGTGGGCCAGTTCTCCTGTCCTTCGTTTGATGTACCTGTTAAAACTGCTTGGTACTGCGTCGAATGGTGACACTATCAAAGGCCCTGCTTATGCAAAGGCTGAATCTTCATAATGACGGCTGCGTCAGCAGCTTTAGTTGAATGTCTGAAGTAAACTTGACTGCAACTGAAATGAAACAAGTGGAAGGTAGAGTGTTGAAAAAACGGGTGCTGCAGTTGAAGGGATGAGATTGCAGCAGCAACAATGAAGTACAACACTAGAGTAGTCAGAGAGACAAAACCCTAGGATGGACCCTACCAAAAAACATTTGTGGTGACTAACTCAACCTTTAGTTGAGGTTAGAAGAAAAATATACCTTGTACAGGTCTTTAGCCCGTTATTACATCTGCCACAGCCTACACATTGTACAAGGTGTAATATCGATCACCCCTCAAACTTTGGACGAGGTAATGCTTTGGTGAAAAGGTCCGCCATAATTTGGGGTGTAGGGCAGAAGACCAAGCTGATGTCACACTAAATGTGTGTGGCTCCCAAGAGGCATCAAATGCAAGTGAGAAAAGCCCAATCATGCTCAACAAGATTAGCTGAAGCATCATCTTTTCCTGATTAGTGGCTAAAGAGCCTGAAATAACCATACTAGCCTCGTTTTCTCTTGTCCTCTGCAATCCTCTTCGGGTGCGATGACCTAGCTTTTTGAAATAATGGTATTTTCCTTTCTTCTTAGGCTTATCAGCATCCTTTCTATCCTTACCACAAGCATGCCCAGAAGTACTATGACCTGTATCATATTTGGGCCAAGGCTTGCTCTCCACAACATGCATTCACTAACATATTCCTTTTCATTTTCTCTTCCTTCAATAAGAGTCCCACCAAGTCTTGAAAGTCGAGAGGGTGAGGGTGACATTTTCCCTCATAGACAAGTTGGGTGACATATGAAAAGAACTCTCCTTCGTGCACCAAAGAAAATATATCTCCCACAGTAAAGAGCACGCATCCCAAGCACAAAACAGAGATTATACACCTCTATGCAGGCCTATTACAGCAAAGTACAGAATTGACTTGCTCAAAATGCGCTTCACATGACTAAGCACCTTTGTCGAGCTTGAAAAGTGCAGAACAGCAGCTGTCTTCTGTGGAAATCCTCAAAACAGTTGTAGCACCTTTTGAAACAGTCAAGATACATCCTAAAAATGATTCGAACTGTCAAAAGACAGCTAGAGAGCCTTCAAATCCTCTTCCAGAAGTGGCACAACAGGTCTGAAAGTGGTCAGCTAGCTGCATAACAGTACCAAAAGCTTATAGAATGTGGCGACCAGTTATGCATGTTTAAAAAACAGCCTAGTCTGCAGCTTCTCTGTACCTCCTCCACTTCCTGTATATAGGCCCAAGGAGGTCCAGTGCTGCTCCTATCTGTTGGCTGAAGTGCTGCTCCAGAAGATGTTGATCACAACACCTCGCTGCCCTAGAAGACAGCCAAGGTCCAGCCTCTAGGGAACTCAGTCTGCAGCACACCTTTCACTCTCCTTCACCCCCAGTGTGAGGCCCAAGGGAGTGGCTTCTGCCTGATCCTGTCTGCTCCTGCTCTTGCTGGATAGTTGGATGAATTATGAGGCCCAGGGCCTCTCCTTTTATAGGCCCAAGGCCTGGTCAAAATAGCCGACTGGTCAGCCCTATTTTGGCCGACTCAGTCTGGCTGAAAACCGACCTGGTTGGCTGCCCCTACCAGCCCAACCAGGGTCCTATATAAGGGTCTTTACTAGGCTCTTTGCAGCCTTTGTTCCAGGCAGGGACCCAGCCCTCTTGACCAGCCTAACCAAGGCCTGGTTGGCTGGCTCAACCAGCCCCAACCAGCTCTACTGTTGGCCGACCTGTTTGCTGATCTGTCCTGCCATATTCCTGTGCCATCTTTAGGGTATGTTGCAGGCCATGTGCCTGCCATGTACAGGCGCCCAGGATACCCCGCCATCTTGTGCTGCTCCAGATCAGTCTCTTCCAGGCCAGATCTATGCCATGTATGCATCGCCATCTGCCATGGTCTTGACGCCATGTGTTGCAGCCACTTTGATGCGTCGAGGTACTTTCCTTTTTCTCTCTGATCTCTGCCACCATGGCAGCCATCTTACTGCCCATGTGGCCATCACTCACGACCCAGGTCCACCTCTCCCATGCTCTCCTCATATGGGGGCTTACAGATGGGGAGGTGACCTTTCCAACACCCCCTCTCACCGACACATCTCGGCCCAATACCAACACGTCAATGACGATGCTCCAGTGACTCCCGGGTCGTAGTCCTTTGGAACACTTCGATGTTGAAATCTTTTTCTGGCTTTTGATCCAATGGCTCTTGCTTCACCAGGTCTGGTTCCGCTTCCGCACACAATCCTAGTACACAAGTCCATCTTTAGTAGCACCTCCTAGCACCACCTTCTTCAGTCACGTTCCTGCCTTCGAACTCGAGCAACCCAGCCTCTACGATCTTCCAGTTGTCCCCCTCATAATGAGTGAACAACCTGAAGTCTTCCAGGCACCATGCTTTGAGGGTCTATTTCAACCCGTCCTTCCTTTGGCAAGGTTTGCAACAAAAGAACATCTCCAGATAACCTGACCGCGAACTTTAAACACACCTGACTAAACCTGAGTCACCCTCCTTCTCGCAAGGGCACTGTCCTCTAGTCGTGGAAGTCGATTTCCAAGAGCTTCTGAATCAAGGTCGTCCTTCAGCAAGGTCCCTGCCTTCAGGCTCCCACACCTGTGAGCCTCCTACTTGGGCTCTGATACCATGTTAGAAATTACCCAACAGAGGGTACGCACAGCAAAAGACTGATAGTATTACCCAGGAGCTCACACAGTGTGCGTGTGGGGTGTGGAATCATAGACTTCTTAACTTAATGTGCAAAGATGTGCAAGCCAATAAATAGACAATGCTCAGAAACAAATATAGAAGCAACTCTTTATATTTCCATCCGTCCACAAAGTAGGACAGGATACAATACCAAAAGGTTCTCCTACTAGATGTCAAGCACTTCTAAATCTCTGAGCCCGCGTGCTCCACCTCGAGCAAATGTAGACTCTCTGTCTAGAGTGATCCTCTCCACCTTGCTGTCTGGAAACCAGCCTAGGTGGGCAGCCCTTCTCAACTTAGTCTGCAGCTTCGCTGTACCTCCTTCACCTCCTGGATATAGGCTCAAGGTAGGTCTAGTGCTGCTCCTATCTCTTAGCTGAAGTGCTGCTCCAGAAGATGTTGATCAGCCCCAACCAGCTCTACTGTTGGCCGACCTGTTTGCTGATTAGCCAGATAGCTCGCCATGTAGGCGCCTGTACCCCGCCATCTTGTGCTGCTTCAGCACAGTCTCTTCCAGGCCAGATCTATGCCATGTATGCATCGCCATCTGCCATGGTCTTGACACCATGTGTTGCAGCCACTTTGATGCATCCAGGTACTTTCCTTTTTCTCTCTGATCTCTACCCCCATGGCACCCATCTTGCTGCCCATGTGGCCATCCCTCAGGACCTAGGTCCACCTCCCCCATGCTCTCCTCATATGGGGGCTTACAAATGGGGAGGTGACCTTTCCAACACCTCCATTGCCGGCAGCCCAAGGGGCTGATTCTTTAGTACGGTAAAGCTGATTCACAAACACGAATGAGCTAGGCCAGGCAAAAGAGAGAGAGAGAAAAAAGGGTGGCCGCGGGTAGGGGTTAGTACTGAGCACGAAGCTCAGCACTGCCCCAACTCAAATCGTGATGCTAGGCGATGCTTGTTGCACCTGATCGGCAGGTCTTGCTGCCACAAACAAGCAAGCAATCCTCTATCTAGACCCAGAAAGCCTGCTAGCAAAGCCTGCCTTGTGCTACTATTGACGCCAATAATGACCTTTCTAGCCACATCGGTTATGCGTATGGGATGCCTTGAGAGCTTCGCGTTCCTCAGCTATCAATTGCTTTCTGCCTTTCTGATCAGCTATCAAAGCCTCAGGTTGACTGTCATAGGTACGATCGACTAAGCGTTCCTCTTGGTAAGCACCATGGGGACCAATTCCTCCAAGGTCAACTCATTCACCCTTCCACTGGTGATCAAGGATGAATAAAAGGCCCCATACTGAGAGAGTAACTAGGACAAAAGAGTTATGGCCATGTTTTCTGATGAAATCTGCTTCCCCGCTTGGAGGATCTCCTGCTGAAATTCATGTAGCTTGTTGATGTGGTCCCGCATCGATGAAGACTTCTTGGGATCTAGCAACCTCATTTGGACCTCCAATGAAACCCTCTTCATGGGAGAGGTTCGTTTATACATGGACGCCAAATGCTCCCATATACTCTTGGCCACTGTCATGTGCTTCACGTGATTAATCACCTGAGGAGTTCAGTTAAGAAGTATAAATTATCTTACCCTGGCATTGACAAGGTGCCAAAGATGAGACAGGGTCTCGGCCTCCTGCTGCTCTAGGATGCCAAGGTCCTTCGCCAGGGAATCTGTTCGGGCAACACCTATCAAGTTGAAATCTGCCAGGTCGTATGACTGTAACACAAAATCCATCATCATCTGCCAGACGCTCTAATTGAGCCCATCCAACTACCGGTCAACCGCGAACATGGGCAACACTGGAATTCTAGTCTCGTTCTCTGCCATCAGATAGAGCAAGGTTTTATGTTTGTGAATACCAAAGGATTCAAAGATGTTAGGAACAAGATTGTTAGAAAATTTATCCCCTAGGTTCATAGTACCCTTAGTAATTTTGAAAAAGATTAATGAGGATGCATATAAACTAGAATTGCCTCCACATATAAAAGTTCCCCCAGCCTTTCATGTGAGTACGTTGAACGAGGCACTACGGGCTGGTGACAGTCTGGTTTCGCCCCAAGAACTTATGGAAGTTGAGGCTTTGACCTATGTTCCACATGAACCTGAAAGAGTTTCAAAGTTAAGGTTTGGAGCTCAAAGTTAAGTGGAAAGATAGGTCTAAGGAGGACTTAACTTGGGGTCGATTGCTAGTTTTCAAGAGAACTTTCCCAATTTCATTTAAGGGTAAACACTTAAAAGAGGGAAAAGAATGTTATGTACGTGGATGATGATGCTTGGATTAGTTGCCTTAATCCAACAATGTTAGGGGACCCTAGTTAGCCCAAACGCTTTCTGGAAAGCAAGATGCTAAGTGAGTGGCCAAGGCTATTGTGTTGATATTCAGTCTATAGACAGCACTAGATGGTCTCGCCTGCATCAGATGGCGAACCACAAGATACTTTGTTGAAAGTTCCTTGTGGACGGTTCCTATGGTATGGGACACCGAAGCTATGACCATACCCTTCTGGGAGTCTAATCTCTAACCCATGTGCTTGAGGGGGGCTGGGAAGTGTACCTGCCTAGTGATCTTTATTTAGTTTTTCTGATTATGTTTGGATTGTGTTTAGGGTTAGATCTTAGTGGGATGCACGGTGCACCAGAGGATGTGTGTATGTTTCACAGCATGCAATTTTTCTCTAGTGGGAGCTTCATCCCTCTGTGTGTCATGTGTGCATGCCATCGTCTGTATCTACATAACTCAAATCTAGAAACATCATGTATAAGAACAACAAACAAAACCGTAAGCTGCCTTATTCTCTCTATTACATCCATCTACAAGGCGCAAACATTGTGGACTTGTTTTATTTGTTTTATATGTTTTTTTGATTCAACACACCAGGTGGTAATTGTAATCATTTCTCGACTTGCTTACATTCAGCTTGTGCCATCCAATAGCTCAAGAAGAAGGTGAAGAAGGTGGTACAAGTTTCCTACACCAGTTATGAGTGAAATGACAATTCGAGGCTAGGTGCTATGACCAGTTAACCATCTGCAGTCAACTGAGAGACGTGCAGACACTCCTCTCAGGCTTAAGGCCAAATCAGCACCCAAATGTAGGTGTAGACCAATGTATAATCATGTGTTTCAGCATATAGTGACAGACAATGGAGAACAGGCTAGGCATGTGAGCAGCAACTAGCAGCTTTAACTGATGACAAAATAGTATTGTACTGTGCTGACATGCAAACAGGCTAAGGAGAATCTTCTTTCAGTTACATGTAAAAAACCTTCTTTTTGGACTTTAGAACAAAAAATCTAAATTTGTACGATTGGATATATTCTAGACTTGCGAAGGTATACATATATATATATATATACATATATATATATATATATATATATATATATATAGCCTTAGTAAAGAAAGATTAGCCTTCGGCATTGTGATCCGGAAACCAATTGCGCCACATACCACTAATAAGGAGTTTGTTACACAAGTGAAAACATCAATCTCTTCAGCTTGTTTGAGGAGTTGGATTTAATCGAGCACATGCAGGCGTGTGTGTCTCTTTGACATACAATATAAAAATAAGGAAATCTTATAGGCTGATTGTACTTACTGTGATCTGCGAAGTATGCGGGCAATGACCCCATGGTGTGCTTCTCCCACAGCTGTGCAGGCTTCTGTCAAGCTTCCAAGTCTCACCTCAAACTTATCATCAAGTAGAATGCTGCTTGCTTGAATGTCCCTAAAAAATCAATCTCTTTAGTAAGAGTATGCCAAAAATCCAAACGATTAAGGATAGCCAATAACCTTTAGAGAAAAGATCACATAAAATCTAACCTCCTCCAAACTTTTAAATCTTTTAAAATAGGGTTCCAAATAGTACAGACACTCAAATAATGCCAAAAAGTTTTAAGGGAAACAAGCAGGGGTAGCCATTTGACATTGATGAAACTAAGGACCTCAGTATGTAATCACAAAGGGACAAAAGAAGGTGGCTTGCGCAAAGGCATCAAAGAAGAATGCATGGTGAAAAGAATGTACCATCTCCATGCAAGAGCAGCTTCCCACGTTAGCGATTTTGACTGTTTGTGAAGAATCACAATTGCCATATCTGAAAGTATCTTAAAGATGACCTTGCTGAAGTATGAAAGATTTCCCTATGTGGGTAAGTAGGGGTTTAATTTCGTCCTAAATGCAAAAATTTTGCCCTAGTAGCAGGTTCTCTGATATAATATTTCCTGTTCAGCAGTTATAAGACTATAGAGTCAGTTTATAACCCACATTAGTTATCAGAATATACCCATGAGACCTACATCTTGCCCATGGGTTGCTGTTGAATCTAATGCTCCAAATTGATCAAGAGTAATTTTGGCCTCGTAAAATTTCGTATGCGTTGAGCCAACCTCAATTTCATCACACACAAAAGATTTATTCATGGGGGAAGAGTATATAGACAAAGAGAATCCTTTCAAGAAGCTAAGAGACTTTATGGACTGAGCAGAGGGGACAGAAAGCTTAAAACAGACTCAAATCATGACATATGCGCACGCGCACACACAATAGGTGCATGCAGACATAAATACATACCTACAAAACATGTGCATGCAGACATAAATGCATACATACATATAAAACATGTGCACGCACATTTGGTGGGGAGGGGTGGTAAAAGAGACTTAGAAATTGTTGTCTCACAAGCACACACACACGTGTGTGTGTGTGTGTGTGTGTGTGTGTGTGTGTGTGTGTGTGACACAGAGAGAGAGAGAGAGAGAGAGAGAGAGGTTTAGAAGATTGGGATCTCACTAAGTTGCAAATGAACTCACCTTCTTAAGACTAGAATAGATCCAATCTATTATAAAACAGCGACAAAGCAGAGAGAAAAAGAGGGAAGAGAAGAAGGGAGTTTGTAAGAGACATTAAACAAAATTAAGAGTAAATGGGAAAAATGAAAATAAAAAGAACTAGGTAAGCAAAGCCACACTTATGTTCCAAGCATAATCTGCCAATGAACTTGAGAATCACAGACTAAGCTCATTTGATCATTGTGTGAAAACTCTGTCCCTAAAGACATAGCTAACTGAAATGGTGTTCTCATTTGCAGATTATAACGAACAAGGATAGTCATTTTCGGAACAGGAACTACAGGCATCCTCAGTAATGTTGAAACTAGTATCCATCAGCATATTTCTATGCATTGGATTCCTGTCCAACATAGCATAAAAACTCAACCTTCCGACTCCACTTCCTGCTGTGTGCACTCCTTTCCTTGCTAATGCACACACCCCTTAACTCTCTTCGCTCAGCCTACCAGCCCCTCCCTCCTAGCATCCTCAATACAATCTCAGCCCGTTCCCTCTCCCCCCCTTCCAGTCTTACCTTCATCCTGAAGACTCGATCATATAGCAGCCCCTCTCTCTCTCTCTCTCTTCTCTCTCTCTTTTGTGAGCAGCAAGTGGAGGCAGAGGCTCTTCTAAAACACTGGCTGTTCTCAAACTTTTGAAGGTTTTTAGAGCACCCAAGCCCTTTTCATAAGGCATCCAAGTATTACTTCACGGGCAGCGAATCGGAGCACCTAGGACGTCTCATCAATTCCGAGGGAGCAGTGTTAGTCCATCAAAAGTAGGCTTTGGTGGGGTGGCGTCAAACACTACCTAATCAAGGCTTTCTGGGCTTAAACGGATTATACAGAAAGATTACAGGGAAAGATGCCAAGAAGGCAGGATTGCCAGAATACCTACTAAAGACAGCAGCTCAATAAAATGGCATTATTGACAGCCCTTTCCCTAAAGCTTTCTGAATTGAGGTTGATGCCAATGGTAGGTGTATTAGAGCTGTTTTGAAGCAAGAGCATGGGGTGTGTGTGTGTGTGTGTGTGTGTGGTGACTGTCCATATGTCAACTGTAACCCTACGTCGGGCAAGCCAATATCCACCCTCCTACCCTAATCTACTGCCCTGGGGATTCACGGCATTGTCTTTTTCTAACAATGGAGCCCCAAAAGAAATCAGCATACCAAATATCATGTGGGGCCCCATGCAGGATCCAGGCCTGGTGTAGGGAACCACACTTGCACATAGCCACCTCAGCAAAAAGACTCTTGTTGCCTGTGTTGGGATAAAGACCATTCTGCTACGTCTGGGTTCCTACCACCATGGGGTAGGGGTCATTGCACTAGGCAATGCCCGTATGAGAAAACAGCATAGAATTTAAGAACTTATTGGGAAGATGTTCAGTTGATCATTCTGAATCATTGTTTGCTACATCAAAGCCTTCATTCCACAAAGTAAATGACAAAAGTATAAGCTTTTGAGAAGATACAGGAAAATACAATTGGACTTGGGACAGTTTAAGAACAGACATCTCGTAAAGCAAAGCGTACGGAATCATTTAAAAAAAGGCCACAAGGCATTCATCTCCCCTGAAGGGATTTGAAATTCTTATTTTCAGAGCCTAAAGAATTGAAAGGTGCAAAAAATGAAAAGAAAGCTCACCTGTGCACCAGAGGTGGTGTACACTCGTGATGAAGGTAAGTCAGACCTTCTGCAGCTCCAATGGCAATCTTTAGACGTGTTATCCAATCCAATGACTGCAATGTGTCTTCTGAAGGGCTTGCAGTACTTCTTCTATGTAAAGCAAAGCCTAGATCTCGATTTGGCATATATTTGTACACAAGGAGCTTCTCATTCTCTCGTTCTAGACAGTGACCCAGAAGAGGGACCAACCTCGTATGTGAAGCCTTTCCAAAGAGCTCCAGCTCTGCAATGTACCCATCTTTCTTAAACTTCTCGAGGTTTATCCTTTTCACAACGATAGGTAGTCCTCCATCTAACAGACCTTGGTACAAATCTCCCGAGTGCCCAGCTTTTAGCAAGTTTGAAGCACTGAACTCCCCTGTGGCATGTTGCAATTGGGAATATGCATATTTTTCTCCAAGATACAGCAAATTGACTGAAATGCTGCTAGTAGATGGTGGAGGTGCACCCCTTCGGGATGCAGAGACACCCTCGGTCTGGCCTGCTTCTACATTTCTCTGACGCTTAAGCAGAAAAAACATCAACATCATGATGATGATTACAAAACCCAGGCCTCCAAAAACACCACCTAATATAGGTCCCAGATGGTTGCTTTTACCAGGACCATTGTTTGTCCCAACCTGCATACTCGGCGGAGGAGACTTGATGTTGCTTTGGAAGGTAAGCCCTCTTTTAGAATAAAAGGTCGTGCAGGTGTTCAGGCTGCGCTGGTTTGGTTGACTTGAGAAACAATTTTCATCCAGTACAGCCGCAGAGATAAAGGGCACGGGCAAAGTTCCTTCAAAATAGTTGTTGGATAGGTCTAGGTTGCTAATATTGGGAAAGTTTGCAGGCACAAACGGTAGCGTGCCATAGAAAAGGTTATTAGAGAGCAAGATTTGCTGGGCTTGCACAAAACTGGAAAATCCTGTTGGCAAGACACCAGTTAGATTATTGGAGGAGACACTGAGAAAAGACATTCTCTTCAGAAAACCAAGGGACGTAGGTATTGCGCCTGTAAGAGAATTCTGGTTCAAGGACAGGACCTGAAGGCCAGTGCAATTGGAAATTTCTGCTGGTATGGTCCCATTCAAGGAATTGTTGGACAAGATAAGAGTGTTTAGTAACGTCAACCTTCCTAGCTCCCCAGGGATCGGACCAGAAAGAGCATTGGACCCCAGATCGAGGCTGGTTAGAAAAGAAAGATTACCCAGCTCACTTGGTATGGGACCCTGCAGGCTGTTACTGGCCAATGTCAAGAACTGCAGCTTCAGCAAAACTCCCAGGCCGACTGGAATCGCCCCCACCAGTTGGTTTCCAGTAAGGTTCATCATCTCAAGATTTTGCAGGTTCACCAAAGTGGGTGGAATGGGACCAGTCAATGAGTTGAACGACAGGTCCAGGGATGTGAGATTGTGGAGGCCCCCAAGGCTGGACGGGATACTACCGTGGAGATCATTACGGGCCAGGATGAATACCTGCAACTTGGATAGGCCACCAAGCGAGGAAGGGAGAGAAGAATTTATAGAGGCTGAGGTGAAGTCTATCAGTTGAAGATTGGAGAGGGTTCCGAACCAATCAGGGATGCTACCGGGCAGAGGAAATCCAGAAGAGTTGAGGCTACGAAGGTGGGTGAGATTTTGCAGAGGTTGCAATCCAAAGGAAGGATGCAATCTGCCTACAACGGTTCGTCTGAGACCCACTAAGGAGATGGAGACGACATGGCCATTTTCGCAACCAATGCCTGTCCAAACAAGGCAAGGATCTGTTTTTCGAGGCCAGAAAAGGCTGCGAATGCCCAAGGAAGCTCGCAAATCCAGCAAAGTCACCACCTCTGATCGATTTATGGGCACCTGAGACGAGGAGGAGGGGCTCGGTGCTGGACTGGAGACTGAAGCTTTGATCGAAAATCGACTGCCTTCCGCAACCCAACACAGCAGCACGGCCAGCAACAACGCAAACAGAATCGTCCTTGACGAGATTGCACGCTGCAAATCCGCCATTTGCAATCGAGAATTTGCCTTCCTCCTCGCCATCCTGCCGCAATCGATCTCTCCAGCAACCGAGAATATTTTTTTTGCTCGCTCGCAGATCCCTCGCGTTAACAGTCACTACCAGCACAGCCTACTGCTACTTCCCCCCATCGATGCAACAGCCCATGTCTCCACTCCCTCCTCCGGGAGCAATCCCCGCCATGATTTGAAGCTCCCCGCTCGGTAAATCCGGACCCAAAACCTGTGCTTGTCTGCTGGCCGACGCTGTGTGCGAATAATGCCCGGCGAGAGCCGCAATCCATCCTCAGAAACCAACTCGGGCAGCATACCAGCTACGACCGGGAGGAACCCAAGAGCGGAAAGACATGGAAGGAAGAATGTTGTGCGCGAGTGATGAGAGTGAGCTGGGTTTTTGCATCAGCAGAGTTGTCAATGGGGGGGGGGAGCTGAGTGAGGAGCAGAGGAGTGAGGCTTGTGTGCAGAGATTGGAAAGCCAGGCGAACTGCCAAATTTCTCGAGCGAATGCAAATTCCAACCGAGGAATCGACCGGAGCGGGGTGCATTAAGGCGGAGAAGGAGACGGATTTATGCGAGACACATGCTCGTTTGTCACCGAAATTCCACAGTCGGATCGGGGTGGGTGGAGCTCTTAAATACGTAGCATTGAGCCGCTTCCTCTTCCTCCTCCTCCTCCTCCTCCTGCTCTGAGCAATTCGGTTGATCGCGCGAACAATCAAGCAGAGCTCCTGCTGCTGTTGCTGTTGCTGCTGCTGCTGCTGCTCAAGCCTCTCCTCGCTCTTTCCTCTCTCGTTCTCTTAAATCATCGTACTCTTGTTGCATTCATAACCCTCTCCTCCCTCTTCCCGTCTCTTCCCGTCTTTGATAGCCACCCCCCGCTCTCCTCTCTCACTCCCTCGCGGTCTCCCACCGTCCCGTGCCCTCCCGAAAGTCCAACCTCCCCCCCTCCGTCCCCCCTCCTAGTCGCTTCCTCCCTTGATGCCCATCACGTTTCCTTCCATCTATCTTTCTCCCCTTGGGCTGCAATCGATTTTTTGTCAACACTCACTTTTTTTCCCTTTAGTCAACGCGGGCTTCGTGCTTTAATCCGCGGAGGACTCCTTGCGCAGTTGCGTTTGGTGGTTTGATTCCTGTTTGACGACCCGCCAAGCAAGCCAAAATGTATTTCGCCGCCAAGGAGGCTGGAACACGGACTTTCCTCCCGGGGACAGTAACATTTTTGTCTTCGACATAAAGTTTGCAATGGCATGGGTCGATTGTGCAATCGACAATCTCAAGTTCTGACCATTCGGAAGAGTTGAAGTCCACAAGACGGTGGGGCTCACGATTCACGAACCACACAATTGCAGCTCGCTGTAGCCTCGGAACGCAACATACAAGAGGAGAAGATATGATTTGAATTGTACCCTACGCTTACGAAGACGCATTACATTACATGCGTGCAAAACTCCTCTCAGCTCGCCAAGCAATCGCCAGGGCGGAACGAGAAGCATGACATGCGTGTAGAACTCCTCTCAGCCCGCCAAGCAATCGCCATGGTAGGCAAAGAGAGACTCGCAACACAGCCTATTTCTCCGTCTCCACGGATGCTGATGCTGGGCTTGCTGCATTTCAACGTTAGGAACACGTACTGCCGGCAGCAGCAGAACCATTCCTCGGCACAGAATTATTATCGTAACAAGCTTGCCAGCACGAGCAGCAGCAGCAGTCTTTTCTGCTTTTGCGTGTGTTTGTTTGCTTGACACGTTCACCGTGGAATTTTGCGAGCAGCAGCTAAGCCGACCTCCTCTCTGCACGGGAAAACCATGAATGATGATATGTTTTCCACGCAGAGCCTATCATGAGCTTGCCAGCATCACACTTCCAAAGCACGCACACACAAACAGAGAGCCGCTTTCCGGAGAAGGTGGGGGTAAATTTCTGACAAAGGCGCGCGCGCACACACAAGCAAAGGGCAGGCCAAAGCTGCAGGAGAGATCTGCGAGCTGTAAGGGAAGGAAGTGTGTGTGCTTCGATTTGTCAGCATTGATCAGAGAGAAAGGTGCGAGAGAGAGGCTCAGTCGAAAAAGGGGAGCTGCCGCCAGTAGCCATAGCCATTGAAGGCGTGAGCTCGCAACACTAACAGAGGGAGATGAGACCCTCGCCATCGCCATAGCCATAAACTCGGGGAGCTCAGACACTCGCCATCGCCATCGCCGTGCTCTGCTCAAGCAACGGAATATTCACCGACGGACGGAATGTGCCCCCACGTCTGGAATATTCCTTCCCTTTGCCGGAATATTCCCTCCCTTGAACCAATACTTATGCTAAACTTAACTGTGGTCGAAACTTAGGCTGGGTTCACACCAATTAGCACCAACCAGCCCCTCTTCCCCCCGAACAGCTCCGGGCAGTATGCTAAGCAAGTCATGGTGATTGGCTTGTCAAACAACGTCGAGGAGGTCGAAGGGCGTGCTGACTTAGTTGTGAGTTGTCTCTCCAGTGCGAAAGAGTGCCACTAGATGGTGTGTAACACCCCATTCCACTCTCTCATTTGATAGCCTCAACACCTTAGCCTATCGTGTCGAATGGTGCAGCCACATGCATGTTGTATGTCGGTTTGGATGCACGTCCATATAAACCAAGGAGGTAGACAAGCTACTGACATCAAACTGAGAAACAAAACATGCTTCCAACTTTTGGGTGGATTTCAACAAAAAAGTGTCACCTTTTTTATGTTCAAGCAGGCATAGGCAAGTTCATCTCTACCCATCTAGACTCTGTCCTTTCAATTCAACAGTCTGCCTCTAATTCCATGGTCTAATGTCAACAATTTGAGTTTTCAATCAGAGCTATGCCACTATAATCATTGGTGGCACCTTTGTTCGACTACTACATGTGGCCGCACTCTTAGCATCTTACAAGGCATATGTCAAGGGGACAAGAAGAATCGGTTGCAATGGTTGCAAAAGAGGGCTCAAGTGTCGCATCCTTACATGAAAGAGAACGGCAAAGTGAAGTTGTATGAGTGTAGAGTTGGACTTTCCTTCCCAAATGTTGCATTCCCCATGAGATACTAGGTCTACAACCCAAGTTTGGCTATAGTAAACGTGTGCCACCTCAAATTAGCTTTGCTTCGACCTCCAGGTAGTATCTATACCATATTTACTATTCCATCCAAAAGCCTTGTTTTTTAACCTCTAGCTCGCCTTATGAGATGCCTCGTTATCTGCATGCAACAAATTCATTGGCACAGAGTCATGCCCCATGTGACTCAATGATATAATGCACTTTTCTACTTCTATAACAGATGCACATGAGAAGATAGCAACCACATCTTCGTGAAATTGCAGTGATGCTAGCACTTGACAATATAGGATACCATTTTTAAGGACACAACTTGTTATCAATGGCAATTTGGTATGTGAATATAAAGGCTAGCATATATCATAATTATTGGGGCCTTCCCTTTGGTAATTATAGGGTATTCTGAATTGTCAAGTGGTACTATCACGAAAATTGTAGTGATGCTAGAACCTGACAACTTGGGTGCCCTTTTTAAAAACGGCAATTTGTTATAGCATAGCCTTTTAAGGACGGCAACTTGTCATTTGAATGGCAATTTGTAGTTTGAACATAAAGGCTAGCACATCTTCCATAAATTGTAGTGATACTTGAATACCCTATGATTACCAAAGGGAATGCCCCTATAATTATGAGATATAATTGTCATCCTTAAAAAGTGTATTTCTCGATCGTCAAGTGCTAGCATTAGTACAATTTTGGTTATCTTCAAATAACAAATTGCCACCATTAAAAGGTTATTGGATTGACTATATGAAATAATACGAGAAGATAGCAACCACAACTGAGAATACACTATGATTGCTAAAGATGAACATGCCAAGAGTTATGATTAAATGCTTGCCTTTATCTTGAAATAAAAAAATGCCATCCTTGAAAGGTTATTGGCTTGACCACATGAAGCCATCAACAAATAGGCAATTATCACTTCAGCTTACCCTTAGCGATGGGTTCTATAAACAAAATTATCAAACATGCAATTATCACTTTAGCTTACCCTTAGCGATGGGTTCTATAAACAAAATGATACATATTATGAAACCCACGCACCATCTAGGTTTCACCATATTGTAAAGCATTGCTTTTAGTATCTCCCAATACAGTACATGATCCACATGGTAGTTGTCATGGACATATTGTGTGTGCTCTCCATTATCATAAAATGTATATATCATAGCCATCAGAAGAGTTTTATGGTTTGCCTAGTGCCCACTATAATAGTGTGGTACTCCACAAGAAGAGTCTTAAGTTTGTCCACCATAGTATTACCACTAAAACTCTACTCTTTAACTTCTTATCCAAAAACATGAGCAGCAATCTTCATGGTTGCCCCATTAAAACTTTACTCTATACCTTTTTATCCAAGGATATGAGGATCCATCTTTATGGTTGCCCCATTAAAACTTTACTCTTTACCTTTTTATACAATGACATGAGGACCCAAGTTCAACTTTATATTCAATAAACCCTACATACTTATTCAACCCCTCAAATGTTCTCAAAGAATACAAACACTGCAAATATCATTAACAGCCAAAAATGTAAGATCTCAACATAGCCACTCCATTTTCTTATATGAGGCATAAAGATACCTTTTTGGAATGGCTCAACATCATGTCAACTAGATGTTGATGTGATAGACAAAGATGAAGACCATGAGATGTATGAGCTAACTCAAAGGTTTTTTGTAATTATATCGATGAATGTTGACACATGCTTGCACTCTTTAAATCAATACATAAGCTACCTTACAAGACGTAAGTACTCTCCCTTTTTCTAGATTCCATATTCCTCATCAATTTGAAAGAATGAAGATGAAGGTCCTAAAGGTCCTATTGTGTAGGACACAATTTTAAAGTTCTTTAAAAATTGTAATTCATGTTCCTTTCCTCCTTTACGATCAAGACATGGGGTTCCAACAACATGTAAAGGTGCCATTTTGAAAGAATCTATGCTAACATATGGTATTAGCCATTGTTCCAGTCATGCATTTTCTTATTTGCACTATATTATTAAAATAGGTATATGTTGGTTGTTGACTTGGATCATACAAAAAGTCTCTCTCTCTCTCTCTCTCTCTCTCTCTCTCTCTCTCTCTCAAACACATATATTCTTGCAAATTGGTAACATGTCATACCTGTTACCATTTAAATTAAAGATTGCATTTGGTGAGGGACAATTACTTATCATGGATGCAGACTTGTCACCTTCCCTTCATGGGATGAGAACACATAAGGAATCTCCTTCTAGAAAATTGATTATTAACATCACCTAGAATACAGCCTAACCACTTATGTAAGATGCATGACAAAGCAGTGTGTGGAGAGATGCATCTAAAACTGGCATATCAAATAACACTTGATACTACCTTGTATAATCAAGAGGCAAACTAAAAGAGAAATTTAGATCATATGGTTGAGCTAACCCCTTCACGTCATTTCCGAGAAGACTTTAATTTACTATGATTAGTATGCATTTCTCAAATGGATCTATTAATGAAAAGACATTTGAATATTCTTATCATGTCATACTCTTATCTTTTAAACCATGATCAAGCTAAAACCTTTTTGGAATAAAATTTTGGGTAATCATATATGTGTAATATTATTAAGGTCAGACACTGATGTCAATGTGCTTCGTATTGCATGTATCATTTGTTAAGGTCATGTACTGATGCCAATGCGCTTCGTATTGCATGTATTATTTGTTGGGTGATTAAAATATACATTCCTACTTTATCCTTCATGATTGGTGTCAGAAAGGAGAATGGAAAAGGGAAAATGTGACATTTATGTGTCTCCCCTTCTCCTTCTATAGCTTATCACAAATGTTTTCAATATATCATCTCCTATCTTCATTAAAATACATTCTTGCATAAACCCTCATGGTCAATATAACACTAGGGGAGAATTCGACTCAAAAAGGGCTCTTGGATAGGAATGTAAGAAACCATTAATCTTGAGATTAGGGAATGTAAAGCAACCATTAATCTAAACATTAAGGAACTAGCCAATAGGGCCCCCCATTGATAGGAAACACTTGCATTAATTAATTTGTTGGGGTGAGGGGCCGCGATGCTCAATCAACATAAGGTTTTTGCAATTTAATTAATGTGAGGGGAGGGGCTACGATTTAATTGAGGGGGGGACTATGGGGGTGGCTTCTTCAAGAAGCCATCGAATCTAGAACTTTATGCGCCCATTAAAAGAGGAGAAGGGGGGGGCGGTAGAGGGTAGCGAATCTAAGTAGGGGTCTATGAAGCCCTCTCCAATACAAGGAAGGAGGGGGAAGGAGGAAGGAGGGAGCTGAGGAGTGGGAAGGAGAGGGGGAAAAAAGGAGCGAGCAGTTGGTGTGAAGATAGTGGGAGAGAGGGAAGGAGTCTCACTTGCGGCTTTCTCACATACACAATGGGGGAATACACACAAAGGTGGAGGCTAAAAACAGTTATCCTCTTCTCAGTTGTGAAAGCTAAAAGAACTCTAGTACAAAGAAATAGGAGAAACCTATATGTGGGTCTCAAACCAAACTCAGCTAACTAAGGTGGCATACTAAGTGAGCCACGAACTAGAGTAGATAAGGATAGCTGTCATTCAGCTATTATTCATGGGCGGTGTACCAGCCGCATCTGCAGCTAACAAGTCGGTGACATAAATGCACAACGGTCACCCTGGCATATCACGAGTGGAGTTCGATATCTCAACACTCGCCCTCGAGGTCAATCCCAATTCCTACACACCAAGCAGGTCTCTAAACTTATGCAGCTTCTCTGCGCTCAATGCCTTCGTGAATATGTCAGCTACCTGATCCTCTATGCTGACATAAACTAGATCAATAAGACCTAATAAAACCTTC